>NW_016803312.1:2442332-2545216 GCF_001698545.2 Rhinopithecus bieti
AAAAAAAAAAAAAAAAAAAAAAAACCAAAAAAGAATGTTAAAAGGTGAGAAGATCTTGGATCCTGGTAGATCTGCAAACATCAGTCAGCCCTATGATGCCCAGGCTGAGACTGACACCAGCTGACAACCCCCCAGTGCTGTCGTTTTTTCTTGAACATTCACAGTGATCGGATGGGGGGTAGCCCATATACCATAGCCAGTGCCCTTTTCTTGTTCTGTGCCATTTCTTGTCTGCTGTTATCTGTCCTTCTATTCTCTTTCTCCCAAATCTTTTATACCATTTTATTAGTGGTATATTTGAAATAAAACAAAGTAAAGAGGGAGGTCAAGAGAAAAAGAGAACAAATTCAAGATTAGATTAAGAAAGGAGGCTGGGCGCCATGGCTCACACCTGTAATCTCATCACTTTGGGAGGCCAAGATGGGCAGATCACTTGAGGTCAGAAGATCGAGACCATCCTGGCCAACGTCTCTACTAAAAATACAAAAATTAGCTGGTGTGGTGGCACGTACCTGTAATCCCAGCTACTCGGGAGGCTGAGGCAGGAGAATCACTTGAACCCAGGAGGCGGAGTTTGCAGTGAGCTGAGATCGCGCCACTACACTCCAGCCTGGATGATAGAATGAGACTCTGTTTCAAAAAAAAGAAAGAAAGAAAGAAAAAGAAAGAAAGAAAGAAGAAATAACCAAGAATGCAAAAGTACTTGAAGGAAATGTGTGAAATACTGCCTGCAACTCAATGGCAATAAACTTGAAACCCTAGAAGAAATGGATGATTTCCTAGCAAAAATCTAAGTTATCACAATTAACCAATAAAGAGTAGAAAACTTAAATAAGCAAACAGAACAGAGAGAAAGCAATGAGATTGTAGACCCCCATTTATAAAGGCGCCAGATCCAGATGTTTTCCTGTTGAGATCTATGCAGCCTTTGAAGAACAACTACTTCTAGCATGATTTGAGCAAGTTGTTCTCAAACTTTTTGGTCTCAGAACCCCTTTCCATTCTTAAAACTCTGGAGGACCCCAAAAGACTTTTCCTGGGTTGTAGCTCTTGATATTTGTCATACTAGAAATAAAACCAGAAATTTTAAAAAACTAATTCATTTAAAATCATATAATGAACACATTATGTATTAATACAAACAACATGTCTTTGTGAAAAGCACAGTTAGTTGCAAAAATTTTAATGAGAAAAGTGGCATTATTTTACATTATTGCAAACTTCCTTAATGTCTCGCTTAGTGGAAGAACACGGGATTCTCCTATCTACTTCTCCATTCGATCTGTTGCGGTATATTATTTTGGTTGAAGCATATAAAGAAAATCTAGCCTCACACAGATATGTAGTTAGAATAGAGAAAAGTATCTTAATTAGACTATCGTGGAAATTCTTCTTTGCTATTACATCCAAGCTTGACTAGCAGTCATTTTTAAGAGTTAATTGCAATGTGGAATCTGAAACATTAAAATCCACCAGTCTATCTTGAATTTTGGATGGAACTTTTACTCACACATGATTTTGTAACAGAATCCATTGGTCATTTGGAAAATATGAGTTCAGTGCTGTATGCAGATCTTTCAAATGCTGACACATTTTATTACACAGTATTTTAAAAATCACATTCATTAATACCACCTCCTTTGTCTCATCAAAAAAAAAAAAAAAAGCCTTTTTTGTTGTTTTGTTTTGAGACAAAGTCTTGCCCTGTCATCAGGCTGAAGTAATCCTGGCTCACTGCAACCTTCACCCTTCGGGATCAAGCAATTTTCCTGCCTCAGCCTCCCAAATAGCTGGCATTACAGGTGCGTGTCACCACGCCCGGCTAATTTTTGTATTTTTAATAGAGACCAAGTTTCACCATGTTGGCCAGACTGGTTTCAACTCCTGACCTCAAGTGATCCGCCTGCCTCAGCCTCCCAAAGTGCTAGGATTACAGGAATGAGCTACCATGCCTGGCCAGAAAAGCCTTTTAATCCCTGGGAAGACATCAAGCTCATGGTGACAGATGCAACTTTTCAAAATGCTGATTTTTACTGAAAGCTCACTTTTATCACTAGCAACAAATAGTGTCTGGTGTTTTCCTCAAATGACAGACTCACTTTGTTCATTTGCAAAAAAATGTCCACCGGAGAGTATAAAGTAGTTCAACAATTGTGGAAAACAGTGTGGCAGTTCTTCAAGTATCCAGAACTAGGAATACCATTTGACTCAGCAATCCCATTACTGGGCATATACCCAAAGGATTATAACTCATTCTACAATAAAGACACATGAGCATGTATGTTTATTGCAGCACTGTTCACAATAGCAAAGACTTGGAACCAACCCAAATGTCCATCAATGTTAGACTGGAATAAGAAAATGTGGCACATATACACCATGGAATACTATGCAGTCATAAAAAAGGATGAGTTCACGTCCTTTGCAGGGACATGGATGAAGCTGGAAACCCTCATTCTCAGCAAGCTATCACAAGGTCAGAAAACTAAACACCACACATTCTCACTCATAAGTGGGAGTTGAACAATGAGAACACATGGATACAGGGAGGGGAACATCACACACCAGAGCTTACGGGGGGTAGGGGGCTGGGGGAGGGATAACATTAGGAGAAATACCTAATGTAGGTGATGGGTTGATGGGTGCAGCAAACTACCATGGCACGTGTATACCTATGTAACAAACCTGCACGTTCTGCACATGTATCCCAGAACTTAAAGTATAAAAAAAAAAAAAGAAAAGAAAACACACACACACAAGTGAGATGCCATAAAAAGAAAAAAAAAAACGTCCACCAGATACCCAACTTTAAATAACCATAGTTTGTCTGTTGCTTATTCTTTCTAGTAAAAGCAATATTCCTTGGGGAAAAAAGCTAGTTCAGTTTGCAATTCAACTGCACAACGCTTTTTCTAAAGCCAACCATCATACTTCTGTATGCAGCAGGGGTGCTTTCTGTGTGCTTCCTGTTTCATCACATAGAATATTAAAAAGATGCTTATTCAAGTGTCAAGATTTAATAAAATTAATAATTTCTACTGCTTTATTGAAAACATCTTTAAGTGACACTGGCCCATTTTTTTCTCGTGGTCATATGGCAGTGAAGACTATGATGGCTGGTAAGGTTTTCTGCTGGTATTTTGGTCCATGCTAATGTTACCAGCACACTGGCTGTTGTTTTTCTATCTCCAGTGCAAATGTCAACATAGAGAAAAGGGCGAATAATGTTAGCGTTATTGTAAAAATAGCTTTGACCTCACCAATCCCCTCAATGGACCACACTTGTGAGAACTGCCGCTCTAAAATTATTCTAGACTACAGAAAAGTTAGGAAAGCTCTCCAGGGCATTTTATGAAGCCATGATAAACTTCACACTGAAGCCTGATAGAGGACCAATGAAAAAACATATACACCCTCATTGCATTTATGAACATAGATTGAAAACTTGTGCCTACAATATTAGCAAGTAGAATTTAGCAGTGCATTGGAAAATACACTATGGGCCGGGCACGGTGGCTCACGCCTGTAATCCCAGCACTTTGGAAGGCTGAGACGGGCGGATCACGAGGTCAGGCGATCAAGACCCTCCTGGCTAACACAGTGAAACCTCGTCTCTACTAAAAATACAAAAAAATTACCTGGGCTTGGTAGCGTGCACCTGTAGTCCCAGTTACTCCGGAGGCAGAGGCAGGAGAATCACTTGAACCTGGGAGGCAGAGGTTGCAGTGAGCCAAGATCGTGCCACTGCACTCCAGCCTGGGCAACACAATGAGACTCCATCTCGAAACACACACACACACACACACACACACACACACACACACACACACCACTATCACTAAGTAGGGTTTATTCCAAGGAAATCTACCTAAATAATTAACTATATCAACAAATTACTAGAGAAAAAATAAAGAATTATATTTTTAAAAACTCCTGAGAAGGCATTTAATACAATTTAGGGGTCATTAATAATAATAATAATAATAAAAACTCTGAGTAAAATAAATATAGGGAAATTATTTAAATATGATAAGATTACTTAATAATATTCAATAGTAGACACCATTCTAAATGGTGAAATACTAAAACAATGAGATGTGGATCATCACTGTCACCATAATAATTCAATCGTGTTTTAGATGTTCTATGAGAGAAATAAGAAAAAAATAAACGTAAGTATAAATATTGGAAAAACGGAGATAACGTTATTGCATTCTGCCAATGATTCAATCATTTTCCAAGAAAACCCTACAAGCAATTGACATTTTAAAAACTAGAATTAACAAGGAAATGTAATATAACTGTATTCAAAATAAGTTTAAAATTGATATTTTTTTCTGTGTATGCAATAATGAGATAGAGGTGGAAATAGGAAAATGTTACGTTTTAAAAGTATAAAATCTTAGAAATAAAGAACAAAAAAGTCCAGATTACATGGGGAAAGATTTATAAAACATTACTGAAGGATATAAAGCAACACCGAGACAAAGGAATGGCAAAATATGTTACTGGCTAAGGAGGCAAAATAACAAAGTCAAATTTCCAAAAAGTAATACAGACAGTCCATGTTTCAGTTATACTTCCTTTTTTTTTTTTTTTTTTTTTTTTTACCAATGGTGCAATGGTAGATGTAGGAAGCCTCTTGCAAAAACTGGAAAAGAGCGAAAAAGTAAGAGCTGAGGTAGAACAGAAGCTGCAGTTACTAGAAGAAAAAACAGATAAGGGTCAGCATTGGATATGTTCTTTTAGCACCCTGCTGGGACATGTATATGTTTCTGTATGTACATACACATGTATGTACCTGTGTACACATCTGCATATGCATACCACATATTTTCATCGAACTACAAAAGGAACTTTTTTTTTTTTTTTTGAGATGGACTCTCACTCTGTCACCCAGGCTGGAGTGCAGTGGCGTAATCTCGGCCCACTGCAAACTTCGCCTCCCAGGTTCAAACGATTCTCCTCCCTTAGCCTCCCGAGTAGATGGAATTACAGGCGCCTGTCAGCACGCCCAGCTAATTTTTGTATTTTTAGTAGAGACAGGGTTTCACTATGTTGGCCAGGCTGGTCTCGAACTCCTGACATCAAGTGATCCGCCCGCCTCGGCCTCCCAAAGTGCTGGGATTACAGGCATGAGCCGCTGCACACAGCCTACATGGGGAAAGATTTATAAAATGTTATTGAAGGATATAAAGCAACACCCAAGTAAAGGAATAGCAAAATATATTATTGGCTAAGGAGGCAAAATAACATAAAGTCAAATTTCCAAAAAGTAATATAGAGAGTCCATGTTTCACTTATAATTCTTATGGTACAGGGTTTTGTAATAGAAGAAACTGGTCTTCAAGATCATATAGAAGTATACATTTCCAATGACAGTCAAAAATTATGGAAAAGCACAGTGAGTTTTTGCTTCTGAGCTAGAAGGCTAACTGCTATAAGAACTGCTCTCCTACCATAAACAACTACAAAAAACAAAACAGACAAAATATGTAAAGCAACTATTTTTCAGACATTTGATAACCACCAGAAAAGGGCTTCTCTTCTCTTCACAGAGAGAAGAGAAAACACATAAGGTGAGCCCTACCTCATGGATTCCTGGATTCTTGGAATTCTGTTTCTAGGATACAGCACAGGGAGGAGAAACCCCAACAGAACCCACTTGTCTCACTGAGTAAAGGAAAAAGAAATTGCAGTTCTGGGAGATTGAAGAGGTGAAATCCACGGGGCAGAATACTGGAAAGGAGAGAGAGGCACAGAGGAAGATCTCCAGGGATCTCCAGTGGGGTCCCTTCAAATCATTCACTGAATCCTGAGATGCACATGTTTGGGTGAAACTCCAAAGACCAGATCAAGGACTATAATTCAGCAGTGGGACATACCGTGCCCAGAGCTCACCTAGGAATGGGCATATACGAGGCATAGGACAGAGTCCTCCAAAGGGAATTACCCAAGTAATGGGACTAAATTATCCTTAGACTAAATTGCTGCTCTAACTCATCCTAACAAAGCTGAAAGGCAAGCTTCAAACGAATCAAACTAGTGACTTAACTACATGTCAGACCAAAGGCAAATATTTTTAAAAGAACACAGCAGAATGTAGCACCCAACAATGTAAAAATTCATAGTATCCTGAGACCCAAACAAAATCACCAGGCCTGTAGGAAAATATAATCTATACCCAACAGAAAAGCCAATCAAAAGAAATAAACCTAGAAATGACAGAAACGATGAAATAGTAAAAACCTTTAAAGCAGCTATTGTGCTCCAGATGCTCAAGAATGCAGAGAACACTTGAGCCCAGGAGTTGGAGACCAGTCTAGGCAACATAGCAAAACCCTGTCTCTACAAAAAGTACAAAGAAATTAGCCAGGCATGGTGATGCATGCTACTCTGGAGGTTGAAGTGGGAGGATTGCTTAACCCTGGGAGGTCGAGGCTGCAGTGAGCCATGATCATGCCACTGCACTCCAGCCTGGGTGACAAAGCAAGACACTGTCTCAAAAAGGAAAGAGAGAAAGAGAGGAAGAGAGGAAGGAGGGAAAGAAGGAGGGAGGGAGGGAGGGAGGGAGGGAAGGAAGGGAAGGAAAGGAGGGAGGAAGGAAGGAAGGGATGAACGAAGGGAGGGAGAGAGAGAAATATAGATAGGGCAGCAAGAAGGCCTGGGTTTAGACTTGCTCCGTTGTATAACCCCCTAACTCTGACTTTTCATCTAAAATGCTTAGGAGAGCAGCTGAGCTATTCTCTCCTTAACGTGGATGTGGTCCAAGGAATGGAATTNAGGAAGAGAGGGAAGGAAGGAAGGAAGGAAGGAATGGGAAGGAAGGAAGGAAGGAGGGAGGGAGGGAAAGAAAAGAATGCAGAGAATACAGTCTCTAGACAATAAATGATAAACATAGTGTTTTATGTTTAATGTGAATACACATAAACGTAATTAAGAGAGAGATGGAAGAAAACAAAACCCATATGGAACCTCTAGAGATGAAAAACACAATATCTGTAATAAAGAATACTCTGGACAGCATTAACAGCAGATAAGGCACAGCAGAAGAAAATATCGGTGAACTTGGGAACTTAGTAAAAATGATTTGAAGAAAGAGAGAGACAGATTTTTTAACTGAAGCCAGCATCAGTGACCCATGGAATAGTATCAAGCAGTCTAACGTGTCTGTAAGGGAGCCCAGAAAGGTCACAAGTGAGGAGATACGTCAATAATTAACGGTCAAATATTTCTCAAGTTTGACGAAAACTAGAAGACACTCAGATCCCAAAAGTTCCTAGACCCCGGCAGAAAACTGCACCAAGATAGATCATAATCAAATTTCTGAGAAGCAGTGACTAAAGAACATATGTTAAATGTTAAAAGCTGCTCCCAAAAATTATTATATAAAGAAAAACAAAGAAAAGAATGACTACACATTTCCTGTCAGAAACCACGCAGGCCAGAGGACAAAGAAGTGACATTTTTTAAGTACTAGGGGACAAAAACTGTCAACCTAGGATTCTATACTCTGCAAAATATCAAAATGAAAGTAAACCGAAGAGTTTTTTCAGACAAAGGTTGAGAGAATTCATCACCAGTAAACCTGTACTATAAAGAGTACCAAAGAAAGTTCTTTAGTCTGAAGAAAATCATGCAAAATAAAAGGAAAGAAAATGTAGAATTGCTAAACATGTGGATAAATATGAAAGGCTTCTCATTTTAATATCTTTTTTTTAAAAGTAATAGACTATTTAAATCAATAATTGCATTAAGTGGCTGGGCACAGTGGCTCACGCCTGTAATCCCAGCATTTTGGGAGGCCAAGGCGGGCAGATCACCTGAGGTCAGGAATTCAAGATCAGCCTGGTCAACATGGTAAAACTGTATGTCTATTAAAAATACAAAAATTAGCTGGGCGTGGTGGCGCACGCCTGTAATCCCAGCTACTTGGGAGGCTGAGGCAGGAGAATCGCTTGAGCCTGGGAGGTGGAGATTGCAGTGAGCTGAGATTGTGCCACTGCACTTCAGCCTGAGTGACAGAGTGAGACTCCGTCTCAAAAAAATAAATACATAAAATAATAATAATAATAATTGCATTAAGTGTAAATTGACTAAACAATACAATTGAAAGGCAGAAATTATTAGACTGGATTTTAAAAAACAAACCAACTATATGTTGTCTCACTGGTTTTTTGAAACAGAGTCTTGCTCTTCACCCAGGCTGGAGTGCAGTGGCACAATCTCGGCTCACTGCAGGAATCTCACTTTAAGTATAAAATTAAAGGATGGGAAATGATATTCCCGTGCAACCATTAATAAAAACAAATGAGACTACCTGTCTTAGTCTGGTTGAGTTACCATAAGAAAGATCTTAGGATGGGTGATTTACAAACAACAGTTTATAGTTCTGAGGCTAAGTCCAAGATCAAGATGCCAGCAGATTTGGTGCCTGGTGAGAGCTGGTTCCTCATAGATGACACCTTTGTGCTGTGTCCTCACATGGCAAAAAGCATAAGCCTGGCCTCTTTTATAAGGATCAAGCCTTTTATAAAGGCACTGATTCTATTCATGAGGGCAGAGTTCTTTCAAAAAAAATATATATCACCTCCCAAAGGCCCCCCCTTATTAATACCATCACTTTGGGAGTTAAGTTTCAATGTATGAATTTGGAGAGACTACCAACATTCAGACCATAGCAGTGGGTATGTTAGTTAGACAAAGCAGAATTCAGAATAAGGAATATTAATAGGGAGAAAGAAGAACATTTCAAAAAGATAAAAATGTCACTGGACCAAGAGGACATAACAATCTCAAATGAGTATGCACCTAATAACATAGCATCAAATGCATGAAGCAAAAAAGTTAGATCTCAAAGGACAAGTAAACAAGTCTACAGTTACAGGTGGAGATTTCCACACATCACTATCAGTAATTGAGAGAACAAGTGGACAGAAAATCAGCAGGATATATAAGACTTGTACATTATCAATTAGCATGACCCAATTAAAATTTATATAACATTCTGCCCCAAACATCAGAATACACACTCTTTTTAAAGTCCATTTGGAACAAGCACTAAGATCATATTCTGAAGCATTAAACAATTCTCAATAAATTTCAAATAATTAAAAGTATTCAGCGTATGCTCTTTGACAATGAATTAAACTAGAAATAACAAAAAAAAATCTAGAAAACTCCCGTATTTGGAAATTAAACAATACGGTTATAAATAATCCATAAGGTCAAAAAAGTAATTACAAGGGAAATTAGTAAGTTTCGTTTTTTTAGACAGGGTCTTGCTGTAACCCAGGCTGGAGTGCAGTGGCATGATCATGGCTTGCTGCGGCCTCCACCTCCTGAGATCAAGTGATCCTCACACCTTAGTCCCCAAAATAGCTGGTGCCACGGGCATGTGCCACCATACTCAGCTAATTTTGTTTTTATTTTTTGTAGAGATAGGGTTTTGTCACGTTGCCCAGGCTGGAAATTAATAAGTATTTTGAACTAAGCTAAGCAAAGTAGTACACACTTGTCCCAGCTACTCGGGAGACTGAGGTGGGAGAATCACTTGAACCTGGGGGGCGGAGGTTTCAGTGAGCTGAGATTGCATCACTGTACTCCAGCCTGGGCACCAGAGAGAGATTCCATCTCAAACAAACAAACAAAACCCTGTGGGGTGGAAATAGATATCTCCAGGTCCTGAGAGTTTCACTGGAGATTTACTATATATTTAAAGTAGTAACACCAATTTTGCAGTTCTTCCAGAAAATATAAGAGGGAGTACTTCCCAACTAATTTTCACGAGGCCAGTTTCCCAGAAACCAAAACCAAACAAATACATTACAGAAAAATAAAACAATAGACCAATACCACTTATGAACTTAGACACAAAATTCCTCAACCAAATGTTAGCAAATTGAATCCAACAATGTATACAAATCATTATACACCATGAAAACGTAGGATTTTTTTCTTTCCATAGCTTTTGGAGTACAAGTGGTTTTTGGTTACACAGATGAATTGTAGAGTGGTGAAGTCTAAGGTTTTAGTGTACCTGTCACCCAAGTCCTGTACATTGTACTCAATATGTAGTTTTTTATCCCTCACCGCCCTCCCACCCTCCTTCCTTCTGAATCTCTAAAGTCTATTATACCACTGTGCATGCCTTTGCATGCTTATAGCTTAGCTCCCACTTACAAGTGAGAACGTACTGTATTTGATTTTCCATTCCTGAGTTACTTCCCTTGGAACAATGGCCTTCAGCTTCATCCAAGTTGCTGCAAAAGACATTATTTCATTTTTTTTTACAGTTGAGTAGATTCTATGGTGTATATGCACCACATTTTCTTTACCCACTCATTGGTTGATGGGTACTTTGGTTCATTCCATAGCTTTGCAATTGTGAATTGTGCTGTTATAAATTATACATGCAGGTGTCTTCTTGAGAGAATGACTTCTTTTCCTTTGGGTAGATACCCAGTAGCGGGATTGCTGGATCACATGGTAGATCTACTTTTGTTCCTTAAGAAATCTCCATACCATTTTCAATAGAGGTTGCACTAACTTACATTCCCACCTTCCTTTTTCAGCATATCTGTGCCAACATCTATTGTTTTCTGACTTTGGTTTTTTTTTTTTTTTTTTTTTTTTTTTTTTTTTTTTTTTTTTTTTTTTTTTGAGACAGAGTTTCGCTCTTGTCGCCCAGGCTGGAGAGTGCAGTGGCGCAATCTCAGCTCACTGCAATCTCTGCCTCCCGGGTTCAAGTGATTCTCTTGCCTCAGCCTCCCAAGTAGCTGGGATTACAGGTGCCCGCCAACACACCCGGCTAATTTTTTGTATTTTTAGTAGACACAGGGTTTCCCCATGTTGGGCAGGCTGGTCTCGAACTCCTGACATCAGGTGATCCGCCCGCTTCAGCCTCCCAAAGTGCTGAGATTACAGGCATGAGCCACTGCACCCAGCCTGTTTTCTGACTTTTTAATAATGGCAGTCTGGCTGGAGTAAGATGGTATCTCTTTGTGATTTTAATTTGCTTTTCCCTAATGATTAGCAATGTTGAGCATTTCTTCATATATTTGTTGGCCATTTGTATATCTTCTTTTGAGAAATGTCTATTCATGTCATTTACCTACTTTTTGATGGGATTATTTATTTTTCTGGCTGGTTGGTTTGAGTTCCTTGTAGATTCTGGATATTAGTCCTCTGTTGGATGCATCGTTTGCAAATATTTTCTCCCATTCTGTAGGTTGTCTGCTTACTCTGATGATTATTTCTTTTGCTGTGCAGAAGCTTTTTCAATTCGGTCCTATTCATTTATTTATTTATTTATTGCATTTGCTTTTGGGGTCTTAGTCACAAATTCTTTTCCTAGGCCAATGTCCAGAAGGGGTTTTCCTAGGTTTTCTTCTAGCATTTTTATGGTTTCACGTCTTAAAGTCTTTGATCCATCTTGAGTTGATTTTTTTATATGGTGAGAGACAGGGATCCAGTTTTATTCTTCTATATGTGGCTATCCAGTTTTCCCAGCACCATTTATTGAATAGGTTGTCCTTTCCCCAATTTATGTTTTTGTATACTTTGTTAAAGACCAGTTGGTTGTAAGAATTTGGCTTTGCTTCTGATTTCTCTACTCTGTTCCGCTGGTCTATGTATCTACTTTCATACCAGTACCATGCCATTTTGTTTAGCATAGCCTTGTAGCATAATTTGAAATCAGGGAATGTGATGCTTTCAGATTTGTTCTTTTTGCTTAGAATTGCTTTGGTTATTCAGGGACGTAAAGTAGAACTTGTTCCAGATATGCAAGAGTGGTTCAACAAACAAAAATTGATTAATTAAAATTAATCAATGTAATCCACTGTATCAACTGGCTAACACAGAAAATCATGTGACCATCTTAATTGACACACACACAAAAGCATTTGACAAAATCCTACACTTATTCATGATAAAAACTTGCAGCAAAGTAGGAAAGAGCATTTACCAAAAACCTACAGTCACCATCATATGTGATGGTGAAAGACTGAATGTTTCCTTGTTGCATTGGAGAAACAACCCAAACACATATACCAACTAATGAATGGATAAATGCACTGTAGCATCATTCATTCAAGGGATTGTATTCTGAGATAAAGGAAGAATGAACAGCTGATAATATGCAACAACATGGAAAAGTCCCAAAACAGTATGTTAAGTGAAGTATTCCAGACACAGAATACTATATATTGCATGATTCCATTTATATGAAATTTTAGAAGCATTAAAAATATAGTGATAGAAAGATTAGTGACTGCCAGGAGCTGGGGCTTGGGCTGGGAATTGACTGCAGAGGGTCATGAAGGAGCATTTTTTGGAGGAGGAGGGAAATGGAAATATTTCTATATCATAGTGATTAAAGAGACACATGCACCCCCTCCCTAAACATCATATCCTCTGATATATTCCATACTCTTCCTGTTGTATCCACTCTTTAGCATCCTCTGCCACTGCACCCTTCTGTGTTAGCCATCACATCCAAAATATACAATCTTCACAGGTTGCATCAAAAAGAGCACTGTTGGCTGGGTGTGGTGGCTCAAGCCTGTAATCCCAGCACTTTGGGAGGCCGAGGTGGGTGGATCACCTGAGGTCAGGAGTTCGAGACCAGCCTGACTATTATGGTGAAACCCCGTCTCTACTAAAAATACAAAAGTTAGCTAGGCATAGTGGCGTGTGCCTGTAGTCCCAGCTACTCAGGAGGCTGAGACAGGAGAATTGCTTGAGCCCAGGAGGCAGAGGTTGCAGTGAACCGAGATCATCCCACTGCACTCCAGCCTGGGCGACAGAGAAAGACTCCATCTCAAAAAAGAAAAAAAAAAAAAAAAAAAAAAAGCACTCTTTATATCTACAGCTGCTACAATTCATAGCACTTTCCAAAAGGAGGGACAGAACACTGAGACCTTTTGACAAAACTTTTCCAAAAGGAGGGACAGAATATTACTACTACCACTGCAAGTGGCAGTAGTAATGGCCATGGGAAAAGCTGGCTATGAATGTCCCCCAAATGTCAGAAATATCTATCAAGCCACCATTATAGACCACATTTCACCCAGTTTAACATGGCTTTTTTTTTCAGATTTTAACTTCTCTGAAAAGGGGACACTTTCTTTTTTCAATTGATGACATCACGCAGTTATAATTGGGAATGATAAGTTTTCCTTCTTAGTGTGAATTTTTTTAAGGTGCACTTTTTTATTATACTTTAAGTTCTAGGGTACATATGCATATGCCAGAACGTGCAGTTTGTTACATAGGTATACACGTGCCATGTGGTTGCTGACCCATGGACCTGTCATCTACATTAGTATTTTCTCCTAATGCTATCCTCCCCTAGCCCTACCCTCTGACAGGACCTGGTGTGTGATGTTCCCCTCCCTGGTCATTGTGTTCTCATTATTCACCTCCCACTTATGAGTGAGGACATATGGTGTTTGGTTTTCTGTTCTTGTGTTAGTTTGCTGAGAATGATGATTTCCAGCGTCACCCATGTCCCTACAAAAGACATGAACTCACTCTTCTTTATAGCTGCATAGTATTCCATGGTGTATATGTGCCACATTTTCTTTATCCGGTCTATCATTGATGGACATTTGGGTTGGTTCCAAGTCTTTGCTATTGTGAACAGGGTGTACTTTTTTTTATATACCAGAGCCATTACATCAGAATCTCTGAATGAATGGCTGTCATAGAGTCAATAAAATACAACACGGCTGGCCAGCAGATGCAGAGAATTTTGCTTTGGCTTTCTAGGGTAAGAGAGCAGAGGTGAGAGTCAAGGCAGAAGTGGAGGCCTGGAACTCAAGCCCTGGATCTCCATGTTATGTTTGAAATGAATAGCCCCATTCCCACCTATTCTTATTTCCGGCTAGGGCTGAAGAGGTGTGTTGGCAAGTGGTGCTAACAGCCTTTGGAATAAGGCACAAATAGAGCTGAAAGAATGGTGGAAGGGTAAGGGAACAAGAGCAGGTCCCGTCAGCCGCAAGTGGCAGCACAAACAGAAACAACCAATTGATGGGCTTGGGCTTGGCTGGCTTAGGAAGAGTGTGGCTGGCTAATTGCGTTACGAAATTAGGTAACTTGCCACAGGGCTCTTATGAAATCAGGAACTTGCTGCAGTGTTATAAATGGGACAGGGCCTCAGTACTACAATTACTTAATCTTTCTGTACTTCAGTTTCTTCATGTGCAGAATGGGAAATAATAGTAGCACCTGCGTAAGAGAATTAGTGTGTTGATTAAAATGAGATACATATAGTGGGCTAAAACAGCGCCTGGCATATGGTAAATACTCAATAATTTTAGGTATCATTATATCCATTTCTGTGTTTTACAGTTCATCCATCCGTTCTTTCATTATTTCAACAAACATTTATTTAGCATTTACGATGCTAGGAGCTGAATAGTTCATTGCATTTCGTTAATGTTTATGCCTTTTTAATCTCCTTAGAACGACCAGTGCCAAATGCCAGTTCCTTATAATTCCTACTTACCCTTCTCAATATATTTTATTTCTGTTTCATCCTCCTACCACTGAAAAGATTAGTTAAAATAGGACCAGAGTTTCTACTCTTTACAATAAAAAAAGCTACTGATTCATCATAGAAAACACCAGATTTTAGCATGCCAACGATGATTTAGAAAAACACACAAGACTGAAAAAAAGAGAAGTAGAAAATGACTTTGTCATTTAAAGAGGTATAATATTAGGCCAGTCATTTGCAAAATAAAGATCATACTTTACTTAATAGAGATTTCGAGGCAAAAAAAATGAGATAAAGTGTTTCGAAATGTATAAATTTAATATTATAAATAGACCCTAAATCAGGGTAAGTTTCTGCTATCAAACATTATATGATTTCCTTTTGATTGCTGAAGATGTTTAGTAATTTAATATATTTACATGGTAACTTTCTAGTAAAGAACCCCCAAGGCTGGGTGCGGTGGCTCATGCCTACAGTCCCAGCACTTTGGGAGGGCGAGGCGGGTGGATCACAAGGTCAGGAGTTCAAGACCATCCTGTCCAACGTGGTGAAACCCCGTCTCTACCAAAAATACAAAAATTAGCCAGGCATGGTGGCAGGCGCCTGTAATCCCAGCTACCCAGAAAGCTGAGGCAGGAGAATTGCTTGAACTCGGAGGCAGAGGTTGCAGTGAGCCGAGATCGCGCCATTGCGTGACAGAGCAAGACTCCATCTCAGAAAAAAAAAAAGAAAAGAAAAGAAAAGAAAGAAAAAGAACCCCCCAAATTTCAGTCGCAAAATTCTTCAGAGATAAGGGACAGAATGGTGAATGCCATGACGTCCTTTTTGTGTGATCCCTCCATGCTTTGTCTGTACTTCTCTTGTGTTTAATAGTCTACTTTATTTTATATATTTTTGTATTTATTTAAGCCATCTTTTGAATCCCGTCTTTCTTGAAGGCAAGAGCTATTACAGAGCTAATGACTAATGGCAGTCATTAGCTGACTGTCTCAGGTGCCCACCTTATAATCCTGCCTTGAAATGGCCCCATAGCCCATCTTTCCATCTTCACCTCCACTGCACGCCTCCTCTCCAAACATTACACCCATTTTCTTTTTTTATTTTCAACTGTAACCTCCACACGCTTTATTTTTCTTCATCATAGATCTCCACTTACCATTCATCCTCATTCTTTCTAATGTTTTATCCCCTGTATTTGACTGTTCTTGCATCACTATAAAGAAACACCTGAGACTGGGTAATTTATGAAGAAAACAGGTTTAATTGGCTCATGGTTCTGCAGGCTGTACAGGAAGCATGATGCTGGCATCTGCTCGGCTCCTGGGGAGACCTCGGGAAGCTTCCAATCAGGGCAGAAGGCAAAGCGGGAGCAGGTGAGTCTTAAATGGCTAGAGCAGGAGCAGGGGGTGGGGGTGGGCACCACACACTTTTAAACAACTAGATCTCACAAGAACTCACTATCTTGATGACAGCATCAAGGGGGATTGCGCTCAAGTATTCATGAGAAATCTGCCCCTATGTTACAATCACCTCCTACCAGGCCCCACCTCCAACCCTGGGGATTATAATTCAGCATGAGATTTGGTAGGGATGCAGATCAAAACTGACAGAGCAGGAGCACCGTCATCTTGGAAAAACACTGCCATTTTAAGTTCTAGCTCCCTTCCTAACCTCATGCACTTCAAGGAAATCACTTCTAACAAGAAGCCAGAAAGACCAGATAGTAAAACACAGATAAGACAGTTCAGGCCCAGAAGGAGTGGGGAAAGTCTCTTGGGTAACCACCAAACTTCACACTCATACAATGGGCCTCAGTAAAACAGTGGCCTTAATAAGCACATTCCTTTCCCTTTAGATGCACTAAGCTAGGGAAGCTAAAAGCAGATTCAGTGGGTATGCCTGTAGCTGCAGGAAGATGTATGGGAACAGACACAAAACTCTCCCTCCCAGATAAGCAAGACAAAGAGACACAGCCTGTGATAAGCTCTCCTGCTCTGAAGTCTTACAAACTCTTAGTCTGTAAGAGAGAGTGCTCCTGACCTATCTCTGCCAGAAGCCCCTCTCAGGCTTATTCTTTAAAATAAACTTGTCTTTGACTGTTGAGCCGCTTTGTGTGCTTCTTTCTTCCTTCTTCAACCCTTCCACAAACCATATCATCCGCCAACAGTTACCTGAACAACTTTACTGTTCTTCTTCTCCCTCCATGATCCTTCCCTGATGTTTCCACTTTCCCACTTTCTACTACCTCTTGGCTTCATTCCCTTGCCCTATCACTTGCCCAGCTTTCTTCTGAATTCCCATAGTGGATATCAGCCCTGTTGAAAGATCTCTATTGCCTGTGGGAGGAAGCTGGGTACTAAGGAGTAGTTTCTCGTCAGCTTTGGTGAAGTGGTCAGGTGAGAACTGGACAAGGTGAGGAGGATCTTCCATACTGTGTGTCTTCCATACTGTGTGTCTTCCATACTGGACAAGGAGGGTTAGTGACGGGCAGGCAATAGAGAATTTGGGCCATTGTCAAAATGCCAAACAGTCTGTGTGCAGTGACTCATGCCTGTGATCTCAATACTTTCAGAGACTGAAGCAAGAGGACTGCATGTGATCAGGAGTTCAAGACCAGCCTGGGTAACAGAGCGAGACTGCTTCTTTACAAAATACTTAAAAGTTAACCAGGTGTGTGGTGATGCATATCTGCAGTCCCAGCTACTTGGAAGGCTAAGGTGGGAGGATCACTCGAGCCAAGAGGTCAAGGCTGCAGTGAGCCATGATTGCACCACTGCACTCTAGTCTAGGTGGCAAAGTGAGTACTTGTCTCAAAAAAACAACAATAAAAAAAAATCCAAGTGGAAGAGGTAAGCCAAGAAGAATAGCCTGCAAGTTCATGGATCCAGCCAAGAGGGTACATGTTAGAGTCAGTGACAGAGAGAGGGGAAACATAGGTTAAAAAATGCAGGCACCAGCCAGGCACAGTGGCTCATGCCTATAATCCCAGCACTTTGGGAGGCTGAGGTGGGTGAATCAGGAGATCAAGACCAGCCTGGCCAACATGGTGAAACCTTGTCTCTACCAAAAACACAAAAATTAGCCGGGCGTGGTGGCAGGCACCTCTAATTCCAGCTACTCGGGAGGCTGAGGCAGGAGAATCACTTGAACCCAGGGGGGTGGAGGTTACAGTGAGCCGAGATCATGCTACTGCACTCCAGCCTGGGTGACAAAGTCAGACTCCGTCTCATAAAAAAAAAAAAAAAAAAAAAATGCAGGCACCAGGCCTGGCGCGGTGGCTCACACCTGTAATCCCAGCACTTTGGGAGGCAGAGGCAGGTGGATCACGAGGTCAGGAGTTCAAGATCAGCCTGGCCACAGGCTCCCAGAAGAGAGTATTCAGGGGAGATGGGCTCAGAGACCTGTTATCTATAAATTCGGTCATTATTTCTGAACTTCCCACTTACCTGTTTGCTATGGTTTAGATGTTTGTTGCCCAAACCTCATGTTGAAATTTGATTCCCAACATTGGAGGTGGGGCCTAATGGGAGGTGATTGAGTTACAGGGGTGGATCCCTCATGAACGGCTTGGTGCATCCTCCCAGTAATGAGAGAGTTCTTGCTCTATTAGTTCACGTGAGAGCTGGTTGTTAAAAAGTGTCTGGCAACTCCTTCTCTGTCTTGCTCTCTCTCTCACCATGTGACCACATGCTGGCTCCCCTTCCCCTCCTGCAGTAAGTGGAAGCTTCCTGAGGCCTCACCAGAAGCAGACGCTGGCACCATGCTTCTTGTACAGCCTAGAGAACTGCAAGCCAAATAACTTTTTCTTTGTAAATTATCCAGAGTCAGGTGTTCTTTTATAGCAACATAAATGGACTAAAACACGTTCATCTTTGCCATACAAAGAATGCTATGTTTCCAGCCTCATCTGAAAATCATTGTACATTTACCTCAATAAATTCTGTAGCTGTGTAAGAGCATCTAGATGCTTGATGACAGTGACATCAAACTGTCCCAGGAGAGTCATGAATGCAGGCGGCATTTCAGAACATGTCAAGTTGTAACATAAAGGGTCTTTGTGCACAGTCCTGTCCTGACCTCCCCCAAATGGAGATACAGGA
The DNA here is from genome assembly GCF_001698545.2 of Rhinopithecus bieti. Taxonomy (NCBI): domain Eukaryota; kingdom Metazoa; phylum Chordata; class Mammalia; order Primates; family Cercopithecidae; genus Rhinopithecus; species Rhinopithecus bieti. Next base: position 2,460,936 of record NW_016803312.1, read on the forward strand.
TCCACTCAGAGGCCAGCACCCTTCTCCCTCAGCAGCAACTGGTGAGGTTGAATGATGGCAAAATAGCTCTATTGATAGCTCTTCCTGGGCCTCCTTACAATCATTCCACAATCCTGCAAGGTAGCAATAGCACACACTGAGCTGATGGAGACACGCATGGTCGAGTAACTTGCCCACGATCACATAGCTATGAGCAGAAGACCCAGAACTTCAAACCAGGTCTGTCCATGATCTTATCAACTAAGTTAATACCGCCTCAAGGTAGAGATGGAAAACAAGCAGCATTAAGGGGAAAAAACATGCCAGTTGTGGTTAGGGCTTGTTGATCTTAACATTAGCTCCTATTGTAGCCCCCAGAGAAAGGGAAAATGAGTACAATGTATGGGCACTTGGTGGCCCAGGAGGTAGCTGGGGCCCAACTATGCTAGAAATCAACATAAACCCAATGCATAAGTTTGCAGTAAGTAGGTCTTCGTGGGCTGCCTGGAAAAAATGTTTTGTTATTTGTTTTTGTTTGTTTGTTTTTTATCAAGGGCCTCAACTGCTAAAGGCAGGTTTGCCTTGGCCCTTGATGAAAAAAAAATAAAAACAAACAACATGACTTTCTCAAAATGGCTGTTTACCCTCTCTCAAAGTTGATTCCAGGACCTAGGATATATGAGGGCACCAATAAATTTATCAAAATGATCACTTAAATTAGAGGTAGAATTACTCTAAATAGGAAGTTAGAATCACAGAATCTTTAAAACTAATATAACCATATTATAAGAATTTAGAAAATAGAGAAAATAAAATCATACATAATTCTATCACACAATTACTGTTACCACTTGATAAAATTAGGGTGCATATTTTATTTGCATGTTGGACCCCAGAAGCTCCCCATCAGGGACCAGGGAATTAACTGGAAACAGGGAGACTGGAACCAACCCAGAAACAACATTGAGTCCCAGGATGCATGTCACAGTGTCCACCAGAGCAAGAGAAACTTGGACACAGTTCAGGTTGGATCCACCCAGGAGGTCTCTCTTGCTAAGTGAGGGCACAGCTTCCATAGCACTGAGTAGTGGCAGCAACTTAGTCATGCAGAACCAGAATCAGAGTCCAATAGAAGTCTATTCAATTGAAACAGAAGTAGAATGAATGGTATCAGACACCCTGGGGCACAGAATCTGGCAAAAGCTAGACAGGAAATCACAGTCTAGCCAAATGGGCCTAGGCTTGTGTCATGGCTCCAGAACTACCAGATTGCTAAAGTGCAAACAAGGAACCAGGGCTGAAGCTCGGTTGTATAAGCTAGGGAAGGTCGCAGCCTGCAAGCCACAAGCAGGCTTATACAAAGTCAGGTTGGAAGGAATCATCAATATTAAATGTCTGTCTTAGAGCCACAGACTAGGTCTACAGCTGGTGGGCCTGGGTTCTTAATTTTAGAAAAAACCAAAGTCTGCAAGAGACAGCCTGCTGAGGTAGGCACCCACTATCTGTAGCAGGCAGAGACTGACATCCAGAATGACCCTCCAACCAAAAACAAAATAAACAAAATCATATATCTTTTTGGTTGGAGCTATGACCCTTCAACCAAAACCAAAATAAATAAAAACACATATCTATGTATATAGAATCAAATGCATATGTATGATATAGTCCAGCAACCTGGTGAAATAAACTTTTATTTTTAGCATTCCTTTCTTTTGGTTGGAAGACATTATTGTTAAAAGACATATAGAGGTCCGGGTGCGGTGGCTCATGCCTGTAATCCCAGCACTTTGGAAGGCCGAGGTGGGCAAATCACCTGAGGTCAGGAGTTCGAGACCAGCCTGGCCAACATGGTGAAACCCCATCTCAACTAAAAATACAAAAATTAGCTGGGTGTGGTGGTGGGCACCTGTAATCCCTGCTACTCAGGAGGCTGAGGCAGAAGAATCGCTTGAACCCAGGAGGTGGAGGTTGCAGTGAGCCAAGGTCGTGTCACTGCACTCTAGCCTGGCAACAAGAGCAAGACTCTGTCTCAAAAAAAAAAAAAAAAAAAAAGTAAAAGATATATGGACCCTATCAACTTCACACAACAATACCTCAATGTTAATTATCTGCTTCTCTGTAAATTGAGGTTAGCTGAAAGCTGATTCAGGTTGAAGACAAGAAGGAGGCAAGAAGGACAGTAGAGCTGGTAGTAGACAATTAGCCACTGTACTAGTCAGGTTTTTCTGGATAAACACACACACACAAACACACACACACACATACACACACACACACACACACACACAGAGTCATGTGCAACATCATGGTGTTTCAGTCAACAGCAGACCACATATGCAACAGTGGTCCCTTAAGATTATAATGGAGCTGAAAAATTTCTGCCACCAAATGACATTGTAGATGTCATAAGATCATGGAGCAATTACTATATTTTAAAAATAAACTTAGTGTACCCTAAGGGTATGGGGCTTATAAAGTCTGTGATAGTGTACGGTAACATTCTAGGCCTTCACATTCATCCACCACTCACTCATTGACCCACCCAGAGCAATTTCCAGTCCTGCAAGCACTATCCGTGGTGTCTTACATAAGCATATTGTTTTTTATCTTTCATACCAGGTTTTTACTGTAGTTTTTATGTTTAGGTATGCTTAAGTACACAAATACCGTTGTGTTACAATTGCCTACAGTACTTAGTACAGTAAAATTCTGTACAGGTTTATCGCCTAGGAGTAATAGACTAACCATCTAGTCTACGTATGTAATAGGCTATACCATCTTCATATGTAAGTACACTCTGTGATGTTTGCACAACCATGAAATGGCCTAATGAAGCATTTTTCAGAATGTATTCCCATCATTAAACAACCCGTGCATACACACACACTATGGAACAGTTGTGTATACGGAATGCACTGAGTCTGTAGATCAAATTGGAAAGAAATGACAGTTTGACAATACTGAGTTTTCCTATCTTTGTGCATGGAATATCTCTCCATTTATTTAGAGCTTCTTTGATTTCTTTCATCAGAGTTTTGTAGTTTTTCTTATAGCTCTTACATATATTTTGTTAGATTTATACCTAAGTATTTAATTTGTGAGTACTAGTGTCAATGGTTTTATGTATTTTATTTCAAATTCCATTTGTGCATTGCTGTTATATAAGAATGCATTTGACTTTTGTATATTAACCTTGTATCCTGCAACCTTACTATAATTACTTATTAGTCAGCTCTTGTTGCTTCTTTGGGTTTCTATGTGGACAGTCATGTCATCTGCAAACAAAGACAGTTGTATTTCTCCCTTACCAATCTATACACCTTTTATGTCATTTTCTTGTCTTATTGCATTATCTAGGAGTTCCAGTACAATGTTGAATAGGAGTGGTGAGAGCAGACATCCTTGCCTTGTTCCTGATCTTAGCGAGAAAGCATCTAGTTTCTCACCACTAAGCATGATGCCAGCTCTAGGGATTTTTTAAATAGATATTCTTTATCAAGTTGAAGAAGTTCCCTTCTATTTCTAGTTTATTGAAAGATTTTTCATAAATGAGTGTTGGATTTTGTCAAATTATTTTTCTGCATCTGCTGATAGGATCATGGGATTCTTCTTCTTTAGCCTGTTGATGTGATAGATTACAGCAATCAGTTTTCAAATGTTGAACTAGCCTTCCCTACCTGAAACAAATCCCTCTTAGTCCTAGTATATACTTTTTTATACATTGTTGAATTTGATTTGCTAATATTTTGTTGAGGAGGACTGACATTTAAGCAGCAATAAAACATATTATTTTATAACAATTCACATGGGTTTGTGCAAAACAATTTTTTGCATTCTCTGTATAGCAGAATGATTAAACAAGCATGTTCTTTAGGACTATGTATACAAGAATATAAAATAGTAGAGTTCTGTTTAAATAATGATACCTGACTGTGAACAGTGGCTCACGCCTGTAATCCCAGCACTTTTGGGAGGTCGAGGCGAGCAGATCACCTGAGGTCAAGAGTTCAAGACCAGCCTGGCCAACATGGTGAAACCGTCTCTACTAAAAATACAAAAACAAAATTAGCCAGGCATGACAGGGCATGCCTGTAATCCCAGCTACTTGGGAGGCTGAGGCAGGAGAATCGCTTGAACCTGGAAGGTGGAGGTTGCAGTGAGCCAAGACTGTGCCACTGCACTCACTCCTGGGCAACAAGAATGAAAGTCCATCTCAATAAATAAATAAAGATATCTAAATATCTTTTGTATTTGTCCCCTCTCTCCACCTGCTGCCTTTTTCTCCAGTTACAATACCTTCCCTTTCACTTTCTACTTCTATGAATCACACAATGATGTGATTTACAATCACTCGGAGAGACTTCCAGTTTTTCATGGTAGATAAAACAGAAGCATTTTGTTTGCTCACTCCTGAAACCAAACAAAATGATATTGAGTAATTAAAAAACACATAAACATAAAAAGTATGAATGGGAGGGAAATAACAGATAAGGATTATTAACAAAATAAATCAATAAAATAAAATTTAGGAAAGTGGAAAAGAGATGATGGAGTGATAACTTACTTAGCAGACAGGAGAAATCCAAAAACCTGCAGCTTTGTTAGCGAATTCTTCTGTGTATATTTCCTGCAGATTTCCTGCACAGTCAAAACACTGCCATCAAAACCAGGAAGTTGACATTAATACATTACCACTACTTAATCCTTTTACCTATTTAAATTTCCAGTTGTCCCAATAATCTCTTTAATGCAAAAGGAGCTAGTCCACAATTATACATTGCATTTATTTGTCATATCTCTTTAGACTCCTTCAGTCTGAAATCGTTCTTTACGCTTTCCTTGATTTTCATGACCTTGACAATTCTGATGACTATAAAACAGTTATTTCGATGAATATCCCACCATTTTGGTTTTTCCAGTGTTTTCTCATGACTAGATTTGGGTTGTGAATCTTTGACAGGAATATCACGGAAGTGATGCTGTGTTCTCATGGCATTCTATCGGGGGTTCTGATGTCTATTTGTCCTATTACCAGTGATATTGAGGTAGGAGGCAAAACTTGACTCCAGAGACAGGGCTCAGATTCCGGACCAAATTGAGGACTAGCTAAAACAGGTTCCCAGGGGAAGCAGCTTTCCATAAGACACACCCACCTGTATGCCATATCAGTTTACCATTGCCATGGCAACACCTGGACATTACAAGGCCTTTCCATGGCAATGACCTGATGACCTGGAAGTTTCCACCCTCATCCTAGACATTTCTGCATAAACCACCCCTTAATTTGCATGTAGTTAAAACAGATATAAATATTAGTGCAGAACCACCTCTGAGCTGCTTCTCTGGGCACACTGCCTTTGGGGTAACCCTGCTTCACAAGGAGCTGTACCTTTCCTGCTGCTGTACACCTGCCAAGTTGCTGTTTAACACCACCGGCTCACCCTTGAATTCTTTCCCAGGCAAAGCCAAGAATTCTGCTGGGCTAAGCCTCAATGTTGGGGCTTGCCTGTTCTGCATCAGTGTTGTTTATTCATTTGATTAAGAAGGTGTTGGTTATGATTCTCCACTGTAAAGTGACATTCCCTTTGGAATTAATATTAGTTTTTGAAGAGGTAAAGTAAACCTATGTAAATATCTGTTCCTCGTTTCACTTACAATTTATTCACACATTTCTTTATACCAAATGTGGACTCGCAGATTCCTGTTTTATTTGATGAGTTATAATTTGTTATGATTACTTTTTTTTTTTTTGAGAAGGAATCTCACTCCATGTCACCCAGGTTGGAGTGCAGTGGTGCAATCTTGGCTCACCCAATCTCTGCCTCCCGGGTTGAAGCGATTCTCCTGCCTCAGTCTCCCAAATAGCTGGGACTACAGGCGTGTGCCACCACAACCAGCTAAATTTTGTATTTTTAGTAGAGACAGGGTTTTACCATGTTGGTCAAGCTGGTCTCGACCTCCTGGCCTCAAATGATCTGCCCGCCTTGGCCTCCCAAAGTGTTGGGATTACAGACATGAGCCACCGTGCTTGGCTATAATTTGTTATGATTACTGCTAATTTTGATGTCGTTTGTCCCAGATTTGACCAGCGGGAGCCCATTCCAGCTGGTTTCTATGCCCTTTAACAAAGCCCCATCATTATTTTGGGGACTTCCTTATTTTCTTGCACAAAACTTTCCAGGCTCATTTTGTACATCCCCTGCCCCAGTCTGCAAATTATTAATTTCAACAAAAAGCCTTGGGTTTTTTGTTGTTGTTGTTGTTGTTTTTTGGTGGAGAATGGTTTTCAGAAATCAAGATTGGGTCTTTAGGTGTGCTCAATACTAATGGGGTGTTGACATTTTCAAGTCTTGTCAGTGAGCAGAACTAGAAATTACATGTATGTGTATATATATCTTTCTATAAAGCCATGAATTCACACCAATTCCAGCATTACTGGTTCACTCTTGCTTTCTGCTTTCCATATTTGTAATTCCCTTCTCTGACAAAGAGAAAGCTGGCCTCCACTATCATTAATATTCTTATTTATTTATCTGTTGCACAGGCTGGAGTGCAGTGACATGATAATGGCTCACTGCAGCCTCAACCTCCCAGGTTCAGCGATCCTCCCACCTCAGTCTCCCTGGTAGCTGAGAGTATGGGTGTACACCATCAGAGCTGGCTAAGTTTTCATTTTTTGTAGAGATAGGGTCTCACGATATGGCCCAGGCTGGTCGCAGATTCCTGGGTTCAAGCAATCCTGTGACCTTGGCCTCCCAAAGTGCTGGTATTACAGGCATGAGCCACCATGCCTGGTCAATATACTTATTTATCTCCATATATGTAGCTAATGTCCAGTCACCATTGCTGATGCCCTTCTCCACACCCTCCTCTCCACGTCCTCCATACCGCCATAACGGTAGCATTTATTTGAGTCTTTTAAATATTTCCCAAAACATTTAATAATTGTCAGTGGAAAGATCTTGAACATCTTTTTAAAAATGTATTAGTAAATATTTTTGCATGCTTTTCTGAATGCAAAATAGCTGAGATTGGTCTCAGTCAATTTAGGAAGTTTATTTTGCCAAAGTTAAGGTCTTGTGCATAGTCCCAGAAGGTCCTGAGGACACGTACCCAAGGTGGTCCAAGCACAGCTTGGTTTTATACATTTTAGGGAGACATGAGACATCAATCAACATATATAAGATGAATATTGGTTCAGTACAGAAAGGCAGGACAACTCAAAGCTGGGAGGGGGCTTCCAGGTCATAGGTAGATAAGAGACAAATGGTTACATCGTTTTGAGTTTCTGATCAGCCTTTCCAAGGGAGGCAATGAGATATGCATTCATCTCAGTGAGCAGAGGGATGACTTTGAATAGAACGGGAGGTAGGTTTGCCCCAAGCAGTTCCCGGCTTGACTTTTCCCCTTAGCTTATGAAATTTGCTTTTATTTTCTAATTGTTTGCTATTAGTACATAGACATGCAATTGATTTTTTCATACTGACTTTGTATCCTAAGACTGTACACCCATTCACTAATTCCAGTAGTTTCACTGTTATTCTTGATTCCTTAGAAGTTTTACGTTAACAATCATATTGTCTGTGAAGAGAAAGTTTTACTACTTCTCCTATTTTTACGTCTTTTATTTGTCTTGCATTATTGTGATGAACTTCCAACTGAATAGAAAGGAAAAAATCAGAAATTATTTCTTTGTCCTTTATTTTATGTATTGAGACAGAGCCTCACTCTGTTGCCCAGACTGGAGTGCAGTGGTATGATCTCAGCTCACTGCAACCTCTGCACCTGGACAATACACTTATTTATTAATTCCTCCTGGGTTCAAGCAATTCTCCTGCCTCAGCCTCCTGAGTAGCTGGCAATACAGGCACCCACCACCACGCCTGGCTTTTTTGTGTGTGTTTTTAGTAGAGATGGGGTTTCACCACGTTGCCCAGGCTGGTCTGGTCTTGGACTCCTGACCTCAAGTGATCCATCCATCTCGGCCTCCCAAAGTGCTGGGATTACCAGCATGAGCCACCACACCCAACCTTTTTTTATTTTAGAGATAGGGTCTCCCTTTATTGCCTAGCCTGGTCTTGAACTCCTGGCTTCAAGTGATCTTCCTGCCTCAGCCTCCCAAAGTGCTGGAATTTCAGACATGAGCCACCATGCTCAGCCTGTGAAAATATTTTTCATAATAAATTCAATGTATTTAAAAGGGTTGTTTCAATTTTTTATTTCATATTGTGCCAACTTAAGTTTTATTTTTTAAGGAACTTGGCCATTTTATCTAAATTTTTTGTTAACATATCAACCCAAGGTGGGAGTTGACAGTATTTTCTTATCCTTCAATGCGAATAAGATCTGTAGTGAAATCCATACCCTCTTTCATTCCTGACACTGAAAATGTATGTTTTCTCCCTTTTTTTCTTAATAGGTCTTGCTAGAATTTTATCTATTTTATTAATCTTTACAAATAATGACCTCTGGCTTTCTTATAATTTTCTCTATAGATTGCTTCTGGATTTTTTTTTCCCATTGATATCTGCTTTTTACTATTTCCTTCTTGCTTTAGGTTTAACTTGCTTGTCTTTTTGCAGGTTCTTAAACCGGAATCTTAGATAATTTATGTTAAGCTTTTCTTGCTGTCTCATATTAGCATTTAAAGATGTAAATGCAACCCACAAAATTTTTATGTTGTACTTTCATTAACTTTGTAATATTTTCTCATTTCCCTAATGATTTATTTTTTGCCTCGTGTGTTCCTTAAAAGTGTGTTGCTTAATTTTCAAATATTTAGGAATTTCCTAGCTATCTTACTGTTACTGATTGCTAATTGAATTCTGTTGTGGTCAGAAAACATGCTCTTTCAGAATCCAATCTTTATCAACAATTTATTGAGACTTGTTTGATGACCCAGCATTTAGTCCATCTAAGTGAACATTCTATTCGCACTTGGAAGAAATGTGAATTTTCCACTTGGGCATAGTGTTCCAAAGGTGTCATCTAGGTCAAAGTGATTAATAGTATGGTTTAGATCTTCCATAGCCTTATGGATTTTGTCTCCTAGTTCTATCAATTACTGACAGAGATATGTTAAAATCTCCAGCAACGATTGTGGATTTGTCTATTTTTTTATTGCTGTAATCCTGACAGTTGGTATTTCATGTATTCTGAAGCTTGGTTATTTAGCACAGTCATTCATAATTGTTTGCTCCTCCTGATGTATTTACACTCTTGTCACTATGAAATGTCTCTTTTCTTCTCTGCTAATGCTCCTTTTCTTGAATTCTATTTTGTTTGATATAGATACAGTCACTCCAGATTTTTTGTGCTGATTGATTTTTCCATCCTTTGACTTTTTTTTGATTAATTAATTTATGTATTTATTTTTTTTGAGAAGCAGTCTCACTCTGTTACCCAGGCTGGAGTACAGTGGTGCGATCTCGGCTCACTGCAACCTCTGCCTCCTGGGTTCAAGTGATTCTCCTGTCTCAGCTTCCCGAGTAGCTGAGACTACAGGCGCATGCCCCCATGCCCAGTTAATTTTTGTATGTTTAGTAGAGACAGGGTTTCTCCATGTTGGCCGGGCTGGTCTCGAACTCCTAACCTCAGGTGATCCACCTGCCTTGGCCTCCCAAAGTGCTGGGATTACAGGTGTGAGCCACTGTGCCTGGCCCATCCTTTGACTTTCAACCTGTTGGTGTCTTTGTACTTAAAGTGTGAAAGTGTGCCTCTTGTAGACAGAGTTAAATCACGCTTTTTCAGCGGGTCTGATAATTTCTGCCTTTTAACTGGAGTTTTTTCTTCCATGTACATTTAATGTAATTCTTTATAGGGTTGGATCTGGGTGTACATTTTGCCATTTGCCTACTATTTTCTAGTTTTGTTCCTCTCTTCCTCCTTTCTTGCCTTCTTTTGGATTTTCAAATATTTTGTAGTATTCCATTTTATTTTCTGCTGACTTTTTTGCTATGCCTTTTACATGTTTTAGTAGTTGTTTTAAGGATTTCAATATACATCTCTAATTTGTCACAATCTGCTAAGGGTTTATACTATACTACTTCACATAAAATATAGGAACTTTCTAATACTCTAGTTTTATTTACCACTCCCTCAAACTTTGTGAGATTTTTGTCATAGTACATCTACTTATGTTATAAACCCCATAGTACAGTGTTACAATTTTCCATTAAACAATGCCATGATTTTTTAAAGAAATTCAGAAAACCAAAATATATATCCTCTTATATTTACCCAAATACTTACCATTTTCTGTGTCATTATTTTCATTGGATCCAAGTTACCATCTAGTGTTGTTCCCTTCCAGCTTGAAAAATTTCCTTTAGCATTTCCTATAGCACAAGTCTGCTGGTGACACATGTTCTCAGCTTTTATCTGAAAATATCTTTATTTTGCTTTCCTTTTTGCAAGAAAATCTTGCTGCATACAGAATTCTCGGTTGGCATTTAGGTTTTAGTACTTAAAGAGGTCATACAATTGTTGTCATGGGTTCAGTTCCCTGGGAGACAGACTCCAAGATGGAGTTTATCCAATAGATGTTTACTAAGGAATTTCCTTGGCATCAAAACCTGTGGGAAAAAGAAGAAAGTAAGAGTAGTCAGAAGGAAAAGTGCATCTGCGATGCGTGCCCTGTAACAGTCTGAGCTGACCACCTGGGAAGATCTGGAGCAAGAACAGCCCTTCAAATACATCTTGCCTTGGACCAAGATGGTCAGGCTCAGTTGACTGATCCCTGACTGTAGGCACCTCAGGAAGGGGTATGACCTAGAGTGGGGCCATTCTTGACAACTGAGGCAATTCCTAAAGAAGCAAACAAATGAAAGTTATCTACTAACACCACTCTTCACAGCTGGGGCAACAAGTGTTTCACGGAAGCTTTCCTGGGTGTGCATCATAGTCTTCTGGCCCCATTGTCTCTGATGAGAAGTCTGCCGTCATTTGTGTTGTCGTTTCTCCTTATGTAGTGTTTAGAAGTGTTTTGTTTTGTTTTGTTTTTTGTTTTGTTTCTTGGTTCCTTTCTTTCTGTCTTTGGAATTCAGCAGTCTGCCACGTCCTTAGTGTAGTTTTCCTTGCACTTCTTCTGCTGTGGTTAACTAACCTTTTGGATCCATAAGTTTATGTTTTTACTAAATTTGGGAGGCTTTGGCCATTATTTCTTCAAAATTGCTTTTCTTCCCTCTTCTCTCCCTCTTCTCTAATCCTAGAAGTCCAGTTTCATGTGTTTGACAGCTTGGTATTATATTATAGTCCCCAAGTATCTATTCGTGTATCTTCTTTGCCTCCTCTTTTCTTGAATTTGGATAATTTCCATTATTTTCAAATTCACTGACTATTGTGCCACCTCCAATCTGCCATTAAATATATCTAATAAATTTTTCATTTTATTTACTGTATTTTTCATCTAAAATTTTTGTTTGGGTTTTTTCATTGTTTCCATTTTGTTGCTGAGATTCTCCATCTATTCATTCATTACATGTATTTTCCTGTAAGTTCTTAAACAGTCTTATAATAGCTGCCTTGAAATTCTTGTCTGCTAAGTACCACCTAAGGTTTGGTTCTCATTGACTGGGGTTTTTTTTTTTTCTTCTTTTGCATATGTATCATATTTTCTTGTTTCTCATGTGTTTAGTCATTTCTTAACTTATACTAGACATAATGAATGATACATTGTAGAGACTCTGGATTCTGTTACTTGCTAAGAAGAGCGTTGATTTCTGTTCCAGTAGAGAATTAACTTTAATTTGTGTATTTCAGTTTTCAGACAAGAATCTGAGCAAAGTATATGCAGATTTTGGGGCTTATTGCCTCTATGCAGCCCTCCCTTTTAGACTTATCCCCCAGATTCCTAGCTGCTTTTCAATCCTGAACACTGTAGTCTGACACCACAGTCCAGTAAGGCTGCAACTTTCTTCATCCTGAGCCACCTACTGGATTAGTGAACATCTTAGGGCAAACACTACAAACTCACTCAAAAATCACACTGATATAGTTCCAACCTTTTAAGGTAGACTTTTCTCCAATTTTTGCCTGCTTTCAGTCTCTGTCTGGTATCTTCCGATAGGTGATTTTTAATACTTTCATCCAGACTTTATCATTGTCATCTGTGGGAAGGTTAGTCCCGCCAAGTTACATAATTATTACCAGAAGCCAAATTCCTGATCTTATATTTTACTCCATACTGGAATCATGTCCCCTACCCCCACCCAATTTTTCTTTGTGTTAGAACATCAGTTTTCGTTCAAATGTTAATCTTCCCACATATCCTTGGGGGGAGGTCATGATTAGGCTGTCAGTTGTTATAACTTATTGCCCTTGCATCAGTCATGTTTAGGAAGGTTCATATATTAATCAGGAAACCAGAAGCTACTCTATGCAGCCTAGATATTAAGGGTTTTACTATAGGGAATTTGTGGTTTACCCCCCATAGCTCCCCCTAAAAAAAAACCTAAGGGAGCATTGGTAACAGAAGCTACCTGATATGGTTTGGATTTGTTTCTCCACCCAAATTTCAAGTTGAATCGTAATCCCCATGTTGGAGAATGGGCCTGGCGGGAGGTGACTGGATCATGGGGGCAGACATTTCCCTTGCTGTTCTCATGATAGTGAGTTCTCACGAGATCTGGTTGTTTAAAACTGTGTAGCACTTCTCCCTTGCTCTCTTCCTCCTATCCCAGACATGTAAGATGTGGCTGTTTCCCCTTCCACCATGATTATAAGTTTCCTGAGGCCTCCCAAGCCAAGCTTCCTGTACAGCCTGTGGAACTCTGAGCCAATTAAACCTCTTTTTTTAAAAAAATAAATTACCCAGTCTCAAGTAGTTCTTTACAGCAAGAACAGACTAATACACTACCACTGACTTTCTCAACCTGAAGCACTCAAAGCAAGTGGTTCTTAGAACTCACCTTGACGTTTTTAGCAGTATCACACCCATTCATACTTCTGACTGCAACTGACTCTAGAGAATGATCTCTTCATCACTATGGCTCAAGGGTGCCTCTCGTTGTTACATTCCACCCTGGAACCATATGACAAAGGGGATTATGGCAAACATAGTTCCAGGCTTCTCTTCTTCAAAACAGAGGAGAACTTAGAAGGGGTAGTGTCGATACTGAATTGACAACAGATAATCCATCACAAGGCATGGGACCCAAATTAGCCAAAGGAACATGAGGGGAAGGGAGCTGGAGAGATTCTGGAAAAGACTTAGTTGCTAATAAACTGAACAATACAAAAAAACTCACAAGAACAATCCCTCTTCTTCCACTGAATTTGTTGTTGTTGTTTATTTTTGCATGACTCTTGGAACAAAAGCATGAATCTTGTGATGATGAAAGGAGCTAGCTGAGATGGAGGCAAACACAGTGGCTGAAACCTATCCAACCTAGATTTCTTGTTGTGTGAGAATAAATATTATTTAAGTCATTTTCAGTTGTTTTTTCTGTTACATGTAATAGACATGGCTCATTTTGATCAAGGAGGTAAATCCCAGAAGGAATGGTTTAAAGGGGTGAAACCGGTAGCCTTCAGAAACCAGAATAGGAGTGAGGAGGTGTGGTACAGGGTACATTGTTATTCTATGCCTTGTGCTATTTTTACATTGTAAAGAAGATGTACCACATGGATTAAAAAATTAAAGAGGAGACAAGTCGACAACTTGCCTTCACATCATGCTTTTTATTTTGTTTCTGTTTTTTGAGATGGAGTCTCGTTCTGTCACCCAGGCTGGAGTGCAGTAGCACGATCTCGGCTCACTGCAACCTCTGCCTCCCGGGTTCACATTCTCCTGCCTCAGCCTTCTGAGTAGCTGGAACTACAGGCACCCGCCACCACGCCCTGCTAGTTTTCGTATTTTTAATAGAGACAGGGTTTCACCATATTGGCCAGGCTGGTCTTAAACTCCCGACCTTGTGATCCACCCTCCTCGGCCTCCCAAAGTGCTAAGATTACAGGCATGAGCCACCACGCCCAGCATAACCTGTTTTTTTTTTATTCACTCTGACCTACAGTGCAAAACAAAATGGTAGCTCTAATTTCTGGTGATCATCCATTCTAGCTGCCTACTAAAGAGTGAATCCCATTCTCATTCCCCTTAGTCCGCCATCTATCTGCCACCAAAATAATCTCTCTGAAGGACAAATATGATCACATCCTTATTGTGTTTAAAATGCCTAATGGAACTCTAATTTTACCTCTGTAGGATAAATTCTAAATTCCTTAATATGGCATCCAAGAAAGACCCTTCCTGGTTTGACCCCTGACACTCTCTTGAGTATTATTCCAGCCATTCCCAAAATCTTGCTTTTCTCTAGACACTCCACGCTCTCTCAGACCTCCATTCTTTTGCACATACTGTTTCTCTGGGGTGGAACCTCCCTCCTAATCCCTTCTACCTCTTTTTTGAAGTTTTCTTACTCCCCAGTCCTTCTACAGTCTCTTCTTCCAGATACATTGTGGATACCAACAGCCTTCATTAGCATGGATTATATAACGGTTCAAAAATCACTTATGAGAAATTCTGAAATCCAGAAAAATCTCTGGGTATCTTTTGCATGACAAAAACATAAGTTTATTCATCTCATGACCACACATCATATTGCACACATATTTAACTTTATGAAGAGAAAGGGAGGAAAAGAGATAAAGAGAAAATCCATAATGTCATCAAAGCATAGATAGATAACGTCAATTGACTTTTTAATGTTGCTGTTGGGAATCGCTCTTTTAGCTCTTCCCAGGGAATACTAAAATATTTTTGGAGTAACTCATTTGCTGGCAAAACCTGAATTGAACTATTTATGTTTATAATCTCAATGGCTCCTACTTTGTGTGAACATTGGTTAATTCTGTTGCAGATATATTAATTGGTTCCATTACAGAGTGGAGCCTCGGGCCCCACAGATAGTATTCCGTAGCTCATTTTTGGACTGGGGCTATAGATGCACAAGCTTGTACATGTAGAGTTTGTGTATCTGTGGCCTCACTCCAAAATTGGCCACTGCAATACTTCTCATCCCACAAATTCTTCCAAAACGTTCACTTCTCATCAAGACGTGAGGCCTGTTTCTTCTTCCCCTTGAAAATGGGATTTTATGCCCGCCTTGATGAATAAAAAGCAGTGGAACAGACACTGCTTGACTTCCAATGCCAGGTCTTTGACGGTCATATGGCTTTTGCCTGTCTTCCTTTTTCTCTTGAACTTCCTGCCCTTGAAACCTGGTCACCATGTCCCAGGCCACATGGTGAGGTCACGTGGAGGTGTTCTGACCCACAGTCTCTGCTAAGGTTTCAACCACCAGCCAACACCAACCACTGGACATGCCAGCAAATAAACCTTAATGTGACCCTGCCCTGGGGATACAAGCGTCCCACCTGTTGGCCAAATGGAGCAAAGAAAAGCTGGTGCCACCAAGACCTGCCCAAAATGCAGATTCATGAGAAAAGTGAATGTTTTTGTTGTTTTATTAAAACCCACTAAGTTTTGGGGTAATAGTTATGCAGTCATAGTAACTAGAATACTATGATCTTACCTTAAGATGTGAACAATTCTGGATTCCAAAACCTACCAAAGGTTTTCAGATAAGACATGTACACTATAATCATACATTTGTATATCTATTTTTCAGTGGAATTAGAAGTTCTCTGAAGACAAGAACTAAGTCTTTTTATCTTGGTATTCTCAGAGCCAGTGTCTAAGAGATAGTAGGTCCTCAAGGCATGTTTGTTGAACTAATGAAAGAGTAAACCAAAGAAAAAAACACAGTTCCAAACAAGCGACTATTTCAAAATAATTATTTAAGAGTCTATTCAACTTAGTCCATTGCCCAAAAATAACTTAGAATGTCTTATTTTATAATTATTTTCAGTTTATAAACCATAAGAAAGTTTCATTAGCTTTCCTACTTTGTTTTTATCCTAAAATATTATCTATTATGATCACGTATTTTATCTATCAAACTGCGTTCCAAATTATCTTTGGCTGTTTCCAAAAATCAAATGCATCATTAAGGACGAATGTTTTTCCATTACTGAGAATAATAAAAATAACTTTACATAAACTCTGAAGGTGATTCCAAAACAGGAGATTGCATTGTTTTTGAACAATGCAGTGCTCAAATGCCATGTAATGCAATGAGGTGTTGATACAAAGACTTCAGCATCCATGGTGACACACCTTTAGAAGAAACAAAAACCCCACTAATTTGGAGTACAAATTCTACGTTGCATGACAAAAAATATAACTTTATTCATCTCATGATCACATATCATATCACACATGCATTTAACTTTATGAAGAGAAAGGGAGGAAAAGAGATGAAGAGAAAGTCCATAACATCATAAAAGCATGAATAAAGAACATCAATTTCTTTGTTAATGTTCCTGTTGGGAATACCTACTGTATTAGTCTGTTCTCATGCTGCTGATAAAAACATATCTGAGACTTGGTCATTTATAAAGGAAAGAGGTTTAATGGACTCACAGTTCCACATGGCTGGGGAGGCCTCACAGTCATGGTGCAAGGCAAAAGAGAAGCAAAGGCATGTTTTACATGGCCGCAGGCAAGACAGCATGTACAGGGGAACTCCCATTTATAAAACCATTGGATCTCCTGAGACTTATTCACTATCATCAGAACAGTCCGGAGGAAACTGCCCCATGGTTCAATTATCTCCACCTGGCCTTGCTCTTGACACATGGGGATACTACAATTCAAGATTGTAGTATCTTGAGATTTGGTGGGGTGGACATAGCCAAACCATATCACCTACACTAGCTCTTCCTCGGTAATGTTTGAATGATGAAATAAATAAGGCACTACTTTTACAGTTTCACTGCCCAACATTGGTTTGGTTCGACTTTAATAAACCCTTGCTGCCCTGTTTTCCTCCTCCCTCACTTTAAGTTAAGGGCTTGAAGGGGGTTGCATGTAAGAGCAGCTCAGCATCATTCACATCCAGAGGAAACATCAATGTGATAGCAAAAAGAAAAAAACGTTATTGAAATAAATATAAACACAGTCTCTGAAAAGAATGTCAAAAGGGAGATGAATCTTCCAACCCACAGCAGAAGTTCTTGAAAAGCTGATTTCACCTTTGCCTTCTCTCTGATGTGGCACAGAGCCCAGCAGGACATCCTCTTCTTTTTCTTCCTATTCTTCCATAATCCCTCTCTCTACCCCTCTTCCTCCCATGCCCCTTCCCCCATACACCCCACCGTGTCCTTCTTTCTGTGCTACCCATCTCATCTTCTGAATCTGTTCTTTTCTCCTGGATGACTAGCTTGCTGCCTTTTCTCTATCAACTCAACTGGCCTTGACTTCATTTAATTCCCTCCTTCTTTCATTAACCCAGTCCTGTACAATTCTGGACCCAGGAACACAGCATGGGTGACAACAGAATTCTCTTTTTCAAGGCAACGAGTGGGAGAACCTGGAATCCTTAGGCACATATACATATACATATGTATATGTTGTCATAACAACATCTTACACACGGAATTATATTTCCCTAAATAGTAGTAGTAATATGGGTAACCTCATCTATATCTCTATAGTTAGGGTATCATAAAATATACCATGGTTTAGGCCCAGTGTGGTGGCTCGCGCCTATAATTCCGACACTTTGTGAGGCTGAGACAGGCAGATCACTTGACATCAGGAGTTCAAGATCAGCCTTACCAACATGGTGAAACTCTGTCTCTACTAAAAGTATAAAAATACAAAAATTGGCTGGGCATGGTGGTGTGCACTTGTAGTGCCAGTTACTCGGGAGGCTGAGGCAGGAGAATCATTTGAACCCGGGAGGCAGAGGTTGCAGTGAGCCATGATGGCACCACTGCACTCTAGCCTGGGCAACAAAGCAAGAAAAAAAAATACAACATGGCCTGACTCCAGATGAACAGCTGAGGGACCAGCTATTCACTGATACATATTGCTGCAGATCTGGATAAACTGGTATTGATTTAAATGGATGGGTATCTCCTCCAATTGAGAGCTATCTCATCACTGGGGCTACCTTATTCCTGGGGTCCCCCTCATTGGACCTGACATCTCAGCACCAGTTTCATAGGCCTGGAAATTGCCAAGGACCTGGCAATGAGTGTCAAATATCCTCTCTTCTATTTCCCAACCCCACCCCACTCTGAACTCTGAGCCCTAGGTGAAGTTCTGGGAAATGAAGGGTGAGCAAGCTGCAGTAGAAATTCCCATTTACGATAGGGTTGTCAAATAAAATCCAAGACACCTAGTTCAATTTGAATGCATAATTTATTAGTATAAAGCATGGACCAAATGTTGCATGAGACATACTTATACTTTTTTAAAAAGTATTCATTGTGTGGAATTCAAACTTAACTGGGTGTTCCTGTTTGATTCTCCCCTTCCTCTGCCCAGATCTGGTAACCCTAATTTATGATATTTGGTGAAAGAATATCAACCAGGAATACCTAATGCTTAAAATGAGAATTCTCAGGTTTATGGTGCCTCTTCAGTTGCCCACAAAAATATACCTAAAACATCAAATTATGTAAAAGTCAGCCTCCAAGTACAGTAGGTCAGACAGAGGCAGTCTGAAGCATGAAGATGCTTAGGTAGCTGCAAGTGTTTTATTGGTGTACTATTGGAGACCAAGTCAGCTTGTCCTTAAAGAATAGATGAGGTTGTAGCTCTGCGAAAATTTACTTGTCAGCATTACTCGTACAGATGAGTTCAAAGTCTCTTCTCATTTCCTGGAAAAGGCGTTGGGAATTTCAAAGCAAAACACTTGCAGGAATGTTTTATTTTATTAATTATTTTTTAAAATGAAGTCTTGCTCTGTTGCCCAGGCTGGAGTACAGTGGCATGATCTTGGCTTGTGGCAACCTCCGCCCCCCCGTTAAAGTGATTCTCCTGCCTTAGCCTCCTGAATAGCTGGGATTACAGGCACGTGCCACCATGCCTGGCTAATTTTTGTATTTTTAGTAGAGATGAGATTTCACCATGTTGGCCAGGTTGGTCTCGAACTCTTGCCCTCAGATGATCCACCTGCCTGGGCATCCCAAACTATTGGGATTAAAGGAGTGAGCCACCTTGCTCAGCCCCATTTAGCTTTTAAATAATGATTTAGTCATATGAAGTTACACTGCTGTAGTTTCAATATCTGCAAAGAATTGGGGTGAGAGTCCTTTTTTCTTTTTTTCTAAGAATGATCAGGATTGAAGATAAGAAAGTGAGTTAGCCACATTAGACTGTATTTATCACTTTGAATGTCCACTTTTCTACTCGGTCTGTATTAGATTTTTCAGGAAAAAAAATCATGAGCTTTTGAGCACTTTTGTGATGCCTGCCGCTATCACTCTTTAAATTTTCCTGGCCATTGTAGTTTGTTTTATTGTAGTATCTTTGGTCTTGAAGTTTTCTCAATTTGGCAATGTAGATTTCCTTCCGATTTTAAAACATTTGCCAGGCACGGTGGCTCACACCTGTAATCCCAGCACTTTGGGAGGCTGAAGCGGGCGGATCACTTGAGGTCAGGAGTTCAAGACCAGCCTGGTCAACATGGTGACACCCCATCTCTACTAACAATACAAAAATTAGCTGGGCATGGTGGTGCGTGCTTGTAGTCCCAGCTACTCCAGAGGCTGAGGCAGGAAAATCACTTGAACCTGCGAGGTGGAGGTTGCAGGGAGCTGAGATTGTGCCACCGTACTCCAGTCTGGGCGACACAGTGAGAATGAGAGACTGTTTGGTGTCTGCAGTGAGTCCAGACTAAGGAGTGTGCTTGTTCAGCTCAACAGCGGTCACCATGGTGCAAGGAAGCGCACAGCCATTCCCCATTGCCTGAATAGGATGCGGCCCCGAATGGGGAGTTTGGGTCAATGATGAGACGGAGCCTGAGTGAACTCGGAGCATCTCAGAGATCAGAGCAGAGAAACAAGGAGAGGCATTTCGGGTGTGTTCAGAGAAGTGGGGCAGGGTGGGGCTTCAGGGTGAAGGTTCAGGCAGGAGCATGTGAGGGACTAGCCTGCTTCTGTTTTCACTGAAGAATTCCAAAAATTATTTCGCATCTTCAACTCTCTGTTTGAAAAGAATGCTATTCTACTGAAATATGACTGTAGAGTTAAAGTAAGTCTGTTAAACGTCATCGAAGAAAATAAACCTGGACTCACCCGACCTGGCAACCTCTTCCTGCGTGTCCCCTCTCCCCACCCTCAAACACTGACCTGTCTGAATTCCATTCCGTGTTGCTTTTAGTGTTTCTGATGTGGTGTCTGATGTGAAACACAGCAGGTCCTTCCCATCTTAACAGCCTGCTAACCTGTGTACTCACTGAATGCCAAAGCAGTCTCGTAAATACCCTCATTTCCTACAGGGGCTGGAACCTAGAACAAAGTGCTGTGGGCATAAGTAGGCATTGAGAGTGAATTAATGAATGCAACCTCCAAATTGCTAACATTTAAAAATACTAATTAGCGGCTGGGTGTGGTGGCTTATACCTGTAATCCTAGCACTTTGGGAGGCCAAGTCGGGCGGATAGCTTGAGGTCAGGAGTTCGAGACCAGCCCAGCCAACATGGTGAAACCCCATCTCTACTAAAAATACAAAAATTAGCCAGGTATAGTGGTGCACGCGTGTAGTGCCAGCTACTCTGGAGGCTGAGACAGGAGGATCACCCGAGCCTGGGAGGCAGAGGTTGCGGAGATCACGCCACTGCACCCCAGCCTCAGTAATATAGCAAGACTCTGTCTCAAAAAATAAAAATAAAAATACGAATTAGTATAATATGATTTGCTCTCAAAAATAAAACAGAATGGAATCACAGAGATCCTCCTGCCTTGCCAGTTCTCACACAGACTCCTTTAGGACGAGACTGAAGTGCAAAGTCAGGAAAGTGTATAATAGACTTCAGTCTCCTGAGTTATCAGTTTGGTAACCTCTACTAGAGTTAAATTAGCCATAAGAAAACGAACGAAAGTACCAGCATGCTATACACATCAGGAAAAAGAACAAAATGAAATCGTATTGACAAAATATATCTCTCTTTTCTCTAGAATTGTTCATTTGATCTTTATCCCAAACCTTCCTTGACATGATTAACCAAAGACTGAAAATTGAAGATATGAGACACGTAAAGGGTCATTTGAACCTGTAATCCCAGCACTTTGGGAGGCCGAGGCGGGCAGATCACCTGAGGTTGGGAGTTCAAGACTGGCCTGACCAACATGGAGAAACTTGGTCTTTACTAAAAATACAAAATTAGCTGGGCGTGGTGGTGACACATGCCTGTAATCCCAGCTACTCTGGAGGCTGAGGCAGGAGAATCACTTGAACCCGGGAGGCAGAGGTTGCGGTGAGCCGAGATCATGCCATTGCATTCCAGCCTGGGCAACAGAGCAAGACTCTATCTCAAAATAAATAAAAAAATAAAAGGTTTTTTTTTTTTTTGAGGCCTCGGTTTTGAGGCCACATGGACAATTACACGTTCCCTACAGAAATATTTTAGAACGCTGTCCACTCCATTCTCAGCACTCTAAATGTCTGGAAGCCTATTTCCGAGGAGCTCATTCCAGTTAGGCTGAAATACCTGACAGTTTTTCTAAAACTTCTATTTCAATCTGTCTCATTTAAATTTTGCCCCATTACTCCTAGTTAGACCCTCTTCCCGTCACCGTCTTGTAGATAATTTTCATATTCCTTTTTAGGTATAATTTAACTGTGCTTCACACATTAACTTGAGTAGACAGTATATGGTATAAATTACAGAAAACAGCGATGTGTGAAGACATTCTGTGGTGAATAAATTAAGGCATTAATTTCAGACATATCAAACTAACACTTTTAAAATTTGTGGTTCCTATGATTTTCAGACCTGTTTCCAAGGTCTTTGGAATGGGGGAATTAAATGAAAGAGATTAGTCTAAAACTTCTACCTTTACTTCATAGGTTGGAGACTGGCCATCCCCGATATAAATATATTCATATTTTAAAAAGGAAGAATTTTAAAAAGAGAATGTAACATGGAGGACCTGTTCCCATTGAAGGCAATGTCGGCACTGGTGAAAAAGATTGGGTTTATCAGGAGGCTGAGGCAGGAGAATCGCTTGAACTGGGAGGCGGAGGTTGAAGTGGGTTTAGCAGCGCATCAGATATAATTGCCTTAGTTGGGCAGTCAGGAGAGAATAAAGACTGTCCATTGGGAGAGGACTTCATCCCCCACCAGGTATTTGATAATGCATCTGAATATGCTGAAGGACTGAACGTGTTTATAATATGAAGGAAAGGTTTTTAAAAAGGAGAACCTCCCTCGAATTTAACCAAAATCTCTATGTGCAAAAGACAAAACTTCCCAGCACAGGGTCTCCTGGGATTCTGGAATTTCTGACTTCCACATTGATGGAGAATTACAGACATGGAGCTGGCACTGAAACACACACACACACCACAACTACCACCACTACCACCCCACCCCCACCCCCACCCCACATTCTTTTCCGTAATGATGTTACAAGAAAGGGGTCTGCATCCAGACCCCAGGGGAGGGTTCTTGGATCTCACACAAGGAAGAATTCAGGGTGAGTCCATAAAGTGAAAGTTTATTAGGAAAGTAAAGGAATAAAAGAAAGACTACTCCATAGGTAGAGCAGCCTCAGGGTCTGCTGGTCGCCTATTTTCATGGTTATTTCTCAATTATACATTAAACAAGGGGTGGATTATTTATGTCTCCTCCTTTTTTTTTCTTTTTCTTTTCTTTTCTTTTTTTTTTTAGACGGAGTCTTGCTCTGTCACCCAGGCTGTAGTGCAGTGGCGCAATCTCAGCTCACCGCAAGGTCCACCCACCTCCTGGGTTCACACCATTCTCCTGCCTCTGCCTCCTGAGTAGCTGGGATTACAGGCCCCTGCCACTACAACCGGCTAATTTTTTTGTATTTTTAGTAGAGATGGGGTTTCACCTGGTTAGCCAGGATAGTCTCAATTTCCTGACCTCATGATCTGCCCACCCTGGCCTCCAAAAGTGCTGGGATTACAGGCGTGGGCCACAGCGCCCAGCCATGCCTCCCCTTTTTAGACCATATAAGGTAACTTCCTGACATTACCATGGCATTTGTAAACTGTCCTGAGGCTGAAATGTAGCAGTGAGGGTGACCAGAGGTCATTCTTGGGGCCATCTTGGGCCAGCTTCTTTACTGCAAACTGTTTCATCAGCAAGGTCTTTGTGACCTCTATCTTGTGCCGACCTCCTATCTCATCCTGTGACTTGGAATGCCTTAACCGTCTGGGAATGCAGCCCAGCAGGTCTCAGCCTCATTTTACCTAGCTCCCATTCAAGATGGAGTTGCTCTGATTCACATGCCTGTGACAGTGAGGCTTGGGAAAGAGACAAGTCCATCTCTGTTCCCAGTTTTTTCTTTACAGTATTTATCACTGATCCCACATTTTTAGTTTATTTATTGTCTATCTCCCCTGGCTTCCCACCTAGAATTTAAACTCCACAAGGACAGAAAACATATTTTGTGTTGTTCACTTCTGAGTCCCCCAAGTCTAGAAGACTGCCTGGCTCATCCCAGGTAGTCACCAGATATTGGCTGAAGGAATGAATTCATTTACTTGGCACTGATTCTCTAAGGAATCAAAAATATGCATACTTCTCTGCTTTTAAGAGCTAGACAAGAAAACAAAAACTTATTATACTGTGGGAAGAAGTTATTTAAATTCCTAATGGCAGGCTTTGAGATAGTATTAATCCCTAATTTTTTTGAGACGGGGTCTCTCTCTGCCACCCAGGCTGGAGTACAGTGGTGCGATCTTGGCTCACTGCAACTTCTTCTGCCTCCCGGATTCAAGCGATTCTCCAGACTCAGCCTTCTGAGTAGCTGGGACTACAGGCATGTGCCACCATACAAGGCTAATTTTTGTATTGTTGGTAGAGGTGGGGTTTCACCACGTTGGCCAAGCTGGTCTCAAACTCCTGACCTCAAGTGATCCACCCGCCCTGGCCTCCCAAAGTGCCAGGATTACAGATGTGAGCCACTGTGTCCGGACAGATCTGACAATCTTCTTAAAGGCACTAGAGATGAGGCTCCATGAAGGCATAGGCCGTGTCTTGCTTGTCTTTTTATATTAGCTCATCACATGGGCCTGGTATCATGAACGAATAAGAGCCATTGGAAGAGCTGACATAGATCACACTAGCCCCTGGGGTAAGCACTTATCGTGCATCAATTCATTCACTCTTCACAATATGTGAGAGGTACAATTAGTATCCCAGTTTCCAGGTGAAGAAAATAAGGTATAAGAGAATATAGAACTGCCAGTCCTCAACGGCTTGCCTCTCCGCTTCAGAGCCACCCTACTTTGTGACCCTAGAGCTGGCGGCACATTAGGTCTTGTCAACAGAGGGCACCAGAGGGACACTGCAGGGCCACAGCCTCAGGAAGCCCCTTCCCATGCAGGATCTGGTCCTCCATTGTTCCAGTGTGGGAGCTCAGGGGCCAGCTTGGCGGAGCTCCAGTCGCATGCTCAGGCCACAGTGTTCTTGCAGGTAGCTGCTTCTGCAGACTAGCTCTGTCCCTCGCCTTCTGGAAAGTCATTTGCCTTCAGCAGGCTGCGTGCTCTTAAAAAATAAGACTGAATCCCTGACTGGGGGTGGAGGGACCCTCCTCCTCCCTCCTTCCTTTAGCATTCCCTCTCCCTCAGCAAGATGTAGTGGCTGCTTCTGTGCACCTGCTACTTCTGTAGCCCCTAGACGCCTCTATCACCTCTTTTAGTAACTAACCATCTTCTAAGAGTTAACAATTATTTACATTAAATTTTCCCTGGATATAGCACAGGTAGGGTAATGCAGTGTATCAGATACAGAATTGGCCAGAGTTCCACCACTATGAAGTGATAAACCTGGGTTTCAAACCCAGGAAGTTTCCAGAGTATATGCCATAAACTTCTACGCTATACAGTCACAAATGTTTGGGATAAAACTCGGGTTAACACTGCCTGCAGTCTGAATACTTCTAATGCTGCAGGAGGTATTTACTTACCTAAGAGTTTCATTCAATTGCAACAGTGAGAATTGCAGTATCATTGTAAGGTGCTCAATTTCATCTCAGGTATGGCATGAACTAATGCCAAATGACCCTAAATTTGAATTTTTCAAATCACTTTCACATGCAGGATTTCACCTGCAAACAACTTGGCGGAGTTGATAAGGCACATGTTATTCTTTCTATAGATAAAGAAACTGAAGCTTACAAATAATAGAAACTTGCATGGTGAATGGTAAGCAAGTCTCCCTAAACCCAGCCAGAATTTCATCTATAATATCACTGTCTTGTCTTGGGGTTTAGTTGCTCGAGTCAATTTGACTGGGAGGAGGAGAAAGGAATCTCTGAAGGATCTCTACATTCTAATCCTTGGAACTGTGAATGTTGCCTTTTTTGGGGGGGGGAAGGTAGGGGAGGGGTGAGGGTGGTCTGCAGGTGTGATTAGTTAAGAATCTTGTGAAGGGAGATTATCCTGGATTATCTGAGTATGGCCTAAATGTCATTATAAGTGTCCTTATAAGAGATGAGGAGGAGACTTGCACACACAGGAACAGGAGATGGTGATGTGAAAACAGAGAGAGCAATGCAGAGATTGGAGTGATGCGGCCATAATCCAAGGAATGCCAGCATCCTGCAGAAGCTGGAAGAGGAAAGAACAAGAAGAGGCGAGGCACAACTTTCCTCAAGAGCCTCTGGATGGACCTCAGCCTCGAGGATGCCTTGATTTCAGGCCAGTGCTACTGATTTCACACTTCCGGCCTCTACAATGGTGAAATAGCAAATATTTATTGTTTTAAGCCACTAAGTTTGTAGTCATTTGTTACAGCAGCCTCAGCAAACTGATACACCGACAAATTCAAGCTTAAGAGAAAAGTTTATACAGATAGAAGACAATTTCTTAACATAAAAACATTTGTAAACTCAGCTTCATTAAAATTAACATTAAGATGAAAGCACGAGCTACAGATTGTGAGAAAACTTTTGTAATACAAATATCCTCCAAAATAAATATCTAGAATATAAAAAGAACTTCAAATGGCAAAACTACAACTACTTTTGCACCAACCTAATAATTTTTTGTTTTTTTGAGATGAAGTCTCCCTCTTGTCCCCAGGCTGGATTGCAAATTTCGCAATCTCAGCTCACTACAACCTCCACCTCCTGGGTTCAAGCGATTCTCCTGCCTCAGCCTCCCAAGTAACTGGGATTACAGGTGCCTGCCACCACGCCTGGCTAATTTTTGTATTTTTAGTGGAGACGGGATTTCACCATGCTGGCCAGGCTGGTCTTGAACTCCTGACCTCAGGTGATCTGCCTGCCTCAGCCTCCCAAAGTGCTGGGATTACAGGTGTAAGCCACCATGCCCAGCCCAACCTAATAATTTTCAAAAGACCAACAGCTCAAAAATTTTTGAATAGGCAAAAGATTGAACATGCTCATCACAAAAGAGGATGTCCAAATGACCAATATGCATAAGAAAATGTGCTTAATGTCATTGGACAATTGGGGAACGCAAATTAAAATCCCAGTGAGATAAGATACCACTATACCCTCTCATGATGGCTAAAATTAACAGGACTGATAATATCAAGTGTTGGTGAAGACATGGAATAACTGGGACTCTCATACCCTGTAGGTGGGTGTATAAACGGATAGAATTACTTAGAAAAATGGCTGGGTGCAGTGGCTCATGCCTGTAATCCCAGCACTTTGGGAGGCTGAGGCGGGTGGATCACTTGAGGCCAGGAGTTCAAAACCAGCCTGGCCAACACAGTGAAATCCTATCTCTACTAAAAATACAAAAAATTAGCTGGGCGTGGTGGCACGCACCTGTAATCCCAGCTACTAGGGAGGCTGAGGCAGGAGAGTTGCTTGAACCTAGGAGGCGAAGGCTGCAGTGAGCCAATATCACACCACTGCACTCCGGCCTGGGTGACAGAACGAGATTCAGTCTCAAAAAAAAAAAAAAAAAGAATTACTTAGAAAAACTATTTTAACAATAGTCTACTAGATCTAAACAAATGTATATACTATAACACAGCAATCCTACTCATGGATATATGAGATCAAGTGTGCTTATGTGCACCAAAAAACATGAACAAAAATGTACAAGAATATCCATCAACAGTAGATTAAAATTGTGCTACATTCTTATAATGAAATAATGTGCAGCAATGAAAAGTGATGAACTACTACTATAGCCAGCATCATGAATGAATCTCAAAGGCATAACATTAAGCAAAAGAAGTCAGACATAAAATAGTACACACTGTATGCCTCCATTTATATGAAGTTCAAGAGCAGGCAAACCCAAGCTATTATGAGAGAGGTTAGAAATGTGGTTTCCTTGGGGGGCTATGTACTTTGAGGGGCCTCAGGGAAGCCTACTGGTATGCTGGAAAAGATCTAAATCTTCATCAGGGTGGGGGATACATGGATGTATATATAAGTAAAACAAATTAATTGAGATATCCACTTAAGGTGTGTATTATTTATCATATATAAGGTAGACCTTAAAAAGAACAAAAAAATGTATTTTAAAGAACCAAGTTAAAAAAAAATAAGGTTAATGCATCATATTTAATAGTCAGGAAACAGCAGACCATTCTAGTTTCACTAAAAAATGGTCTTCAGAATGGATTTTTCTCATTTGCAAAATTGGAATATTAATATATACCAATCTCATAGAGCTATTAAGAGTTAGATAATGCATACATATGCTTGAGCTATAAAAGAAGCCCTGTATAAATATAAGGTAATATTATTTCTGGAACATTCTAACTCTCAATTTCACTTATGTAATCTCTTATAAATACTGCCTCCTTTCCCTTAAATTACAATCACCAAAACCAATGAAGTCAACGAGTGTAGAAACTGCATTAGGTTAGCAACACTTGGGAACCGGCGGCTAAAAGGAGGGCGTCTATTCCTTCCATGACCATCTGATGCATGATTGTCCTAATGTTGAAAAGTGGATATTTATACGTATTAAATCTTCCTGAAGGATTCCCAGAATCTATTTAATGACAGGATATTCAATTCCAGAAAATCCAATCAAAGATTATAAAAAGCCTGAAACCCAATAATCCCATTCTGCTCATCTTCTTTCTGAGGGTTATTAATAAAACAGTTAAACAATAATCACGTTGTAGACATACTACATCTACGTACATAGCATGATTCAAATCAGACATTCCTTCTAAATCTGAGATGCCCAATGTGGTCACCACTAAGTACATGTGACTATGGACAATTTGAAATTTGGCTGGTTTGAACTGATTTGTAATCTAAGGTTAAGATGCATACCAATTTCAAAACTTTGTACAATAAAAAGTATATAAACTATCTCAATAATAATATTCTCATATTGATTATGTGTCAAAATAATAGTATTTTAATGTATTCAGTTAAATAAGAATGAGGCAAAGAGTGCTCGCTTCGGCAGCACATATACTAAAATTGGAAAGAATGAGGCAAAGAAATGACCTCAGTAGATCCCCTAGAAAACTTTCCAGGAACCCCCAACACAGACACAATGTTTGAATGAAAACAAGATGGCTACAGACTGATTTGGGTCCCCCACAAACTCGTATGCTGAATCCCTAACTCCTAACGTGACTGTATCTGGAGATTGAACCTTTAATAGAGGGTAATTAAGGTTAAAAGAGGTCATAAAGGCGGAGCCCTAGTTTGATAAGATTGGTGGCCTTATAAGAAGAGGGAGAGAAAGACCGCTGTCTCCCCACGCCATGCAAGGGTAGCGGTGCGCAAGCTAAGGAAAGAGCCCTCACCAGAAACTGACCCTGCCACACCTAGGTCTGAAACTTGCAGCCTTTAGAATGGTAAGAAAAGAAATTGCTGTTAAGTCACCCAGAGCAGGCTAATACAGTAGTCCTCCTTTATCCATGACTTCGGTTACTTGCAGTCACCTATGGCCTGCAAATATTGAATGCAAACTTCCAGAAATAAACAATTCATTGGTTTAAAACTGTGCCCCATTTTGAGTGGCATGATGAAATCTTTAGCCAACCCACTCCTGACCTGGAACGGGAATCATTCTTTACCCCAGCGTATTCTTGGTAGTGGGTTGGTTATTAGGAAACATAAAACAAAAACAACACAGTATATATGGGGTTTGATACTAACATAGTATATACGGGGTTCGGTACTATCCTCAGGTTCAGACATCCCCTGAAGGTCTTGGACATATTCCCCAAGGATAAGGAGTGGTCACTATATGGATACCTGCCACTTAACGCAATCTCACTTTATGTTTTATTTTATATTTTTATTTTTTGGTAGAGACCGGGTCTCATGATGTTATCCAGGTTGGTCCTGAATTCCTGGCCTTAAGAAATCCTTCTGAATCCCAAAATGTTGGGATTACAGGTGTGAAACACCACACCTGGCCCCAAGCAATCTCATTTTAATTAAATATTATAATTAATCTTAATACTAAATGTGATATATACATTTTTGTTAGATAAGAGCATAGTGATTTGCACAAAATGCAGAGTAAATAGACATTTATTTTCTCTAAAACTTAATAAGACAGGCCTAGCCTGTGTCCTCTGCAGGCCAACTCACTCATACACCATCTCTGGAAAGCCAGGTTAAAAAGGGTCAAGGAGAAATGACTACTATTTAAAAATATTCTTACTCAAATATTTTATTCTTAACTATATCAAAAATATTCTCTTCAGGAAATGGAATTTGCATTCCCACTTGAACGGAAAATGCTAAGTTGTTAATACCTTCTCCAGGGATTTACTTCTTGGGATGACACCTTCACTGAGTTCATCATAGTTTAAGCATAATGAAATCTCATTATATGCTCCAAGGCATGAAGGATCCGGGAAGTTCCTTAGTCAGTGTAGAACTTAGCCTTACGGCTTTGAGAATAACATTTTAAAAGGCATTACATAAAGAAAGAATGGATCCCAGCCTGAGGAACAAAATTGTATGCTTTGTTTCCTTAAAAACATCCAAAACAGCCGGGCGTGGTGGCTCACGCCTGTAATACCAGCACTTTGGGAGGCCTAGGCGGCCGATCACTTCAGGTCAGGAGTTTGAAACTAGCCCGGCCAACACGGCAAAGCCCCATCTCTACTAAAAATACAAAAAATTAGCTGGGCGTGGTGGCCCATGCCTGTAATCCCAGCTACTTGGGAGGCTGAGGCAGGAGAATCGCTTGAACCCGGATGGAGGTTGCAGTAAGCTGAGATCGCACCACTGCACTCCATCCTGGGCAACAGTATGAGACTCTGTCTCAAAAAAAAAAAGAAAAAAAAAATCCAAAACATCTTCAGGTTTTTATGCCTGATTTTAAAGAAAGGCGGGCAGGGAAGGAAGAAACCCAAATAGGGTATTGCTTTAATCACTGTTACCACTAATTTTCTGAGAGCAGCAAGGCGCATCTAAGAACTCCAATAAATGTATACTAAATTTTACGCCCATACATGTTTTCTAGGAAAAAGGGCCCTTGAGCTTTGAACATAATCTCAAAGGAAACAGTGACCAAAAAGGTTAACAACCTCTTGTTGAAGGTTTGCTTTATTGAACGGAAGAAACAGTTCTCCCTCTCCCCTCCATGCCAGGAATAACCAGCCTTCCAGGTGTGCCGCCTTTGGTACCATCCAAGACCTTTGGATGGGTAACCATCCCTGCCTCCACTGCCTGGTTTGCTGGTTACCCTGCTCTTTGGTTCTGTTTCTCCATGCGTGCTTCTGCAAGCTGCCTCAACGTCCCCCTTCCTCGGCAGTTGTCCTACTCTGTGTCCCTGAAGAGCGGTTCCTCAGCGGCTGCCTCATTTGGGTGGGACCCACGTGACACTCATCACATTTGTCAACCTCCCCATTTTCCTCTCTCTTTTGGGGCCACTGGCCTTTGCCCCGTGCTGGAGAGGTAGACTCCCGCCCCTCCGACTCTTTTACCCTCTTCCTGGTTGGGTTTGGCGATACTTTCACTCATGTCCCATCACGTTCCTGTCCTACCATTCCCAGATGGTGTGAATTCTTTTCCTGGCCCACTCGAAAGATGTGAGAAAGAAATGGTGCCTAGAGTATTCTCTCTGCTTCCCCGAAAAGAATATTACACAAAACAAGTAAGTGCTTTGTGTTTGGGTCCATGATTCCGACATATGACCTGGAGAAGCAGAGTCCCCTGCACCTGCCTTGACCATGGCCTCCTGAGAGTCCCCAGGGCCACCAAGCCCCCCATTCCAAGTGCTCTCCTTGAATGTGACTCGGCTCTTCCCACAGTCAGCCCAGCCTGGGTTAGGGAATGGGAGCTCTCTCTACTATACTCTTTTCCACAATATTCTAAAACCTCCTCTCTGTGCTTGTAGAGAGAGCGCAGATGGGTAAGTTTTTTCTCCCCTAAAACTTGCCTAAAATCACCGCATCGGGCCCCGGGGCGCCCGGGATGTGACGGCGGGGAGGTGGCTGCCGGGGCGGTCCGCGCCCCCACGGCGAGGTGCACAGAGGAGCTCGGCTCAGCAAGCGGCGGAGGGAGGCCGGCCAGCGGGGTCTGCGAGCGGAGGCCCGGGTGGCGACGTCCCCCGGGGGGCAGGCAGGCCGCCGGCCCGGGCCGGGCGCTGCGGCCGGCGGCCTCCGCGCCTCCTCCGCGGCCGCGCGCCAGGCCGGCGGCGGCGGCGGGCGCCCCCGGGGATGGCGGCGGCCGGGCTCCGGCCAGCAGGGTGGCCCCGGGGTCCCGGCGCGGCCGCCCCTCCGCCGGCGGGCCCTCCTCCCGCGGGGGCGGTCAGGCCGCCCCGGCCGGCTCTGCCACCGCCGCCGGCCCTCCCCGCACCGCCCCGCCAGCCAGGCCGCGTCTCCGGGCCGTCGCCCCACCGCCGCGGTCGCAGCTGAGCCCAGCGGCCGCCGGCCCGAGCCGCCCCCCGGCCCCGCCGCCGCGCCGCCGCCGCCGCCGCCGCCGCCGCGCCCCCGGCCCGGCCCGGCTCCCAACGGAAAGGTTGGGGGGCTGCGGCGGGCGGCGTCTGGAACCCGGGGCCGGCATGAGGCGGGGGCCGCGGGGCGCTAGGGCACCGGGAGGCGGCGCCGCGGGGGGCAATTCGCACGGGAGCCGCGCCGCGGCCCCCGGCGCCTGCAGCCCGAGCGGGCTCGCGGTGGTTCCTCCGCCTCCCGACGGCCTTCCGCGATTCCAGGGCGGCGACCTTGTTGGTCCCGGGCCCGCGGTGGTGAACACGGAGGCCGGCGCCCCGCTGGCCCGCTGCCGCACCGGCCGTTCTCAGCCCCGCCGCCCGCCCTTCCCGTCCACCATGGAGCTTCTCCGAGAGCGGAAAAGGGAAGCAGGAATCCAGGAGGGCTTCAAACTGGTGAGGCCGACGGTAAGCGGCCGCCAGGGCGCGGGGGCAGCAGCGGGCGCCGCGCCCCTCGGCCGCCCGCTGGGGTCCACGCTGGGGGGCGCGCCCTCCCGGAGCCCCCGGTCCTTCACGGTCCCCCGGTGCCTCCGCGGGGCTGGCAGGCAGGGCCGCAGCCGCACACGCCGGGCGGCGGGGAAAGTTGTGCGGGGGGAGCCGGGGTGTTATTTAACGTAAACAAGTCGGAGGGCAGCTCAGGAAATTAGCAAACAATGACACCGGGGGGCCCGAGCCCTCCTCGGGGCGCCTCCGGGGCTGGGCTGGCGCGGCCGCGGACCTGCCTGGGCATCAGGCCGAGCGTGGACCATCGGACCTGAGATTTGCTGTTTTTGTTTTCCGGGGTCTTCCCCCTTCCCCCCGCCAAGAGAAGGAGGAAAAAGGATGACCGTTGTTGTTCTTTTTAAGAAGGAGAAAGAAGCTCACGCCGTGTCCAAGCCCAAGGCGGAATTGTTGACATCCAACATCTCTAGCTAGCTGATTTGGGTTGGAAAGGTGTTTTAGACTAGATCACGTAGCAGTCAGATAAGTATCCTTTAAAACAAAAAAAGGAAGAAAAGAAAATCCAGATAGTTCCTGACGAATTAACAGGTGTACACCACACTCTCGGGGTTTGAATTTGGTCAGGGAGGGGAAAGTGGAATACAGTCTTGTCTGTGTTCAGTTACTTGTTAAGAGTCTTTATCTTCCTGATTTGACTTGACTTTTTTTTTTAATGATAACTCAAGGTAAGAGCCATCGTGAAAATATATCTCAAAATGCATTGTCATCTTTAATTAGGGGCAGGTGACTTTGTTCATTGTAATGTCACAAGTCCTCATATTGAGTTTAGACCCGCTCTGTTTAAATGTCGTCTTTTAATCAAGTTGGGGTCAAAGCCACACCACAGAACCTGTCAGGGTACAAACTCTTCAACAACCTGCAGAAGTCACGTGTAAACTGATGAAAATTAGTGAAAAATCGTGGGCAATTACAAGTAATCGAATTTTTCAAACTGAGCTAAGCTAGCTAAGGTGTGGATTTGGTTCATCTGAAAATAGTTTGATTATAGGCATTTTGAAGATCCATTCTTATCTGCCTCCCCTAATTTAGTTTGGACACTGTTTAATGAAAGAGGCCTGAAATAGTTTCACGCATTCAGAATACTTGGCTCTTCCCACTTTCTGAGTAAATTTTTTTTTCCACATCCGTGTTGATTACTCAGTTACTTGGACTTTTAAAAGTCTCTGTCTGGGTGACTGCCCTAATGGTGCTATCTGATTCATTCAGGAATGTAGGCTGCTTTCTTATTGATGACCTCAGAGAACTTAACTGCTTTATCTTAAAAGTGAGAGTAGTTTTGTTGACTTGGTCCTGGGAGATCTAAGGCCAGAGGAAGGGGAGTAGGTGTTAAGGAGGAACCTCTGTCTTCGTGCCTAAGTGACCCTACTTTTCAAAAATAGAAGCCAAAGTGCAGTAGCCTCCATAGAGAAGCTTGTAAAATATTGTATTTTAAACTTTGACTGACATAGCAAGTTTTTCCTTTTTTCTTTTTCTTTTTCTTTCTTTCTTTTTTTTTTTAATTATAGGTCTGATTCTTCTCTCTCTCTGCAGGTGCAGTTTTAGAAAATAAACTGTTGCATATTAAATAAAGTGCAGTAGCTGAAAGTGAAAGAGTCACTTGTGTGAAAGATGAAAATCTTGCTTTCTTATCCAAATCATACTACATTTGAAATAACAAATCAGTATTTTCATGTGTTTTGCCTTTAAGCTGCTTAAAGGCTGAGATTTTCTAGGTAAACTGAGAAAACTAGAGTGCTGGCTAACTTTAAAGCATACTGTTGATACGCTGGTGAAAATGGGTTGTGAAGAGAAATTTGGAAACCTCTCCTGCTCTATGATTGGGCAAACGTTACTTGCCACCTCAAATAAAAAAAAAAAAACCTAAAAATTGGCATCTGTGGGCATAATTTACCGTGAAAATGGTGTGATCAAGCAAAGCTGTCTTCTGAAGCCAAAGTAATCTTTCAAGTTTGCATACTCCAGAATGAGCAAAGTTTTAGGAATTATTATCGACTACAAATTCTGTGATTCAGTTCTCAAAAAGTTTATTTATAAATTATGGATTATACATAATAAATAGAATGAGATTCTAGACTTGACTGCTGATTCCTATCTTGAGGTCATTAGGATTCTAATTTTTGGTTGTTTTCTCATGCCAGATTATCACCATGAGGTGTATAAGATCCCAGAATTCAGCAACGATGTTAATGGGGAGGCCAAAGAGACACAACCCATTTTTTTAGGTAGGTTCCTATGTCGATTAATTTCTTAGCAAAACATCGTGGCCATTTGCAATTAGGGGGAAAAAGGAAATTGTTCAGGAACGGGAAATGTCTGCCATTGCTTAATGTATGACATTCTTTTCAAGACCTTTTATTTTACAGATTGCCAATATATCCCTTATTAACATTGCTAAAAGTTGTAATTTCAGACATAAATGTTTATTAGTGTCTACACACAGTGCTAATTATCACTCACTCACAGAGCCAGATGCTGACTGTGCAGTTTTGTGGCTCTGCGCTCACCCCATTTACATTGCATATTCGCTGGCATGCTTCACTGGCAATAGTTTGTGTAATTGGGGTATTACATCTTTGACATCTGGATAACAGAAATTCAATTTCCAGGAAGCTGCTATTTGTTTGGTTTTGCTTCTGCCTTGGGTGGGATAGAGGATTAATGTGCTGTCTTATTATGTCCCTTCACCTCTGTGGCCCAGTTGCTAATCCTGCCATGACAAAATTAAATTAAATCTACAGTCAAAAAGCATAAGGAAAATAAAAGTGTGATTGTCTGCCTAACCAACTCTTGATAGTGCTAGTTATCATCAAAGAGCTCCTCATTTTCCTGGATTTGTGCCCCTTTCACACCAGCATTTTGGGGCAGGGGGAACAGCATGCTTTCCTCTTACCATCCTTGTTCCCAGCTCACGTCAGGGACGAGCAGAGCTAAAGCAGCATCTCTGAGACTTTCCAGCAAATGTAGCTGCATGATGGGTAGGCAGGTAGCCACAAACATTGCCACTTTTCCCATGTGCAGTGTTGGCGCACACGCTGTACAGGAAAGGTTTTGGATGTGCAGTTTTTTATTTGCACACCATCAGCCAAAAATGCAACCATGTAGGATTTTGCCTCTAAGAGTGAAGTACCCATAAGATCAGAGTGGAGAGTAGATGGTGTGGTCTTTGGCTTCAACCTTGCCCATCTTGGACCTCTGCAATCCCAGGTAGCAGGGTGAGGGCCCAGCACTGCATATCAAGGAAGCAGAACATGAGAGGGGTCAGAGCAAGAGCGATTACAATCAAAGCCACAATTACCCCATCAAAGGGGACTTCAGGTAGCAGGACTGCTGCCCAGACCCAGT
This sequence comes from Rhinopithecus bieti, assembly GCF_001698545.2. Classification (NCBI taxonomy): domain Eukaryota; kingdom Metazoa; phylum Chordata; class Mammalia; order Primates; family Cercopithecidae; genus Rhinopithecus; species Rhinopithecus bieti. The sequence continues at coordinate 2,496,709 of NW_016803312.1, forward strand.
GTGGGTCAGCCTTCAAACGAAGCTCTCACCAGGATCTCCCTGGTTTTGCTTTGAGGGATAAAAAGGGTAGGTCGGGATGCATTGGGAAGAAGTCAAATATTAATATATACTTTAAGAGGAAAAATGGGAGGGAAATGTCAGCATTTCTTACATGAGCGTTCATTAATGGCACATGGATCTTTTTGCTGAGGGAAAGAATATCACTGGTGCCAGCACTGCTCCCAGTACCTGTTTACTGTTAAAGAGAGCTAGGAGCCAAAAGGTTAATAATCAAGTGAAATGCTGTGGCCCAGAAAGAGAATATTCTTGGATTTCAGTCTTTCCAGTCCCCTAAACTTGGTCAGTTGGAATTCTGGTTTTTTTTTTTTAGACAGAGTTTCGCTCTTGTTATCCAGGCTGGAGTGCAATGGCATGATCTCGGCTCACTGCAGCCCCTGCCTTCCGGGTTCAAGCGATTCTCCTGCCTCAGCCGCCCGAGTAGCTGGGATTACAGGTTCCCGCCACCACACCTGGCTAATTTTTTGTATTTTTAGTAGAGACAGAGGTTCACCATGTTGGCCAGCCTGGTCTCGAACTCCTGACCTCAGGTGATCCACCCACCTCGGCCTCCCAAAGTGCTGGGATTATAGGCGTGAGCCACCGCGCCTGGCTTGTCAGTTGGAATTCTGTATTATCAGAGTACACTCTATAAGCCATTTGAAATAACGAATTTGCCCTTTAGTAGAAAATTTACGTTCACCATACAAATGGAACATCATGTCCTTGATTTAGTTCTTCTCCAGCAAGGCAGGCTTTCCCGCGCTTTCTGCTGTGTACTAGAAAAGTGGTAAGGTCACTATGAGGGAAGTGAATTGTAAGGATAAGAGAGGGGAAGCTGAAGAGCAACAGGATGCTAGTGCCCAGGATTCAGTAAGCTGGAAACTCCCAAAGATGATAGATGTTGTTGATTTTCTTCTTCCTGGTCCGAGTTGAGGAAGATACAAGAATTCCAATGAAAGACCAGGCTTGAAATAGATACATTTTCAAAGTGGTTGCTCAAGAAGGCCTTCAATATCAAGAGACAAAAGATTGAACAGCCTGGGAGCGTGCTGTGGGTTATTCTCAATCTTTTGTTCATTCTGAGGTCACGATGTAGTTGGTTCCCAAATAACATTTTTATTTTGTGATCTCTAGGTCAGTTAGGAAAAAAATAACAGAAATTGTCACAGAAACATGATTTCTGGAACAATTGAGAATAGTTACTGATGGCATCCGGAAGTAGGAATTTTTTGTTGACAGTGTTATAGTTTATAGTTTTACAGTTACACTTTTCAAAACATAGATTTAAATATTTCAATTATGTTTACTTTATAAATTGCTAAAGCCTGTCCATAAATATGTAGAATTCTATGGGAAGCTTATGACAGCCAAGGGGGGTTGGTACCAAAATACTAGAACTCTTTCCTCTATAACAAAGTACTGACACACTGTCCCAGGGATATTCTATAGGATTTTCTACATTCAAAGATATGTGTTCCCTTTAGTACTATCTGCATCTATAAGATCAAAGTTTATGTCCTAGGTGAAAAAGAGTCTTCCAGAATGTGGCAGAGGTTCCCATATCAGGTCTCCTTCTGTGGAACATTTTTAGGCTGTTAACGAACATAGTGCATCTCACATGGTCGGGTAGCTCAGTAGTGTAAATGGCTTGGCAGAGTGCTTTAGGAATTACATATTTTTAACTGGATAATAGGGTCAGAAGACATTACTTTACCCTGTGGACATTGACTTTCTCAAGCTGGCTGTGATGGGACTACAATGAAGATTTAAGCACTGTTTGAAGGAAAACGGTTCCGTTAAGTCAATTCACCCAGTGTCTATGAGAAAATACTCCAAACTCAGCACTTTTCTGGCATGGGAGTGGGGTCAGAGATAGTCACAGAAATGGATAGGACAGGGACCTTGTTCTCGGAGATTGAGATCCAGTTGGAGAGGAGACAAGACAAATTCAGGAAAGAGGGCACAGTATTCAGCAATCGTAAGAGCTACAGTTGTTTAAGCACTTACTGTGTGCAAGGCAGCACATTGAGCACTTTACATGAAAGACCTGAGTGGCTCTTCGCAGAATGTCTGTACGAGTTATCGTCATCCCCATTTTGTAGATGAGCCTAGAGATGTCGAGGTGACCTGCCCAAGGTCTCTCAAGTAGGAAGTACCACAGGTCAGGTGGGATTCCAGTGCAGGTCTGCCTGAGCTTTGAACACTGCACTTAACTGCCCCCCTGTGAACAGTAATTAAATGACAAATGTGAATGGTCAGGGCAACAGCAAATGCAGAGCTGGAAGGGGTAGAGGGGAGGGCTCTGCGAAGCAGAGATGTTGAACTAAAGGAAAGATTCGCTCCTGTATTTCTCCTCCCTGGAGAAGATTCCAGATGGGAAGGGTGAGGGAGCCGGCAGTAAGCATCATTATAGCTTGACCATGAGTGTTGCACCTTATGGCTTAGAAAGTACTTTCACATCTGTTTTCTCGGGATTTTTACCATATACCTGTGGGGTACTTAGGGTAGATACAATGATTCCTATAATGATGGGAACCAAAGCTCAGTTACCTGACCTTCTCGTTAATAGCAGAGACCAGAGTAAACCCAGGCCTCCTCTCAAAGATCCTTCCCCTCTGCCCTGTGGAGCCAGGCAAATCCAAGGCTCATGGAGGAGGCCTTAGCTGCTAGCAGGGCACTTACAGAAGGATTTTAATGAGACAATTAATTTATTATTCATAGCACTAATACAAATATAAAATGAAGTCTCTTTTCACACATTGGATTTTGGGTTACATTTATCATAGTATGTACATTTGAAACATATTTGTCAGGTGTTCAGTCTCATTCATTTATTCATTCAACAGATATTCATTGTACTCCGTTTTCATCCATGCCAAGCCCTGTTCTAGTTACTCTTTTTAGTATTCAGTTCAGTTATTCAGCTTTCCACAGATGAAGCACACAATGTGGCTGCCATGCCAGGTGAGCAGGATCGACGTCTCTGAAACTCCGAAATCTCTTTTCAATGGCTTTCTTGATGACAGCTGCCCCCACTAGAGTCCCCAGAATCTCCCCAAAGAGGACACACTCGAAAACTTCCTGTGCACTTTTACAAGTTAGAGAGTTATCTCCCAGCCACGACATCGTTCTCCTCCCTGGAGGACTGGGCAGGTCTGTTTGTAAGACGGAGGAGGTCTTCACCTGGAGTCAGGTGGCCTGGGTCCCACCCTGGTTCTTGGTTGGTTTCAAAAGGCTTAGGAGCTGAGTCCCTGCTCCCAAGAGGAAGAACGGTCTAGTGTGTCACCATATCTGGGGCAGGAGTTGCAACCTTAGGGGAAATGAAGGACCAAGGGGGAAAAGTAGAACCCCGAAATCCCAGTATTTGGAAGCAAGTGCTTCCCCACTCTGTTCCTCCCCGTAAAAGCTCCACCTTCAGCACCCTGGCCCCACTGTGTCCTTGTGTCCCTGTGCTCTTTCATGTCAGTCCTCTCCTTTTTTGGTGGTGGAATGAACAGAACAGACAACCTGGAGTGTCTCTTGGGGTTAAGTATGTGGCCAGTAATAGTGTCATTTACCCAGAGCTTGCTGTGTGCCAGGCACTATGTAAAGGACTTTGTAAATGTTATCCCATTAATTGTCCCAAGAAACGTGTTGTTTTTCCCTCTTGATGGATGAAGAATTTGAGGAGTTCACAGAGTTACTCAGTGCCAGAGCCAGGATGCAAGCCAGGGTCTGCCTATCTCCAAAGCAAGCCCTTAACTGCATGGCAGGCTTTGTTCAAACGCGCTCCCAAGCGGAACCCCCAGCGTGTCCAGCAGATCAAAGGGGAGCAGAGCTGCTTGAAGTAAGGTCGAGAAGACCCAGAGTGCCTTATGTGCGTTCCACATTCCTCTGTGGGCCTCTGCAGAATGTTAGGGCACCCCCAGTCACTATTTTAAAACCCCTGGTCTAGACTGTTCCCAAGGCTTCATACAGCACCTGATATGTCTGATTATACTCTAGGACCGAAAAATGGCTTCAAAAACAATTGCAAGCAAAGTCAAAGTTTGGAGAGCCTGTTGAGGAGACTTAAATACCGATAGCTTCTTTCAATTTATGTGCACATATACATGTGTTTCAGTAGCTATGGATGCAGAACTTTGTCGTTCTCACGTATGACTTGTTGCCTGAAGCCTGGGAGGCATTTGTATTTAGGCCATACGGGCACTCCATTTCTCATTTAGTTTCTATTGCAGCTACACTCTGAGGTTGGTGTTGGCCTCATGTTTTACAAATGGGAACCTCAACTCAGGGGTGAAAGTGATTTGCCCAAGGCTACATGGTCATTAGTAGCTGACCACACTTTCCAGTCGGGTCTCCTGACATCCACTTCTGAGCTCTTCACCTTGTCAGAGCTGCCACACTCCTTGCTCCAATCTGCTCACATGGGCTGATCTCAATACGTAACTTCTCACCCTCTCTCCTGCTTAGAGACTTCAGCTGCCTTGTCATGGGTTCTAGAATGAAGGCAAAGCCCTTCACTGAGTATTTAGTATGCGCAGTGTGAGCCGACCGCATCTACATCTCCCTGTCTCCAGCTTTCATGCAACCACCTTCCGTTGAGCCAGCCGGCTTCCTAAAGCAGGACTTCCAGGTGCAGAGGGGGCTCCACAGAGAGAAGGAATGGGGTGGCCAGGAGCTGCGGCCTGGGAAAGCCCCTCCTGCTGGGAAGAAAGGAGCTAGGGCTGTTTACTATCTCCCGTGTATGCTGGGCACTTCCGAACTTTATCTCATTTAACACTGAGACCAGCTCTGAGAAGGTATTGTCATTTCTACTTTTATATGAGAAAAATGGGCCTTTAGAATTGTTAATGTATGTAAGGTCATAGAGCTAGGAGACAAGAGCCTGGATCTGGAATTTGGACATGGCCTGGCCGCAGTCTTCCCACTGTAACACGCTGCCGTGGAGGAGTGAGGCCCTGCTCTCCCCCTCGTTCAGTTCGCTGTCTGTTCCTAAACCACCTTTCCAGCCTTCTCTTGCTCTTCACCCTCACTGAAAACATGTGCTGTTGTCAAACTGGCCACATCGTTCCCTCCTTAAAGCACCTTCCCGTTCTCATCTCCGCCGTTTCACGGTGGCTCCTTCTCCATCCTAGCCTCCTACCATGCCTTACCCCATTTCCAAACTCCTTCCCCTAAAATCCTGTCTCTCCTATCGGTTTTTAAAGCCCAGTTCAAATATTACCTTGGCCTGTAAGCCTTCTCAGTTTACATAGCATAGTAGAGAGAAGTCGGATTTAGAGTCAGAAAACCTTGCTTCGAATCTCAGGCTCCAGCTGTGACACCTTGGATAACACTCTTGAGGGCTTTCCTCATCTTCTATAATAGAAGAATAATGTTGGCCCTCCTGATGCACATGGGAAATCCTGTATGGTAAAATGCTTTTCAAACTGAAAACACTGTTTGTTTTTATTACCCCATTCTTCCTCCTTCTCCCAGATTTAGGAATTACCTTTTATTTTATTTTATTTTTTTGAGACAGAGTCTCGCTGGAGTGCAGTGGCGCCATCTCGGCTCACTGCAAGCCCCATCTCCCGGGTTCACGCCATTCTCCTGCCTCAGCCTCCCGACTATCTGGGACTACAGGTGCCTGCCACCACCTCCGGCTAATGTGTTTGTATTTTTAGTAGAGGCGGGTTTCACCGTGTTAGCCAGGATGGTCTCGATCTCCTGACCTCATGATCCGCCCGCCTCGGCCTCCCAAAGTGCTGGGATGACAGGCGTGAGCCACTGCACCCGGCCTAGGAGTTACCTTTTCTTCCTGTACTTGGGCACTAAGTAGTAACAGTACTCTTCTCTGGCACTCACCATGTGATGCCTAATATTTACTTATTTTTGTGTGTGGCTTTATTGTGCTCAAGTCACCCAGCAGATCCTCCCCCGAACCTTAACAGCTGCCACATTGAAATGGAGTTGTTTATTTGCAGGACTCTTCTAATCGCTCCTAATGTAAATTGTCAGATCCTAGAGGGCAAGTGTGACCTGAATTCATTTTGGATCCTTTGAGAACCTAGCACAATGCTGTATCCGTCATAGGTACTCTGCTGATAGGTCTTCAGATATGTGATTTAAATGCATGAATATATTGGACACTGTCGTTAGGACTCTGAAGATTTATTGTAAAGTATACTGCTATATTGAGATTTTAGAGACATTTAGTGAGCCAAACTAAAAGATGCCTCATTTAACTTTAAGCTTCTGTAACATACTAGAGTAGAAATTTGGGATTTCTGATGTTGATTTGTGAGATACAACTTCTTTTTTCAAATCTAGAAGAGACCGAAAAGGAGAACTCACATATGAAAGCCAGTGACATGTTGGAAACCAAAATTGGAAAATCACATTTGTTCTACTTGTTCCTTATTCTGCTCTAACACAGGTACAGCTTTACAAAGGTGCTTAAGATAGCACTGGCCCGTCTGTAAACCGATGTTGACATTGTTGACTTCTCAGATTCCACATGAAGCAAGCTTTTCTACCTTAATTTAAGGACATACAGCCATGTATTAAACATCACACCAACCAACCTCGGTGCCTGTCAGGTTTCTGAGGGAGTTGGGCCCCTGCACACAGCCGCCCAAGTTGTACCTGCCCAAGGGGGCGCTGTGAAGGACCAGTGGGGCTAACATGCAGCCTGCAGCTGCTTGCCACGGCCTGTGTGGGGGCAGCAGCTGTCCTGAGGAAAAACCACCTCTTTCTGTTTCTCAGGAAGGCTCGTTGTGGTTCAGCAACTGTCCTGTAAATTAAAAGTGTGATATATTGTGGTCTTTTACTTTTCTTACACTGGGCATGACCACATCGTTGAAAAAAAATAATAATAAAGTCATGAAGGGTAGAATCTAAGGAAACGTGTTGACAATTCAGCCTCTCTGTGATTTTATTTTCGGAGGAAAATCATATGGCCGTCTATACGGTGAAACAAGGATTTTGAACCAGTGTGTTCTGCATCTCAAAGTTAAAAATAGACTTGGGATGTTGGCGCAGGAAGTCTGTTATCCTTATAAGTAGCAGATTATCGGAGAGAAAGTGACCCGGACAGCAGTGCCCCAGCAATAGCAGGGGAGTGGGGCTGGTGAAGGGCAGAAACCTGAACCTGCAGCCATTGCGATCCACATGGTGCCTTTCGGTTCCTGAGAGTATTGTGTGCAACTTGGGCTGCCCCTCTGCCTGAAATTCTTTTCCATTTTTCAGAGACAGGGTCTCACTCTGTTGCCCTGGCTGGAGTGCATGGCATGATCGTAGCTCACTGAAGCCTCCAACTCCTGGGCTCAAGCTACTCAGCCTTCCAAGTAGCTGGGACTTCAGGCATGTACCACCATGCCCAGCTAATTTTTTTATTTTTTGTAGAGACAGCATCTCCCTCTGTTGCCCTGGTTGGTCTTGAACTCCTGGCCTCAAGCGATCCTCCAGCCTTGGCCTCCCACAGTGCTGGGATTGTAGGTGTGATGCTTGAAATTACTTGTCATCTAAGTGCACCCAAACTCCCTAGCATGACAGCTGAGACCCTGCATGAACTGCCCCCGTCTACTTCTTCCAGCTGATTCCTGACACTCCCCTCTTGCCTCCATGTACAGCAGCCATACCAGACCACTTTTCATTCCTGCAGCAGCTCTCCTTCCTTACATTTCAGACTGTGTACTTCCTCACTTCATTGACATGCTTACCACTCTTCTGCAAAAAAAAAAAAAAAAAATCTACAAAAAAATACAAAAATTAGCAGGGTGTAATGGTGCATACCTGTAGTCGCAGCTACTCAGGAAGCTGAGGTGGGAGAATCAGTTGAGCCCGGGGGTTGGAAGTTGCAGTGAGCTGAGATAGCACCATTGCACTCCAGCCTGGGCAACAAGTGAGAGCCTATCTCAAAAAAAAAAAAAAAAAAACACACACAAGAAAATCCCAATAGGGCAACAAGTGCTTGCTTAATTTATTTGTTCCACTTGCTTCTTAAAGAACATAACCACATATTCCAGTCAACACTTATTTTTTGTATGGTCACATATATCTTCAATGGACACTGAGAAATACAGTCTTTTACTTGGACCCTAAAATATAATGGTCTTTGGCACTAGAAATCTAAAAGCTTCCTTTGGTATCAACTCTTCCAAGCCTGTATGTATCCTGCTATCATCTAGCCCGATCTCTTTGCATTTTTGTTTGCAGAACAATGTCTGGCACATTCTAGGAAATATCATAAATATTTGTTAAATAAACTTTTTTTCCTTTGAGTTAGAGTCTCACTGTGTCACCCAGGCTGGAGTACAGTGGTGCAATCTCGGCTCACTGCATCCTTCACCTCCGATTCAAGTGATTCTCCTGCCTCAGCCTCCTGAGTAGCTGGCACTATGGGTGCTTGCCACCATGCCTGGCTAGTTTTTGTATTTTTAGTAGAGACAGGGTTTCACCATTTTGGCCAGGCAGGTCTTGAACTCCTGACCTCAAGTGATCTGCCCTCCTTGGCCTCCCAAACTGCTGGAATTACCGGCATGAGCTACCATGCCTAGCCTGTTTTCTATTTTATTAGGTAAAAGTCTCCCTCCTTTAAAGTCTAACTCTGAAATAGGATGCCCTTCTGTGCCCCTGTGTGTCACCAGTCTCCATGCCACCCCTCTCCCCGGGCCTCGCAGACTCACATGGCACAAGGGACAGCACCCCTGGAATCTTGCAACACTGGGGCCCTGGCGTGTGCTCTGCTGGCCTCTTTGCCTAGAGTGACCTCGACTACCCTTGCCTCCATGATCTTTTAATTGTCCTTCCAGTCTCAGCCTGAATTCCTTCAGGGTAATACTCTGAGTGTTCAATGCTGTATTCCTACTGTAGTATTCCTTGGCGCAGAGTAGACTCTTAATAACTATTTTCGAATACATGAGTTCCATGTTAAAACATATTAAAAGGTAGTGTGCCTCCAGTAATCAGTAGATCAGAGTGGGACGATTAAGATGAGGCCGTTTCCTTGTGCAGGATTGTCCCATGCGACACAGGAGGTCTTCATCCCACCCTCCACGTGTCGGCAGTGTAAACATACGTCAATGTTTATAGCACCCCATCTACACATTGAACCCATCAAACGCGCCCTCTGCGAATGTAAGCTACAGCATGGTCCTTAGCAGGGCAGGGTTGTGGGATCAGTCATTCTGAAGGCAATTTGACTTTAAACAGGAAAAAAACTATTCCATTGCCATCAGCTGAACGCACCTCCCTCATCCGTTGTCTCACAGATGCCAGGATGAAGGGGGAGCAGATGAGAGGCTGTGCTGAACAATGTGGCCGCATGACCATAGTTAGGAGAGAGAGAGGTCAAAGGGCACATTCCACTGGGGGTCAGGTGACTGTGCCTCATTTCTCTACAAAGGATAGCTTATCGCACGCATATTTGATAATATATTTTCAAAAAATCATTACAAAGTTTAGACAGATTTTCTTTCAGTATTCCACACAACCAATATCCTTGTAAATAAGAATCCATAAAATTGTTTTCTTAGTATTGCATTTTTTTCAAACATGCAGAAATATACCATGTTATTCAGATTCTAAGGGGATTACAATGTGTTTTACTTGAAATCAAACTTTATATCTGAAAGGTTAATGGAGAAAACTAATTATGCTGCTATCTGGTAACCAAATGTGTGAGGAGACATTTGTCTCTGTAATTAACAGCAAGGAACTTTTATAGTTCCATAAAATCAGATGCTACATAGAGTATTCTGTGAGCATTTGTTTGGCCGAGGTGTCCAAAACAGAGATGTTTATGGATGATATAAACTTGAGCTGAAATGTAATGCAGGTGTCTGTGTCTCTCGCAGCATTTCTCATTGTTGAAATGGAAGCCAAAAGATTAATACCTTTACATTGTCATGATAAAATAAGTGATGTGTTCTTGGAACAGTGGAACGCTACATAAGTTACTCAGTAATTCCAAGAATTTATTCTGTTCCAGGAATAATATCCTTAACAATTTATTTTTACAGAAAAAGTTGATGCAATAGAATAGACTATGAAGTTGCTTGCGTGGTGAATGGAATTATATCTCTCAAGTATGACTTTACACCTATATAGGAAATGTACAGAACCCCACAAAAATGCAAGGTACCTCTTAACAGTGGAAAGTCAGGAGATGCAAAAGTTAAGGTTCCTCTGTTGCATTAACTCATTCTCATTGCACATAGATAATTTTTTCGATTACCAGCAAGACTTTAATGGGTACCTTAATATGCACAGCATGAAATGTGGCTGAGGAGTTGCTGCAGGAATATTAGCTTTAGCGTTTCCCTACAAGTTCAGTGTTCCTCTTTTCAACTCTCCACTGGGAGGGAGAGCCTGGTGCCGGCACACAGTAGAGCAGGGTGGCCCAGGTCCGACCTAGCTTCCCTGGTTTACTTGATCATTCTGGACAGGCAGCTTTTTCTTCACATTTGTTGAGGCAGGGGAAACTGAATTTCCCACCCATTATCTGTGATGAACTAGGAAGAAGATGGAGATGAGATATGTCCCTCGGGGAAGGCTTTCATGGGAATATGTGGCCGAATTTAGGCACCAAATGGCCTCTGCTTGCCACCCAGCTGCACACTCCACAGAAGGAAGGAGAACTGCACAGATGCCTCCGATGTGGGTTTATCTCTTGCACGTCAGTGGTGGTGTTTTTCCATCAGCTTTCCTCAACCATATCTTCTCGTCATATCTGTTATTAGAATTGACGTTAATATATTCATATTGTAGATATTTACTGAAGCCACCGTGCCATGCTGGGAGGTTGTAGAACCCACTAGGTTGCGATAAGAGAAATTAAGGATTCTGTGGGAACATGAGGCCTCCCAGGCCTGGGGAATTAAGGAATACGGCCCTTGAGAAAATGACCTTGAAACTGAGACCTGAAGGGCCGATCTGGTGTTGGGGCTGAGGACACGGAAGGGGCAGCATGTGGGGACCAGCTTGTGAGACACAGGAAAAGGCCTTTGGCAGGGCCAGGGCTGCACAGTCAGTCACTTCTTGGATTCTGATTGAATTGTTCTGAAGGGAGGCCTGGGCACTTATATTTTTTAAAAGTTGCCCCAGTGGTTCTCATGTGCAGCCAGACCCTAGAGCCAGACACCACCATAGAACAGGAGAAATGTGGCAGGAGCCAGGGCTGGAGCAACGGCAAAGAGGCCCGGCCTCTCAGGGAGCTGCAGCTCCATCCTGGGGATATTGGCACTCCATGGAGGTCTGCAGTGTAACTTGATTTGCATTTTTGAAAGATCACTCTAGCTTCAGGGTGGAATAGAATGGGAGGAGAGCAGTCCTGAAGGCTTGTGGCAGTAGCCCCATGGAGTGATACCAAGAATGGGGTGGTGGTGGGGAGAAGCGGTAGGATTCTAAAGTAATTTAGAAGTTATAAGAAGCGGGACTTGGTGACCAATCGGCTATGGGAGGGAAGGAAAGAGGAATAACTCCTAGGTTTTTGGCTCGGACAGCTGAGTTGGCCCATTTACTAAGGCTAGGGGATGGTCGTGATAAAATAACCTTTTTGGACATGATGTTAAGGTTGCTTTTGAGATGTCCAAGTGAGGCTCTCTGGTAAGCAACTGGATGTATGGCTCTGGAGCCTTGAGATGGAATCTGGGCTGGAGTCCTCTTGTACAGATAGTCAGTGGAGCCAGGAGAGAGGACGGGTGAATCCAGGAAGAGCATGGAGGGCGAGAAGACTGCCTAGGCCAGTGTCTTAAAACTGTGGACACTGAAGGCAATGTTTTGCACACCAGTGGTTGTGACCTGTAAGTAGGTCATGATATCAATTTAGTGAATTGTCACCGACACTACAACAGTAACAATAGCATTAAGAAGAAGAAGAAAGAAATACAGTAAAATAGAAAACATCAAAGTATACTGCATGCAGGGAAGGTAAATTCCTGACACTGTCGTTAAGAGTTGTGTGCATGGTATGTGTGTTGTAGGTCATCATGAAAAATGTATTTCTTGCTGTGAACCATGGTCAGAAAAGTTTGGAAGCCACTGATTTAAGTTACAATTGCTTTAGTCCCAGAGATTTCCCACAAGATTCACTCAGGGAAGGCTGCCATTCTCCAGGTCCCTTGGGCCCCAAGTTATCCAAATCCCTTGAGATCCTTGGAAGAAAAAGCCATTGTGAGTGTGATCTGTTTGTCATCATTATTAATAATATTTGCATTGAAAATGAAATTGTGCGATAGCATGTGTGTTTAACTCAGAATATTTTAAAAGTTTAAATGACTGAAGAAATATAATCCAGACGGTACTTAATGATGTTCATACTTAACTGATCCATAAGGTAGATGTGGAATTAACATCTCAGGAAGGAGGGGAGATTTGCATTTCTGTGTCAAGACTCTCTTAGAAGTTTTCTGTACAGGAGAGCAGAGGATCGGTGTTTCGACTTATATTGAAAAGGGTGCATCTTTGCAAATAGTACATTATGAACATTTTCTTGTCGAATGAAGGCAAGACTTGTGTTACTGCAGGAATTCAGAAGCAGCTCTTGATCTACAATCTTGTTCTATTTTTCCTGGGTGTATTGTCAGCCTTTGGAGACTTTTGCTGTGTGTGTCATAGAATAGTGAACACAAACTTTTATTTCACTTTTCTGAAGTTTTCATCTTTGGCTTTTGTAGAACTAACGGGCTTCACATGGACCAAGTTTCCAGTTTGTATTTTTCTAAGAGACAGGATCTCGCTATGTTGTCCAGGCTGGAGTGCAGAGGCTGTTCACAGGTGTGGTTATAGCATACTGCAGCCTTAAACTCCTGGGCTCAAGTGAACCTCCTGCCTCAGCCTCACAAGTACAAATTTCCAATTTAAAAGGAAATATCAGCCTCATTCTTCTTAGTTTGGAGCAGTGCAACTAAGTCAGAATCTGTAAAGATGGTTTGATCCAGTGATTTCCTTATTTCCACCATGTGTGCTAACATTCCTAGGTAGTTAAGGTACCAGCTAGTGCACACGGCACCCACGTCTTGTTGTGACAGCTCCCTGGACACTGGCTTGATGGTCTCATGAATGGAGCCCTTCCTGCCATTCAGCTAGTTCCTTGAGCAGCTTAGTAGAGCAGTGCAGCACAGGGACCCAGAAGCCTGATGCATCCAATGCAGGTCTCTGACCTCACAGTCTCTGCGTCTCCTGGGTAAAATGTGTACGTCAGTGCTCGAACCTCTCAGCTTGGTGTCAGGATTCAATGTAGGCAGGGTGCTTTCCAGAGGCCTGGTACATACTAAGTGCTCTGAAGTGATATTAATAGCTTTAACACTCTTTCCCTTAAATACATCCAAATTCCTTTTAAGGATACGGGACTTGTAATGAGTTTCAAGAGAAAGTGGCCTTAGCATGTATTCCAGGGATTACAAAATATACCACACCCCAGCACCTCCCTGCTTGACTTTTCTTGCTGCCATCTAGCTGCTGGTGAGTCAGTCGTTCCTGCCCAATTTCATTGTGATGTTTTCAGGTCCACAGCTACATCTACCAGTTGCCTTATACCCAGCTTGGGAGTACCACAAGGAAAAGTTTGTAAATAATTCTTCTAGATTATTTTCCCTCTAAAACAGTCATATATATTCATTTTGAAACAATTTTTTAAACAATTTATAAAGCTGAAAACAAAATAAAAAGTAAAAGATCCCAGCTGGTCTGAAGTGAGCAAGTTACCTCAGTTGATTGTTCATGGTGAGTTGTAGGTCAAACTCCTTCTACTATTTCCCCCTTCTCACTAATACACTTGAGTAGTTATTTGGGGTTTTGGGGTGGTTTTTTGTTTTTTTTTTTTGAGACAGAGTCTCACTCTGTTGCCCAGGCTGGAGTGCAGTGGCGCGATCTCAGCTCACTGCAACCTCCGCCTTCCAGGTTCAAGCGATTCTCCTGCGTCAGCCTCCCGGGTGCCTGGGATTACAGGCACCCACCACCACACCCAGCTAATTTTCTTATTTTTTTAGTAGGGACGGGGTTTCACCATGTTGACCAGGCTGGCCTTGAACTCCTGACTCAAGGGATCCGTCCACCTCGGCCTCCCAAAGTGCTGGGATTATAGGCGTGAGCCACTCTGTCCAGCCCTTGACTAGTTTTTTTTTTTTTTTTAATTAAAATTTTAAAATCTCGTCCCAATCACGCTCTCCAGTGGTAACCCCTATTACCAATAGAGGTGTGTGTGAAATATGTGTGTGTGTCACAGAAAAAGAAAATAGAATTATGCTATATAACGTGTTGCAACTTTTTTCACTTAACCTAATCTTCGTTTATTTCACCCATATTGACTGCCTATTTGGAGCCAGGCAGATTTAGCCCCTAGTTATCCTGTAGTGAACGAGATGATCGTGATCTCAGCTTTCTTGAAGCTAATAATTTGTCTTTCACATACTTCCAAATGACTCTAGAAGGGTCTATTTCACTCTTTACAGATATGAAATGATATAATTGCATTCTACTGCTGTACCATAATTCACTAATCTAATATTCTGTTGATAAATGTTTACATTGTTCCCAATATTTCCCCTGTAAAATGATGCTGTAGTGAATATTCACAGGTATTTGTTGGAATATTTCTGTAGGATAAATTTTGGTAAGTGGAATTGCCATATTCTACCCCAAAAAGGTTTTGTTGAATTACATCCCTACCAACAGCATATGAGAGTTGTGACCCTAAATTATCACCAAAAATGGCCTTTTTGAATCTATAATTACATAAAAAGGAAAAGAATTTTATGTTAATTTTCATTACATTAATAATTAGGGAGATAAAATACTTAAAATATTTATTGATCATTTTTTCTCTTGTGAATTACACGTTCATGTCCTTTGTCCAACATCATTAGTATTCATCATCTTCTTTATTGATTTATAAGACCTCTTCCATGCATTTGAGATTTAACTCTTTGACTTGATCATTCTTGAATATTACTCAAAGTGGTGGTTTCAGACCTAGCTGCTTAATGTTATATGCAATCACTCATCAGGGAACACTGGACAGCCATGCTATATTGATTATAAAATAAAACTTTGCTTTCCATGATATAAGAACATTTGAAGGAGAAATAAGTAGACAAAAGTCTTTGAATTCACTGGGTAGTTCTAACTGTGTCCTATCGCTCTTACAAAAACCTTCATTGATCTCCTGTCACTTTGAGGATAAAGTCAAAGTGTCAGAATCCTTTTGTTTTTGACTTTGCCCCATTCATTGCCTTAACTCCAGCTAAGTTCGCTGATTCGCCAGTGCCCACTTCACTTCTCTCTTGCCCTCAAGCTTTGTTCAGTGCCGTTCTCTTTTCTCCTCCCCAAAGTGCCATGGAAATGCTAGTGTTGTTTATTGACCACCTCCAGTCTTGCCATCTTTGTGAGGTGTAGTCCTCCCAGAGTAAAATGATCTGTTTCTCTCTGTAATTCCTGAAACACTTGTCACTTACACGATTTCTAAGGCATTGATCATGAATCCCCTTAGTTTTGTCTGTTCAGTCATGGACACCGTACCTGTGCTTCTAGGAAGTGTAGCTGGCGATGCTGAAGAGCCTGACTCGCAGGCACCAGCCCTTGCCCCTGGGATGGGCCAGCCCACCCACCCTTAGCCTTGCTTATCAGCTGGCAAACATGTAACCATGGGTGCCCAGTGCTGGGGTCCAGGGTCCGTAGGAAGCTGCACATCTTGGTGGGTAGAAGATTGTTTTAAAATTAAATGCAAAAACATGGGGAGTGTAGGACAGGACTTGCATTTACTTTTTTAAGAGAAAACATAAGGACATCTAAGAAAATTGTTTGTTCCTTATTCCCCTCCTAGGACTCTGCCCCCAAACTTCTCATAGATACTTACTCTCCTTTGGCTTTCTGTGTTCTTTGAGGGAAAAGTTTGAGAAGCTGTGTGATAGCTCATTTTGCACAGCTGTTTGTTGCTTCATTTCCTGGTATTTCTTTGCTCTTTTTGACCCTAAATGCCCATCTCAAGCCGTTTGTGCCTTTTTGGCTTTCAGTGCCTGTTTTCCCACTAGGATCCTTGGTGTTCCCTCTTGGTACCTGTCCTGGCTTCACATCTTCAGCCATGATTACAAGGTGCTCCTGCCCGCTGGCTGTGGTTGACCCCTGTGCTGCTTAGACCTGCCCGTCCATCAGAAGAGTGCCATTATACTCTTAGAGCTGTGTACATACTCTTTTGTCTCTTGTGCTAGGCTATCACCTCCTGAAGGGAAGAGACTGTGTATTATATATATATATATATTTTGTTACATTGTGTCATATTTAGTAGTAGTACAGTAAATATTTATTAAGTGGATGAGTAAACCTGATAGTATCTCAACAGATTTGAAAGGATCTTAGCTGTCCTTTAAATGTAAATGCCATGTATACATTGGGCTGCTTCATTATTTTCTACCTGTAGTTCTCAGCTGAACAGGACCCTCAAGCACATGGAGATATATTTGTGTCTAGATATGCCTTTTCATAGTATTTGATTCATCCAATTAAATGATTCTATGGCCACTTTTTGACCTTTTCTGTGGCATTCAGCCTATGCAGTGTGGAGCCTTGGAGTTCTTGAGCATCCTCCAAGGGCAGCTTCAGGAATCGGATTCGGGCACAGTCTCCTCAGCAGAGCTTTGCTCTTATTTATTTATTGGGGTTCCACTTTAGATTGCACTTCGAAGAAAAAGAGCTTGTTTGGAAAACCATTGCCCTCTTCCATAGACTGATGCTTCTCACACCATTGTTGGCTGAGTTCGACTCCCAGTCTTGTGTGTCCCTCATAAACATGGCAATTGTCCCTGCAGGCTGCCAGCTGGGACCTTGATAGCATCTGCATGTTAATGGGGTCTGGAAAGAGGTGCCAGCCTCAGGTCCTCAAAGCACAGGGTCCGCTTCAGATTCCTCTTGTTTCAGCTCACTTGTGGAGGTTGTGCAGAGAGCTGCCCGCAGGCCTGAAGGCCCCGGCTCCGTGCTCCCACCCATCTCGCATTTGACAGGCCACCCATCAGTCTATCCACAGCATGGCTCCATGTCAACCTCTACGAGTTTTTAAGAGGAAATATTTTGGGCCATATAGTATAATCCTGGTCATCTTATTATTTCTCACTGATAAACTCTTTCTCTTTAACATGCTATTACCCACTCCCTAAAAAATGCAAGGAGTTTTAAAAGCATTTTTCTTTAAAATATGTTCACCATGTTGTGCAACCATCTCCAGAGCTTTTTCATCACCACAAACAGAGACGCATCCTCATTGTCACCTCTCCTGCAGATGCTTCTGCACTGTTTCTGGTATTTACGAACTGGAAAGGCCAGCTCTTTAAGACCATCTGTGGCCCCACCTCCAGGCTGGAAGCTGCCTTTTCAGTTCATTGTTTTTCTTGTTGATAAAGAACAGTGTCCTACCCATAATACTGCCTAGTATATTTAGAGATAATTAAGTCACTCAGTAGTCACTTATTTATTAGTGAAAGAACCCAACCCCCCCTCCATCTTTCCTTGTTCCTTTAATCTGTTCAATTGGCTTTTTCATTATCTCCTCAAATTTCTCAGTGACCTCTTTAACATAGGACAAAACGGGACATGATAGTGTAATACTCAGTATAGCGGTCGGATTGGACCCCACTTCTTTCAGATGCCCTCAGTCCATTCTGCTCAGGTAAGTCGCCGAACATGGCACCCCTGAGTGATGGGTTTGAGACTGGCGCAGGGAGAGAGAGTCAGTCAGTTCTGATCAAGAGGACAGTTGCCTCAGGGGTTGGGAATTCAGGAGGGATAGGTTTGACTCGCCTTACCAGCTTGGAATCATATGAAATCATATCTTTTTAAGTATTTACTAATAAATGAATGTTTTGAGTTCTCTACATGCTAGATTAGTAGAAGATCTAGTATCTCTCTATAAGATGTCCTCCATCCCCCAAATTATCCATGACCCTCAGGGGCTTACTCAGTCCAGAGGGACCAGCCTACTAATAGATAGAACCGAAATATGGCTTCATGCTCAACCTCATGCACCTGGTAGCTGCGTTTCCTGTTGCCTGCTTTTGTCCAGATTTTCGTCATCAAAACTAGACTCCATATCTCCACTCCCTTGCACGCATCTTTTTCCAATTCTCCTATTGGTGTTTATCTCTGTTCAGTGACCCAAGCTGGAAACCTTGGGGTTATCGTTCATGGATTCTTCCCGCCTCCACCCCCTGCAAATCCAGCTAATCCCAAGCCCGTTTGATTAAACTTCTTCAGTGTTTCTCTCTCTCTCTCCATCTCTCTCCATTTCCACCCTGAAAATCCTGATAGACTGATGTCGCCATTCACAGAGCCTTCCATGATAACATTCTAGCCAGGTTCCTCTATGCCATACCAGTTTCACCATAATTTTGCCAGAATTGTTTTTGTATAGGATATATCTGATTATTTGCTATCCTTATATGAAAAGACACCTGAATCTTAAGTTACCCAGCCTGATAACCCATTGGCTCCAGTGTACAATTCTTCTCCCTTCACCCTGCACGTGGTGCCCTAGCGGGGTGGCCTCACTATGCGCTCCAGCTCCATTGCGTGCCTCATCTCCTATGAATCTTAAACTCCTGGCTCGCGAAACTGCTGCTTGGGAAGAGGGATGCAAGGTAATACACCTCTGTGAGCTTCTTCCAGGGGTTAAAAGAGGAAAGCCGAGTCTCCTCCGCAGCCTCAAGGGAAAGGAGAATGAATAATTTTTGTGTGGGGGCCACAGGGAAGGCAGGATCCACAGGAAAGAGGAAGGTCTAGCTCTAGCAAGGAAGCAGAGCATGCCGTCTGCAACCAGAAAGGCAGTTTACCAAGTAGAGTTCCAGGGCACACAGTTAAAAGAGGCAGGGGTCAGCGGGCCAGGAAAACCAGGACCATTGTTGGGAGCAAGAAATCAATATAAAGGGATTCAGGTAAGAGATGCTGAGAAAGCTGGGGTACCTTCCAATTTGTACCCGAAGATCTTTGTATCTCTGGAGCCTAGGAGTTGCTTGATAAATATTTGTCAAATAATTTATTTCTGATACATTCTCATTCTTTCCTGTTATTTGTTTACTACCTTAGTGTTGCGTTCTGGACTTCATTCTGTTTTTGATAAGCCAGTTTTTTTCAATTACTTAAGAAAGATTTATGGAATGCCTGCTGTACACCAGCACTGGTACTTTTGTAGGGCACAGATAGGGTGACTGTTACCAGGAGTTTTCCTAATAAGGAGGCATATAGATGGGCACACGTGCAACTGCTTTGTTTTAGATGGAACTCTTTAAGTTTCATTATTAACTTAACTAATCACATGGTCCCCAGCAACCACCAGAGGCCCAGACAAGTGCCAGCAAGAGATCTACAAGCACGGGTCCCTTTGGGGCTGGCTCCCAGCCAGGGGTCCGATTGTGGGCCTTTAATGACACTAGCACAGTGTGAGAGTTTAAGAAGTTTTAGTACTTACGGACCCCGGGGGATATAGCACACCCCTGGAGGCCACACACACGCAGGCCAGAGCGCACAGGCAGTGGAGAGAGAAGAACCCGTGGCCAGTACCTTATTGGGTCCAGAGCGTTACCCACACAGGTTTCCCGTAGGGAGCTGTAATTCATGGGTTGAAAGCAAGAAGGCAGGGGTTGCAGGAGGTCATGCAGCGACTGAGAGGGAGTCACTGTGGCATATCTGCACAATCCACATGGAGTGCAAGGGCCAGCAGGCTGCATCTAGCTGTCCTATAGGGAGTTGGTCACCAGGCAGCAGTTGTATAAAGCAGATGTCTGGATCGACCACATTGAGGATCCGGGGGTGCAGTGAATAGAACTGGAAATTGTCAAAAGTGACAGAGCCTTGCTTCTGGAATGAAAAACTCCCACTTACATTTAAAATGAGTGCCAAGGCAACATAAAATTATGAGCATTCGCTGCACTCTCTGTTTGTTTGTTACCATCTTTTATCATGATTACTTGTGAATAATCATGTTCCACGTAGTGGATCCTTCTCTCTTAGCCAAGTTAAGGGAGACCTTGGGTGGTGACTTCTGTGTTGCCCTCACATTTATCAGATCCTACAAGACTGTGTGTCATAAATTCTCTGTGTAAAGGAACGTGATCTAGTAGAGTCTTGATATTTAGTGAGGGGGAGAATCCCGCATACAGTCTTTTTAGATCTTGTCCAAGAAATATAGTTACTAAACTCTCCAAAGGATTTCAGGCTGCCAATAAGGTAGCCGTGTGGCATGGATCCATTTTAGTAAGATTTCTTTTGTTAGTTTTCTGAAAAGGATTCAGCTTCTTGGAAAGAGATCAGGGAAAATGCACAGGTTTCCTTATAGCGTCCTGTTTCGCTAGAGATCTCATTGCTTCAAAGAGCTTCCTTTCCCTGGTATCTATATCTGGAGAAGTCATTGACTAATTATAACTGGAAATACCAATAGAAGTCAATGAATACTTCCAATCTCAATCTCCTATATACTCACCAATTTTTTTTTTTTTTTAATTTATCAAAGAACTTGGGTTCCACTATGATAGAAGCAGCCCATCTTCCGAAAAGGACGCATGCGACTTCTAGAGCCACGAAGTGCTTGGTTAACACTTTGGTGACGATGAAAATCCTGTGCCCCTCCTGGACTACCATGTGCCCCCCGGGTTATGGTTCAGACTGTTGCTTTAGGATTTAGGAAACTAGAGAATATTCAGTAACTTATCTCGTATCCAGTAGCAAGTGGGGGTAGTTAGGAGGCGAGTCCAAGTGTAGGTGTAATAGCCTGGCCTGTCCTTTTCCCCATTAACACTACCCCACACTCAACTGAGCTTCCACAGTTCGGCCTGCTCGTCTGCTCCCAGCACCCACTGTCCCCAGTTTATTTAGGTTGACTCAGGTTTTTTGTCATTGGCACTTTGAGGCCTCGTTTCTGATCCTCTACCCCATCTGCCCCAAATGTGCAAGGAAGCCTCCTTCTTCCTGTCTGCCAAAGCCTGTCACTCATCGTCCCCTGCTGTGGGGTGGAGCCCCGGGACTCCCTCTTCCTAGGCAGCAGCTGCAGGGGTGACCTGCTCAGCTGCTCCTGCTGCTTGGTGAAGAGAGTGCGATTCAGTAAACCCCAGAGACCATTCCTGAACGTCCCGTCATCCCCGCTAAGAAACTTTCCCCACTCTGCCCTTCTTCAGCCTCCCCTGCCGCCTCTCAGCTCACCTCTCAGCCCACCTCTCAGCTCTCCTCTCAGCACAGACTTCTGCAGTTACTGCAGTTTTCTGTGTTCCATCCTTTTAGTTGTTGTTGGGTTTTTTTGTTTGTTTGTTTTTTGAGATGGAGTCTCACCCTGTCGCCCAGGCTGGAGTGCAGTGGTGCAACCTCGGCTCACTGCAACCTCCACCCCCCAGGTTTAAGTGATTCTCCTGCCTCAGCCTCCCGAGTAGCTGGAATTACAGGCACGCTCTGCCATGCCTGGCTAATTTTTCTATTTTTAGTAGAGATGGGCTTTCACTGTGTTTGCCAGGCTTGTCTCAAACTCCGGATCTCAGGTGATGCGCCCATCTCAGCCTCCCAAAGTGCTGGGATTACAGGTGTGAGCCACTGTGCCCGGCCCTGTGTTCCATCCTTTAAAATGTGCCACAGTGAGCTAAGCCATGAGCTTACTTCCTCTGAGGACGGACCTGCTTCTGGCCTTCTGCCCTCTTCCTTTCAGCACTGTTGCTTCCTCCTCAGTACCCCCACGTCCTGATTTTTTGTGTATTTGTTTCATTTTGTTTTGCCTTTGGGAGACATGTTTCTGCACACGACAGGGGCGGCCCACTGCCAGAACCTCTCACACCTGCCACCTTCCTCCCCCATCACCACCTGCAGCTTAGGATGCTGGTTGTCAAAATGAAAATATAAAGTTACGGAAAACTCAGGTTGTATTTTCAGCCATGTACTTTTCATAGGCATAAGTTCTGGAACTCTGAAACTGAGGTCATGACAAAGCAGATTTGCCCTCAGAAGGTTCCAGAATCCTTATGACACCTTCCTGTTCCTAATGGTAGCATTGTATCCTAGCATTCTATCTACAGAGCGGAGGCAGGACCTTTGACAGGAGACACATCCCTTCTCCTATGATGTGTCAGTTAGCATGGAGAAGCAAGCTGGCATGGACTCGAGAGCCAGGGTGGGTGTCTGCCCCATGTGTTCTGGCTGTGACTGCTCTTTTCAGGGAACCTAGGGTCGGGGGAGGCGGCCACCAACCTGTGTCAGCGAAGGCCAGTCTCTGCACAGCCTTCAATGCAGGTGCGCCTGGCCTGATGGGGAGGGCTGTGAGTGGAAACCACACAGAAAAGATGCCTCCTCTTGCTTGAATTGTGGTGTTAACTAGCCAGGAATGTATGTGTCTGGTTGCTGAAATTAATGCCGCATTTGCCTGTGGGCTTATCTTTCAGGATTCCTCTGGGACCTCTTCCAGACACACCCTGTTCTATAGCCTCTTAAGAGAGTAGTAAATTTTGCTGACTCTGCATTATTTAAATTTCACTTGGTCATTCATTCTCATAAAATCTGGAATATGATTTATTGTTTATACATTGTAATTTTCACAGGGGTTGGAAGTAGAAATAGTTTTTTCTCAAATTAGAATATTTCTCCTCTCAAGCATATGCCAACAACACATAGCAATATAGTAAATTTGGAAATCTGTGTTATTTCTGTGTTTACCCATGTTCAGTTAGACAGAATTAATATATTCTGTAATGTTTTTAGTATCATTTTTAAAAACTAAAGATATTTACTTCAAAATAGTGAACAGTAAATTCAAAATAACCTTCCTTATTTAGTAACATAACACATATATTAATAAGCTAAATACCTAACTTGAAAGCACAAAATGGCTAGGTTATTGTGCAGTTAGCAGTTCTACAGCGAAACTTGGCGTATATGATCCTAAGTGCATTAAAACATCATTATATTGAATGTGCTGTATTTATTTGTAGGAGCTGTATTTTTCTTAACAGATGCTGTTAGTCTTTTCTTTTTCTTACAGTTTAAATTTCAAGCATTTATTAGAGTAACTGCACTAATGTTTACACGCACATACCCTGGCCTAAGAATTTTTTTTTTTTTTTTTTTTTTTTTTTTTTTTTTTGAGACAGGGTCTGCCTCTGTCACCCAGGCTGAAGTGCAGTGGCATGATCTCAGTTCACTGCAGCCTGTCTCCAGGGCTCAAGCAATCCTTCTGTCTCAGCCTCCAAGTAGCTGGGACCGCAGGCACACACCACCACACTGGGCTAACTTTTGTACTTTTTGTAGAGACGGGGTTTCTCCATATTGGCCAGGCTGGTCGCAGACTCCTGAGCTCAAGTGATCCGCCCATCTCAGCCTCCCAAAGTGCTGGAATTACACATGTGAGCCACCATGCCCAGCAGTGGCCTAAGATTTTATTTTATCTTCTGGGTTTGAGAAAAAAAAATCTTTTTCTCTTCATCTTCATGAAGATATTGGCTGATGCACAGTTTAAGAAGATAATGTGTTTGAAATAGCTGAGATGGAGTTTTGCTCTTGTTGCCCAGGCTGGAGTGCAGTGGCGTGATCTCACCTCACCATAACCTCCTCCCCACAGGGTAAGCTGGGTTCTTCTGGCTCAGCCTCCTGAGTAGCTGGGATTACAGGCATGCACCACCATGCCCGGCTAATTTTGTATTTTTAGTAGAGACAGGGTTTCTCCATGTTGGTCAGGCTGGTCTCAAACTCCCGACCTCAGGTGATCTACCCGCCTCGGCCTCCCAAAGTGCTGGGATTACAGTTGTGAGCCACCGCACCCGGCCGAAAATATTTTCTATCTGTACAATATTATAGACATCTTTAAGTAATATTTATTAAGTACTCCCAGTGCAATATAGAAGTTCTTTAATTAAAAAAAAAACAATTCCTGAGTGGGGAGAAAAATATTTAAAAAAAGAAATCAGTGTAGGTGAGGTGGGATTTCAGTTGCCTGTGACCTCTCGCATGTAGTTACACTTCAGGGGAGGTGGCAGTGCGTTTGGCGTTGCGGGGAGGGCAGGGTGGGGGGGCTGCACTTCCACCCTTCCACTGCTGGTACTGCCAGTGACCTCGAGTGCCAGGGACCCCTCGGTCATCACCAGGTTGATGTGATGGGAATCAGGGTGCCAGAAAGACAAAGCCCCCTCGCTTGCCATGCTGCCACACTCAGCGCCTCTCTCTCTCCTCGGCCATCCTCTCTGAAGGTGATGTATCCAGTGGCAGCAGCGTGTCATCCTAGAGGACATTGTGTCAGTAGTGAAGCCCTGCGTCCCTGCCAGTCCAGGCTTTCTTCCTTGTCTTTGCCCCGCCTGCTGAAGCTGATAAGACAGCAGAGCGCGTTAGTGACCTGCCCGTTCCTCGCAGGTGGCTGTGGCACATCAGAGTAGAGGGGTTCCGCTGTCCAGTTCTATCCTTGACCTTCTGTCTCAGCCTGTTTCCTCATCACCTTCTCACTCAGAAAATGCTTCCAAAGAGGGAATGTAATGTTTGTTCCTGATGACACACTCTCAAGAAACCTTTTTTATCATAGGAGACTTACAGAGATTAAAATGAGATGCACCAGGAATATGGTGGGTTTTTTCAGGCCATAGTCAGTTTTCCTGCCTTTGCATTTTACAGATTAAGTGTGTAGAATCAGTCATCTTTCCCATTTCCAAAGAGGAGTTGTTTTTTCTTTCTCTTCTTTTGGTTAGTGAACTGTTTTCTCTTTCACTAGAGTGCTAACTTTGGCCCTGTTTCCATTAGGAGATGAAAGCATGGAAATCAAAAAGCAAATTACAGGGATGAGAAGATTGCTGAATGACAGCACTGGGCGGATCTATCAGCGAGTTGGCAAAGAAGGAGAGAAACTAAAAGAAGAGCCCCAGGACCTGGATTTAGTCTGGCCTCCGCGTTTGAACTCCTCTGCTGAGGCCCCACAGAGCCTCCACCCGTCTTCACGTGGTGTGTGGAATGAGCTACCGCCCCAGAGTGGACAGTTCTCAGGGCAGTATGGCACCCGTTCTAGAACCTTCCAAAGCCAGCCCCACCCTGCTGCGAGCTCCAATGGTATGGTTGTGAACAAACATTCAGAAGGCTCTCATGGGGGTTTGTACCGTTGTGTTTTATTTCTAAATATTCAATGTGTTGAGTTTAATATATTAAACCCTCCCATAATTACCTGCCTTTGCTGAGTTACTTTAAAAGACAGGGAGACACAAAGGAAGGAGTTGAAGACTATTAAAAACAGAATTGAGAATTAGGAAAGACAGAGGGTTCTATATTATAAGTGAAGATTTCCTGGTAGAGATTTTAGCCCTTTAAGAAGTAAAAGCGATCATTTTGTGCCCATATACAGACATTACTGTCACCAAGAAAACTGAACATTAGGGCAGAAAGAGCTCCCCATTGTCTTTAAAAGAAGCTTCCTGGTCCTATGATGTGTTACTAACATATCCTCTTGGTTACTCCTTCACCTTTCTCATTATCAGAAGAGCTCCAGATAAAGGCAGGGGCGGGGGAGGGTCAGCGATAATCCAGCATCCCACATCAGTACTGAACCCTGTGATCCATATTTTATAACGTGCTTCATTAGCAATGGAAAGTATTCCTTTAAAGTAAAATTTTCTCAATTTAAGTTTCCTAATTGTTAAGAAAAGAATCAAATGACAATTTTTTTTTCAAAGCTTAAGAAGAAAACCTGATGCTTTTGTGGTCATATTAGTTTTCTATCCAGCCACATTGGATGCTATAGTATCTGTTCTATAAACTATGTAGAGATGTGCAGGTCTATGTTTTCACAAAGAGAACAAGAAAAAGGTAAGAAAGCATTTTCAGTTTCCTAAAGAAGTTAAGGATTTTTTTCCATTCATTTTCATTTCACAATAGCCCTCAAGAAAAAGAGAACTGTTTTGACTTTTTTAAAAACCGCAATTTGCGGTTCAGAGGCGTGAAAAGCCGTCCTGAGACATTGATGAGACAGCGAAGGACCCCAGAGATGTATGGTGTCTTCTCTTTCTCTCAATGTTACATAAGCCAGTATCAAAGTTCCCACGCTGGCATGCATCCAGGTTAGAGGGACACAGCTCTTTAAAGACTCCTCCATAAAAATAAAAAGTCAGTTCTCTTTAAAATTAGAAAATGATTTATAACAAGCTAAAAAGGGTTGGTTTTGTCCTCTAAGAATGATGAAGATGGTACTTAGAATAGTGACTAGAAATATTCCTTAAGACCTTCCTAACTCTACTACCGTGGAAGAGACAATAAGGGAAATAAAATACCCTTAGGTATGAATGAAGTTAATAAACCCCATATCAGTAAGTTTTGGGTAAACAGTGTTCAATTTCCCAGTGTACAGGAGGGACAGTGGATTTACTTTGAAAAGTATCAAGTTAGTAAAAATTTGCAAATATAAATTCCCCCATATCAGTTTGAAAATAGATATCGATTTTATGTTTTCTGTAGAAATATGGCTAGGCGTGGTGGCTTACGCCTGTAATCCTAACATTTTGGGAGGCCGAGATGAGTGGATTGCTTGAGGCCAGGAGTTCAAGACCAGCCTGGCCAACATGGCGAAACCCCATCACTACTGAAAAATATAAAAATTAGCCGGGTGTGGCAGTGCATGCCTGTAGTCCCAGCTACTTGGGAGGCTGAGGCATTAGAATCGCTTGAGCCTGGGAGGGGGAGGTTGCAGTGAGCCAAGATCATGCCCCTGCACTCCAGCCTATACAACAGACTGAGACCCTGTCTCAAAAAAAAAAAAAAAAAAAGAAAAATACATTATATATAACTGTGACTACTTTGGTATTTAATTGGGATTATTTACAATTTTAAAGTTGTAACATTACAACTTGCTACAATTTTGAATGTAAATAATTGTGCCACTACAATCACTAAGTTATCTTGAAGTATTTCATGGTTTTGTTCTGGCGAATTTTTCTATAGTATTCCCAAATAATGCCTATTACAGGATTTAAGGTATATAAAGTATAATAAAACATGTAATTAGAACAAAACCATGGAACTTACCTTGCTGGCCTGTGAGAAAATGCAATCGCTGGAAGTCTCTAAACTGCTCCATTTTATGGTGGTCAGGTGAACAGGTGCTGGAGGGGACCCACTGTAAGAGCAATGTCCAAATGTCCCATTGTGTTCTAAGGACAATGGAAGATACTTGCTTACCTATGAGAGAAACAGAATAAGATAGGTTTACTAAGGAAAGGCATTAAATTTAAACAGTGCAAAAGAGGCTATGGCAAGGGAAAGATAAGACATGGGAATGGAGAAAAGAGGTAGAAAGATTTTCTTTATTAAGTTGAAGAAAAACCAGCCAGCCCACCAGTACCCTCAAACCCATCCAATTCGAATATATCCTCCCATCCCTGCTCCTCTGTGCTTCCCCACCCCAAACGCCACACCCAGAGAGTATTCTAAAACTTCATGGGTGCACAGTTCTTTGTTTTTGAAATAATGTGCTTAATATCAAAACTATTTTCAATAGAACTCATTTAATTTTTAATATGAACTCTTAAACACAGCTACCAGATTTTTTTTGCAAGGCTGTTCTCAGGGCTCGCTTTTTGTGTGAACTAGCGTGAGTGTGTTTCGAGTGAGTTTTTGAGGTATTGTTATTTGAGACGAACGGTTCTGACAACAGGGAGGCCTGCTGTGCCCACTCATTGTGTGCGTGTGTGCATGCAGGCTCCCACACCTCGCCACAGCACGCACCTTACAGTATGGGAGCCTGGATAATTAGATAAAGTCAGACCCCCAGATTTAGGTTGTGATAATTAGTGGGTACGTTTTCCTTAGGCACAGCTTCATCATAATTGCACATGCTTCAAAATCCTGCCAAGATACTTTCTTTTTTCTCCCCATCCCTTTATGACTTTTTTTTTTTTTTTGGTTTGTTTGGAGTAGTCATTCTTTTCTTTCATGCTCAGGAGAACTTCCAGTGGTGAATTCATCAGCTGGATCAAACTGCTGTACTTGTAACTGCCAGTCAACGTTGCAGGCCATTCTGCAAGAACTCAAGACCATGAGGAAACTAATGCAAATTCAAGCAGGTACAAGGATCAGGCCTCGGAATGAGTCCTTTGATTTTTAATGCATATCTGACATCTTCCATTGGAATGTTCATTGTGCTTTTATTAAAGCCTTCTTCTCACCTTGCTGTCTTGCTGTGCCTTTTCAAGTATCTGTTTTTTCAGCTTTCTCTACAATCCATTTTTCCTTTAGCAAATCAAACATATTTTGTCTTGCAACTAATACAGCTCATATAATTATGTGTATGTACTCGATAGACTTCATTCCATGATCTCCTAGTACTTCACAAATGTCAGTTAATTAAATTTGGGAACAATTGTGTATGGAGGAGCCCTGGAGGAAGCATGGGCTTCAGTGTTCAGGGACTAAGCAGATAAGAAATGTGGAGCCCCAGGCTGTGCTTTGTGGCTTTTCTCTCCTGTTCAGGATGCGGAAGCTCAGAGATCCTCCCGTTCTGTTCTGTCGTCTTTGTTTATGTGACTCCTTTTTGTTTTCACTGCCGTCAGGCAAGTTGAAGGATGGAAGAGCGGTGGATTTATAATTTGGGATTGGACGCCAATTTCTGCTCTTGATGCTGTGTGGCGTGTCTGAGCTTCCTATTTCTCGTCTGTAAATGGAGAATTTATGTCGAACTCACAGGACTATTGTCAAAATAGAATGATGTAGTGGTTGTAAATGAACTTAATAAGGCATGGTACAAGCCTAAGCTGTTTCATTAGCGTGGCCTTAAAGTCCATGGAGCGTTCTATAGAAGTCTGGAAGTCTAGGTCTTCATTATAGCAGCTGTATTTTCTGATCTTCACAATTGAGGGAAAACAGAATTGTTTTTGTCACAGGTACAAGAAATAAATCATTGTATTAAGTTTTCCCTCTTGTCAAGGGACATCACCACTTGATCTTAGCCATGTCGTGACTAGCTTTCCTGCCCGTTCATCGGGATAGTAGTCCGGAAGGTCGTCACTCAGAAGCTGTTCAGGATGCCATTTAGTGAATTCTAGTATAATTTTAATATTCAGTGATGTGGTTTTGATATAAAAAGCTTAATACTTAGATATATCAGTCACCCAAGATCACATTGAAGTAATGTGAGCTACTTTCTTAAAAACAGCATCTTTTTAAGCACTGAATTTGATTTTACCCTAAGGAAGCATTTTGCTCAGGTCAGTAAGCATTGGACTCACCTTGTTCCGCTACGATAATCTGTGTTCTTATTAACCTGGCAGAGGTTAACATCTCCTAAATAAGGAGCTCAGAAAGAAAGGTTACTTTATGATGTTCGGTTTCTTTTCTCCAAGGAGGAATTTGTTAGCACTTAAGAAAATATGCATATGAAATTGTAATGATTTGTTTTGTCACTTAAGCTCCTTACTACTGAAATGGCAAACTACAAATTGCAACCATTTAAATCCTTGACGGAAGCCTTTTTAGAATCTATTAAGTAAATGCCACTTTGTCGCTGTGTTTTCTTTTCTGAACCTTTGCAGATTAGGGAGGTAAACGATTCCAAAGCTGTAGGATGGCACAAAGGATAAACTGAATAAATTACTCTCCTTTAATTTTCTTAAACTTAAAAATTTGTGTCGTGGGTAGATTTACTTAAGGTTTAATGCCTGAAGACTTAGATTTAAATTACATTTAGAAAGTTTCACCTTTCTTTTAAGAAGGCAAGGAATAAGACCTAGAGGTAAGATCCGGATGCCAGAGACTCGGGCTGTGTCTAGATTTGCAAAAGAAGAAAAACTCAGATAGTCCCCATGTTCCTTAAACCAAAACATTTTCATTTTTAATTTAGAATCATGAGGCTCAGTGAGGCCTGGGGCCTAGGCCATCGTGATCATTCTTCGGGGTCCCTTTTATTCTGAGGGTACAGACCCAACCTTGAGGGGGAATGCAGATAGAGCAAAGAGAAGTTGCCAACTCTGGCTGCACAGCAGAATCACTGGAAGAGCTTTCAGACAATGCTGGTTCCCAGGCGGCATGTCTGGAAGTGTCAGTTCATTTAGTTTGGGGTGGGGCTGAGGCATTTCAGTTTTTTTGTTTTTGTTTTTGTTTTAAGACGGAGTCTCGCTCTGTCGTGAGGCTGGAGTGCAGTGGCGCGATCTTGGCTCACTGCAACCTCCACCTCCCAGGTTCAAGTGATTCTCCAGCTTCAGCCTCTCGAGTAGGTGAGGCAACAGGTGCCCACCACCACGCCCAGCTAATTTTTGTATTTTTAGTAGAGACGGGGTTTCACCATGTTGGCCAGGATGGTCTCGATCTCTTGACCTCGTGATCTGCCCGCCTTGGCCTCCCAAAGTGCTGGGATTACAGGAGTAAGCCACCATGCCTGGCCCAGCATCTCAGTTTTTTTAAACTCGAGTGATTCTAATGTACAGCCAAGGTCGAGAGCCAGTGAGCTAGACTAATTACCAGTTTAAAAGCTTCTGTGCTCTTATGTAGTGGAATTCGTTTGCTTCTGATATTTATGAATTGCTTTTGAGTTTGGAGACAAAAATATCAGGATCAAAGTGTAAATATTCTTTATTTTCGGACTGATAAGAGGTAAGAGGAGGTGATCCATGTTTATGTGCCTTTAAAGACCTTTAGTTTACACTTGTCTTATAGGTTCATTCCTATTGAAAAGCAGAGACATCCTATGGTCATATTTAGGAAGCTATATTATTACTTGAGGATTTAAACAGTGATTCCATGTTTTCCAATGACACTTTCCAAGAGTATGTTTAAATGGCTAGCAGACATTACTTCTCAGAGTGCGCCTGTGAGAACTATAATTTACCATCCTGGATTTCTTTAAGTATAGAATCAGGTTGGATACTTGGTTCCTGTACTGTGCTTTTCATCTTTGGAACTGTGTCTGGATTTCACTGACTTGCTTGACTTGTACAGAATGATATTATTGCTCCTTCAATTATGTGAAACCAAGGTCTAAAGAAGTGGCCTGGTCTGAGGCCATGTAGCAGGGTGCTCTGGAGGTGGCTGATGTGTGGAGAATATTTGTTTGGTGAGGAAGGATTCGCTGGTCCTAATTAAGCAACTAACAGGCTTTTCCCACATGCTTACTGGTCCCTGTTGTAGAATCATCCCAGACTGCCACTTTTGATCAGTCTCTCCCAGATGATCATCGCTGTCTCATCTTTGTCAGTTCTGGCACCTGTAGATTATTAGGAACTGATCAGTCTAACCCCAAATGACAGTTGGAATAGTCCTGAAACAGGCTGACCAGGAAGCACAGCCATCTCCACCTAAATTCAAGTTCGGAAGTTCTCATTTGTTTAAAACCGTCCTGTGATTTACGAAGCCATGCTCTGTTTTCTCACAGCTTACTATGCTTTCCCTGCAGCAGTATGCTATCATGATTCACCTGCAGTAACGCTTTCTCCTGAGTATTGTTCTGCCTTTAGGACTTGAAAGTGCTTCAGAGCCTGTGTTTGGTAACCGTTAGGTCCAGTGGGAGATTTATTTAGTGTGCTTCATCCTGGAGTTTTCCTCGTTTCGGTTTCAGTTTGTAGATCACATGGATAGACCGGAGATAAGTTTTCCTCAGTCAGACACACGTGCCTGTACCATATTTTTGTTTATTATTCGCAGTTGGAACTCAAAACAGACAACAACCCCCAATTTCCCTTATATGCTCCCAGCGAACTGCTGTCTCACGAAAGAGAAATAAAAGAAAAAAGTGCCCCCAAAGACTGTGGAACCTCTTACTGTGAAACAGAAGCCCAGTGGGTCAGAGATGGAGAAAAAGGCAGCAGTGGCCTCTGAGGTATCTGCTCTCCAGGCGGCCGAGCACACCTCCCCGGAGGAGAGCCGCGTTCTAGGATTCGGCATTGTTCTGGAATCACCTTCCTCAGATGTAAGTTGCTATTTTCTGGCTGCTGACTGTAATGCTATGTAACTTTCAGGAATTTTATAGTATTTATAGATTTCCTTTTTGACAACTAGAGAAACTTGCAGAATATATGTGGGAAAGAAGAAAAGAACGGTAATAATTTTCTTGTCTGGAGTTTTCTTTTCTGAAAATTTTATGCCTTATGTATTTAGACAGGTTTCCAGTCTTTGTCTTCGAAAGGAGGAGGGTGATGGCGTAAATAATCTGCTCACTAATTTCTTTTGCGTTTTTAATTTTGCAGTGGCGGTTTTCAATTTCCTTAGTGTAGAGACCTAAAAAAATATAATTAAATCCTTTGTAGATGGGCGTAAATGAACAGAACCATACAGATAAGGTCACACCTTTCTGGAAACACAAACTAATAATAAAAAAGGAGCAGTCGTGCTAATTCTATTTTATAGATGCAAGCCACACTGCTAATTAGGTGGCAGCGCCATGCCATTTACTCCGTGTAATGATAGGTTAACGCTCTGCAAAGGTTTTTCTATTTTAATATCATAGCCAGAATGTGCCGCAGTCCAGAATGTTGGATGACATCCGAGATAATCATCTGACTTGCTATTTTACATTCATAGGACCATAAACGAATTTGTTTAATACTGCACTATATTTGCAATTGCGTTTCTGTTTACAGTATCTTTCTCTGAGTATGTTTGTGTTGTGAACCTTAACTTCTTGGGAGAGTTCTTTTTTTTTTTTGGTAGAGACGGGGTTTCACCGTGTTAGCCAGGATGGTCTCGATCTCCTGACCTCATGATCCGCCCGTCTCGGCCTCCCAAAGTGCTGGGATTACAGGCTTGAGCCACCGCGCCCGGCCGAGAGTTCTTAAAATAAACAAGAATGGGGGATCTGTTACTATCAGATCGCACAGGATGAGAATCCTGCTGCGAACTCCCGCAGGCCTGTATAGGACTGGAGGTTGGCCGTACCTTTTAAACTTTAAGTGAGAAACAAATTGCTTTTTTAAAAAGTGTCTAAAAATGTTTGAAAGAAATTGTGGGAAGACAGTTTGCTAGGGTATATCCACATTGGGTTTTTAACAAAGGGAAGGGACAGAAATAATCATCTTGTGTCTTTTTTAGATTGGAAAGTTATTGGAACTTTTACCCAATTCTCAATGTTAAAGTTTTTTTTTTTTTTTTTTGAAATCTGTAAACACTTGCTACAATTGTTAAGAAGTTCCTCTAGACTAAAAATTTGATTTTAAAACATAATTTATGATGATGACGTTCTATTCTGGACCATTCAGCTCATGCAATGATATCATATTGCTATTGCAACTAGGGCCCTGAGTCAAACCCCAGGTAGATCACATATTCAGAAACAGAGGTAAATTATTCCTCAACACAAAGTACATTCAGTCCTTAAATTTTCTAAGCTATTTTTTGAGATAGAGTCTCGCTCTGTCGCCCAGGCTGGAGTGTAGTGGCATGATCTCTGCTCACTTCAACCTCTGCCTCTCGGGTTCAAGCAATTCTCGTACCTCAGCCTCCTGAGTAGTTGGGACTGCAGGCACTTGCCATCACGCCCAGCTAATGAAAACTCAGTTAGCTGTTGATTGTCTTGGAAGAGTAACATGCTTCTAAAGAAAAGTGAGGGCCGGGCGCGGTGGCTCACGCCTGTAATCCCAGCACTTTGGGAGGCCGAGGCAGGTGGATCCCAAGGTCAGGAGATCAAGACCATCCTGGCTAACATGGTGAAACCCCGTCTCTACTAAAAATACAAAAATTAGCCGGACGTGGCAACGTGCGCCTGTAGTCCCAGCTGCTGGGGAGGCTGAGGCAGGAGAATGGCTTGAACCCAGGAGGCAGAGCTTGCAGTGAGCTGAGATCGTGCCACTGCACTCCAGCCTGGGTGACAGAGTGAGACTCTGTCTCAAAAAAAAAAAAAAAAAAAAAAGTGAAAGAAAAGTGAGGCTTACGCCTGTAATCCCAGCACTTTGAGAGGCCAAGATGGGCAGATCACCTGAGGTCAAGAGCTTGAGACCAGCCTGGCCAACATGGCGAAACCCGTCTCTACTACAAATACAAAAATTAGCCAGACGTGGTGGCACATGCCTGTAGTCCCAGCTACTCAGGAAGGTGAGGCACGAGAATCGCTTGAACCCAGGAGGCAGAGGTTGCAGTGAACCAAGATTACACCACTGCACTCCAGCCTAGGTGACACAGGGAGATTCTGTCTCAAAAAAAAACAAAAACAAAAAAACAAAATCATAAGGTTGGGCAAGTGGCCCAGTGTTGCTAGAGCAGCTGTCTGGCTGGCATTGGTAAAAGTAGGGTGGGGTGAGAGAGTAAAAGTCCAGGTGAGGCCTTCAGCCTTTATCTGTGGGCAGGAGGGAGCCATTGCAAGTTTCCAGTAAAGGAAGAATTGTGCCTGTATCTTCGAACTGTAGCTACAACAGCATGTGGTTGACAGAGAGAGAGAGAGAGCGGGAGGAAGATGCATGCAGCCCACCAGGCAGGAGATCAGGAGGGCTGGACAGGAACAGTGAGCCTGGAGAGGAGGAACAGGGAGAGCAGTTCAGGAGGGACACGGGGACTGAGTAGGAAGTGAGCCCTGGATTCCCATCTGGGAAACTTGCTGAGTTACAGCTGCAGCTGGGACTTCAACTGAGACACGGAGAGTGAGAGCAGTGCATGCTTTCAGCTCTGGATGGGAAGGAAAAGTGAATTTCATATCCTCAACACGTTCACTAGACACCTTGAGCACAGGAGAAAGATTAGCACTTGAAACGCTGAAAAGTGACACTGGAAACCCATGCTTTATCGCTTTTGTAAAGATAAAGAACGTGCAGCGTATGGAGTTCCCTTTTTGCATTGTGACTCGTAGTGTCACCCAAATGCCAGTGTGTATACCCATGGCACAAACACAAATATAAGGGCCCACAAGGGGCTGTCAATCATGGCAGGTCAGCCACTGTCTTCAAACTGATAACAATAGTCCCTACTCAGATGCAGAAAAACACTAAGTTCTAATCAGAACCAACCGAAATGTCAAAATGGCAGAGTGTTGTGAGCATCAAATGAGATACAGTATATGGGAAAATCCTGTAGCAGTGCCTGGCACATAAAAGGTACTCAATAAATGTTATTTGTTTAATCTGCGAAGGAGGAAGCATCTGCATTTGCGTTAAGCACAATATACAAAATAAACTTAGGAAACATTATGTCTAGGACTTAGCTTTAAGGAGAGCCCCCTCCTCAATTTCACTGCAGTTTACTTGTTTTTTCCTGTTCCTCCTCTCTGTACCCACCCACTCCCCTTCAGGGCTCTACTGTGATCTGAACGATCCTCCTGGATAGAACTTCCTATATTGTTTGGTAATTATTGACATGTCAATGCATCCTTCCACCCCAGCTTCTCAAGAGCAGAAACTATGATTAATAATAATAATAATAATAATAGTATTCATCATGCGCCATCTTTGAGGTATTCTTCTTATCCGCTTTCTATGGGCAGCTTGCAAAAGTTCACACAGCCAAGAAAAGTGGAGTGTGTCCCCCAACCCAGGTCTGTCACCTGCCCTTGTCCACTGTGCAAAGGACTTGTGGGTGCCCATTCTAGCCCAGTGCCTGTGCGTGAGGAACACTGAGTCACCGTTGAGGGGATGATTATCATATGAAAGAACTGCAAGTTTCAGCTGTGGCTGTTGATTCTGTTTACTTGGAAGTTTCTTGGGGAGAACTTCATGGGTCAGGGAGCAGGCTCTGAGGTCAGACTGCCTGGGTTAGACTCTCAGCTGTGTGACCCTGAGCAAGCAAACCTGACCCCTCCCCACTCCATTTCTCTCTGTAGAATGGGGATAGCAAGTGCTTCCCTCCTGGAATTGGCCCATTGGAGGAATTAGATGAAGCCATCCCTGTGGAGCACTTAGAACAAGGCCTGGCTCGTTTTAAGCACTCAATAAATATTAGTTCTTTTTTTAACCTTAGCATTCTTACCTCAGTATCTTTATGGAAATGAATATTTTAAAATAAAACTTCGTCTATCAGTGAACAAATACATGTGAACAAATAGTGTTCTTAGAAAGGGAATAGCCTGAAATACTTCTCTTTTGGGCAGGATTATTTGACCCTTTTAAAAGCAGCACATTAAATAAAATTCGAATCTCAATTACACAGAAGCAGAAGCAGAAACCCAAAACTAAATTTCAGATTTAAATACAGTATTTAGGCCAGGCTTGGTGGCTCATGCCTATAATCCCAGCACTTTGGGAGGCCAAGGCGGGCGGATCAGGAGATCAGGAGATTGAGACCATGCTGGCCAACACGGTGAAACCCTGTCTCTACTAAAAATTTAAAAATTAGCTGGGCACAGTGGTGCGTGCCTATAATCCCAGCTACTGGGGAGGCTAAGGCAGGAGAATCGCATGAACCCAGGAGTTGAAGATTACCGTGAGCCGAGATCACGTCACTGCACTCCAGCCTGGCAACAGAGCGAGACTCCATCTCAAAAAAAAAAAGAAAGCAAATACAGTATTTAATTCTTTCTTCATGAGTTCACAACCCAATACTCTACCAATATTGAAAGAAGACAGTTGTTAATTTCTTATGGTCACTGTTTTTCAAGATTGCATATATTGATTTGTGTTGTTCAGAGCGGATATACGTGGCCTACGTTGTTTTGTTGTTGTTGCTTTTCGTTTCTTGTTTTTCAGCTTTGGTGAAACAATCAGACTAGTTTTTAACAATATTTTAAAATAATTTGTAATAATAGGAAATGTTTTCTATTTGTTGTAGTTACTATAAATAAATAAATAGTCTCCAGTAATCCCAGATTGTGCCAGTTTAAAAGTTTTCAGAAGATAAATTGTGGATATTCGTCAGAATATCTGTTTTGGAAATCTGCTTTCTTTCTTTTTTTTATGGAGACGGAGTCTTGCTCTGTCATCCAGGCTGGAGTGTAGTGGCGTGATCTTGGCTCACTGCAACTTCCACCTCCTGGGTTCAGGCAATTCTCCTGCCTCAGCCTCCCGAGTAGCTGGGACTACGGGTGCATGCCACCATGCCCAGCTGATTTTGTGTTTTAAGTAGAGACAGGGTTTCGCCAGGTTGGCCAGGCTGGTCTCGAACTCCTGGTCTCAAGTGATCCATCCGCCTCATCCTCCCAAAGTGCTAGGATTACAGGCTTAAGCCACCATGCCTGGCCTTGAAATCTGTTTTCTTAACACCTTCTTGGCCCAGTAGATAAAGTGATCCACTGGGCTCAAGTAAAGTAAAACCAAGCAAATGATTTTTTAAATTTACTCATTGACACATTGAAATTGAGGCCATGTATGCCTGAGAGTGTAAGTTCCAGTGCAGGCTGCAGGAGTTCAGATCTTCGCTTCACCATGTATTAGCTGGATAATCTTAAACAAGTTACTTTAATTCTCTGAGCTGTAGTTTTTGCATCTGCAAATTGGGGATAATGTAGCCATTTCATAGGGTGAAAATCAAATTCGAAAAAATCTGTGTGATATGTGTTAGCCTAGGGCCTGGAATATAGTGAGTACCAAATAAATGTTAATTATATCGCTGTTTTCCAGGCAATACTGAAGTATGTGAAACAGTCCCTGCCCTTGAAGGAACACATGAAGAAAAATTCACAAACAGTAATTATAATAGCGTAGGACGTCAGCTGTGGCGCAGGCGGTCAGGTCACCTGGGAACCTGGATAGTCTCTCAGAGTAGATATCTTGGAGGAGCCATTTCAGGGCCTTAGGCGAGAAGAAGCTAAATTGCAGTGGTTAGACTCTTACATATTGTACATTTTGGCTCAAATATCTTTAGCATAAATCAAGCCCTAGTCTTCAGAGTCATTAATTTATTACCTGCAGAAGGAAAGCTAAAAGCATCTGTAAAAGACCGGAATGTCTCATTATGCAAGTACATGGAGAAAATTTCAAGGGGCCAAATTGTATTCTCTTCTAAAATTAAATGCTTAGTTCTACCAAAATATTGTCAACTAAAAATGTCTATAAAGAATTGGCTGTTGGATGACTTCTTGTCATTTTTATCCTATTCAACATTCACTATAGGCTATCGTGTAAATTACACCTACTTTTGGATAGGACTTTTGGCTGAGCATTTTTTGCTTAATGGAAAGAGGGCAGCCACCTTCCACTATGAGCCTTGATGCAGGACACGCGCGTGCTCCCGCCCCATTCACACTGCGGCTCAGGCCTGCTACGTCCCCAGGCCACCTCTGTTCTGAGCTGCTCAACAGGAACAGCCATGCTGGTGAGCGACCAGTCCCACACGCTCTTGTGGCTACCCTCTTCATGGGCTATGTTCTTAGCATAGCATTTAATAAATGACAGGCTGCGCATGTTGGCTCCTGCCTGTAATCCCTTTGGGAGGCCAAGGCAGGAGGATTGCTTGAGGCCAAGAGTTTGCGACCAGCCTGAGCAGCAAAGCGAGACCCCCCTCACTACAAAATATATAAATACATACATTTTAAAAATTTGCTGGGCATGGTAGCACATGCCTGTAATCTCAACACTTTAGGAGACTGAGGAGGGAGGATCACTGGAGACCAGGAATTGAAGACCAGCCTGGGCAACATAGTGAGACTCTGTCTCTACAAAAAAAAATTTTATTTAAATTAACTGGCCACACACTTGTAGCCCAAGCTACTCAGGAGGTTGAGGTGAGAGGATCATTTGAACCCAGGAGTTGGAGGCTGCAGTGAGCTGTGATCCCCCCACTGTACCCCACCTTGGGCACCAGGTTGAGATCCTGTCTCTAAAAAATAAAAATAAAATTTAAAAATAGGCCGGGCGCGGTGGCTCAAGCCTGTAATCCCAGCACTTTGGGAGGCCGAGACGGGTGGATCACGAGGTCAGGAGATCGAGACCATCCTGGCTAACACAGTGAAACCCCGTCTCTACTAAAAAATACAAAAAACTAGCCGGGCGAGGTGGCGGGCACCTGTAATCCCAGCTACTCAGGAGGCTGAGGCAGGAGAATGGCGTAAACCCGGGAGGCGGAGCTTGCAGTGAGCTGAGGTCCAGCCACTGCACTCCAGCCCGGGCAAGAGAGCGAGACTCCGTCTCAAAAAAAAAAAATAAAAAAAATAAAAAAAATAAAAAAAATAAAAAAATAGAAAATAAATGGTAACAGTGATTCTTGCTATGTCCACCTGGGGCAGACCTGAGTTACAGGAACATGTAGTTTTTATCAGACAGAAGCATATCACATTTATGAGCAAAATTGAATCAATTATGGGGGAGGTTTGTGTTGTGAAATTTCTTTTCTTAAACTGAAGCACATTTTCCTCAAAATACATCTAATATACTACAAAATAAACACAAGAACAAAAGATCATTGTATACGGTAGTGTGGACATAGACTAAATTCACATCCTTTAAGCACTCTTATGAATCCTGTTACAAGCCTTTCAGTCCCAAATCAGTTAGTCTTGTTCAGCAGGATCCTGCCTCTTCGTCTACAGTTTTCTTTCACCTTTTGGTCCTGAGCCAGCCTGAGACTGACCAGCCAGCCCAGCCCCCCAAATCCCCACCAGCGTATGACCTCGTCCAAACGGCCCTGTGCACGTGCCTGCAAAGGTGACCCTATGTAATACACAGAATCTGCACCCTATTAATCTGCCACTGAACATCTGGGGTTAATGCCCAGTATGATGATTTGTGCGTTTCTTTTAACCAGTGACCACATGGAGCTTTTTATGTGTCTTACTGTAATTTACTTACTAATACCTTACTAATACCTTAGATAAAGTAGCCTATGTTAGAAATATTCCCTGGGTGGTTAACTAGCATGATCTCCTAAAAACTGTCTTACTTTGTCTTCTTTCGATTATACAGGGGAGTCCCACGATGTGCTCATGGGGACTTGGGAGTGTAACGGGGCAGAGGGGTGGGGAAGGAGCATCTTCATTTACCTAGTTAGGAGATCCAGCCAAACTAGATCTCAACCCCAGCTACGTCTAAGCAAAGGGAGACCACAGCTGAAATGCAAAGAAACAAATTCGTGCAAGTCCGCAGGCCTGGCACTGGGACATTTTCAAGAGTGGTGATGACTGTGTATGCAGTGTTTGCCTCCAGAACTTCACCCAGTGTGAGATGAAGAAGAAGGAAAAGTCAGCATTTGATACGTTGTTGTGCTAAGTGGCCAAGGTACCTAAAATAGGCAGGACATGGATGAAAATCCACATTTATAGTGGGAATTCAGACTCCCAGCTCCTAAAATGATGACTCTAAGTGTCATAAATCCTACCCCAACTTCAGATTGTTATTTTGAACTGTTCGTTTAGACGTCATCATTTAAAAATCGTATTACTTCAGTAATCGCTAAAATCTGTAAATTAACATATTCACTTTCTTTTTTGGCTTGAGTATCAAATTGTGACTCTGTCAAGAGAAGTCTAGTTTTCAAAACGATATTCATTTGGAAGAGTGTTGGTTTCTGTCATAGCTATCAGTGAGCAGAGAGATCTCATTTAAACCAGAGCCAGTAAACTAAGAGATTCAATGATACAATTAAAGAAAGAGCTTTATCTTGTTTTTAAATATATGTACAAAGATGTGGATCATTATATGATAGTAATCCACTGTGGTTATACTTATCAAATGGAGGAAATAAAAAGATTTCATAGTGAAAATGTGAGATTAGTGAACGTCATCTTTTCTTCGTGTTTCAGAAAACAAAGCTGCCCTCTTTTGTTCTTTTAAGGCGTTGTTGCGTTGCGGCACCTGGCACACGTAGATAGCATTGGTGCTCGTTCACTCCTGGCTCAGAAATCTGAATAGGAGACAGGCCAAGAAGAACAGGAAGGACAGAGCCCAGTCACCTGTGCCCCGGCTGCCGCTGCCGCTGCCGCCACCACCTCCACTAGTCAGACTACTTCCTCCTTTGTAACGTGCTTGCGAGGGGGTGAGTTCATGTTCCTTGATCTGGAAAGAACAGTTCAAAATAACAGTATTTGGCAGTAGAAAGTGGAATGGGAAGCAGTGACAGCGTCTGCATTGGAAGTCTCTTAGCTCTGCAGAAACCCCCAGATGCTTAGTTGTTAGAAGTTGTGGCAGGTACCAGAAACAGCGACTGTACCTGTCTCCTGAATCCTACCTTCAGGGTCCTTTTAAAACACTGTCCTATACCCTCCTGAGCCCCAAGAGCCCCCTTCCTTCCGCACCCCCAGCAGCCAAGTCCTGCCTGATGCTGTCTCAGACAGCGCTTGCTCTGTTCTCTCTCATGTTTTACCACGTTCGACTTTATAGGATAGGTATTTGTGCATATGTCTCGCCTGCAGAGTGAGCCTTCAGATTCCTACACATGGAGGGGGCTCAG
Organism: Rhinopithecus bieti; assembly: GCF_001698545.2. Classification (NCBI taxonomy): domain Eukaryota; kingdom Metazoa; phylum Chordata; class Mammalia; order Primates; family Cercopithecidae; genus Rhinopithecus; species Rhinopithecus bieti. The sequence continues at coordinate 2,537,911 of NW_016803312.1, forward strand.
TGAGTAGGTATTGAAACAGCTGGGTCAGTGTTATCCAGGTCACCCAACTCCTGAAGGTACCACATGAACGATTAGAAGACACAGGTGTGCTGAGCACATTGTGGCGAAGTTTCAAACCCCCTTTCTTCATACAGGGATTAAAGATATCTGAATCAACACCAGTCATTTTAAATGAATTCTTACATACTGTTTTGTTTATTCTGACAAATATCTATTGGACACTCTTGGGTGCTTGACACTCCAGATACAAGAGTCCTCATCCCAATGAAAAATGCAAACTCCCAGCTAAGCAAATGCTGCATGAAAAGTGCTGTAAACAGAGTTCTTAGAAAATAGTATGAGTGCGTGAAGAAGGGAGTGGCCAGTTCCGCCTGGTAGCTCATTCAGGTCACTGTTTCTCAAACTGGGGTCCACATTCACAGGATGAATCAAAGGGAATGTCTCAGAGGTCAGCGTTTTAAGTACCTGTTTAATGGTATCAGAATCAAACTGAGATTATATGAGTAACTACTGTCCTTCCCCTTCCTGTCTTGCCATTAAGAGCATCTGGACCACCCTAGACCCTCAAATAGCTGTGAGTAGCCACTTCTGTAAGATAAACTTGGATTTTTTTTTTTAATGGCTTTCAAATGATACAGGAGCACTTAGCAAAAACCCAAGATCAGTTCATTTAGAACAAAAATTCTAAATGCAGCATAGGATATGCAAAATAAAACTCTGGTTATGAATAAAACTTCATCTTAGATTATGATGGTAAAATTCTCTCAATCCTAATATTGTCTACATTGAATCATTCAACAAAGACTTATTGAGTGCCTGTTATGTACCACCTCTGTTCTGGAAACTAGGGATGTAGCCTCCAGCTCAGACCACCTCCTCTGGAGACCTGGAACAAGCAAGCAGCAAAATGCAGAAGTCGGGGGAAAGCCTGACAGCATAGCTCTTATAGTGATATTCACCACACATTCAGAGACCAAACATGGAAAGGCAAAGTGAAGCAGAGCCGTGAGATGACTTTCTGGATATTCCAGTTAAGAGTTCTCTTTTGGAGGGACCAGGCCCAAACTCCTTCCTGTGTCATCCAAAGAATTTAAGCCATGCTCTGAGCCCTGTTTACTTTAACCATAGGTGGGGTGGCATGTTGAAAAGCGATAGGAGAAAACCAAAAATAACCATTCTTACTCTCCAGTAGAGAAATTCATCCTGGATCCTCACGTTTCTGATGTGATTTAGAAACTGTAAAGCAGGGCCAGTTTTGCAAAGTGATGAATAGAAGATCTAAGAATCAGCTTCGATAGCATCTTAATTCAGTGAGGTTTTCCTCAGACTTTTTTCCTAGTAACAGTTTACCAGTTGCATTTCTTCATATTAAAGTTATTATTTTACAGCTACCATGTCATAACCAACCATAAACTAAACGACTTAGTAGGGCAGGTTATGACTAATGAACTTTCGTCTATTCCACAAGAAGTTATTGAGTGCCTGCTGTATGCCAGATCCTAGAGATATAAAGTCTGAGCTTCAGGATCAGGAAGGGCTGCAAACTAATAAATAATTCTACTACAGTGTAAGAAATAGAATCATACGTCTGCTAAATGAACAGCAGGAACAGAGAGTTGTAGCCACCTCCATGGGCAGCAAGGAGTTAGGAGATCAGTTCATTTAGAAGGCTTTGTAAAGGAAAAGGTATGAACGGGGTTGAACGATTCAAAGGCGAGTTGTAAACCTCATGGCATGCTGTTGGAGAAGGCGTTCTGAGCGCCAAGCGTGTGCAGTAGCGTCCAAGTTGAAAGGCGCCTTGGATGTCTTCTGATTCCTTATCCCAGTCAGGAAGTCCCTGCCAGGGCAGCAGTGTGCTAGCACCTTGGTTTTCCAAGGGTGGTCGGGGACATAGTTTCACATTTTCCTCCCAAAATTAGGGATGGGGAGTGGATTTAAATGGCCTGGGAAACCTGCTCATCATTTTTACTTATTTTATGTGTTAGTTTACAAACGTTTTCACTGGGGGAAAAAAATAGCTCCGCAGCTAAAAGCCACTGGCATAGTAGAAGGAACCAGGGGCCTTCTGGGGTATCCTCGTATTTGTGTCTTTAGGTGAAAGAAATTAAGTTATTTAGTGTATGAGAAAGTGATCTATAACCGTACTGCACTGAGCGCATTTGAATTATTTCTCAATCATTTTTTTTATGATCTCTTTGGACTTTAGTTCCTTTGTTTATAAAATGAGGATATTTCATCCAGAAGTCTCAACTCCCTGTTAGCTCTAGAATGATAGGATTTTGTGGTTATCCAGCCTTCTCTTGGCTATTTTCTTTCCATTGCTTTTGACAAGGCTCAATATTGCAATTAGAGCATCTTGTTTTGTAAGTTATAACTAGTCCTTGGTTTTATAAATAGCAGATACTGGCACACAAAGAAAGCCAAGAGTGTTTTCATTTGTAGGAGATGTACATTTCAGTAGCTAGTGATGTTTTTTTGTTGCTCATGTACCCAAAGTCAAATGCTTCAAATCTTGCTTTTAATGAAATATTTATGTTCTTTTGGTAGCCAGAAGTACAACTTGCTGAAGGCTTTGATGTGTTTATGCCTAAATCTCAGCTGGACTCTATATTGTCAAACTACACTCGCTCAGGAAGCCTTCTGTTTAGAAAACTGGTGTGTGCGTTTTTTGATGACAAGACTTTGGCTAACTCCTTACCCAATGGGAAGAGGAAAAGAGGACTCAATGACAACCGGAAAGGACTAGACCAAAATATTGTGGGTGCAATAAAAGGTTGGTCTGCATCATTTCATTTTGTGGGTTCTTTGTTGAGCTTTGCCTTCATTCCATAACGATGCAGCTGAAATTGTAGTAAACTTACTAGTGGCCAATTTCATTTGCCATTGGCAATTTAGGCATTCACATGGCTTTCAGGGTTGAGCTCTGTAATTCACCACCCCAAATACCACTAGAATTCATTATTCAAGGTAATGTTAATTTGTTAAAATAATTAAGAGCCAGTTTGATCTGCTGCAGAACCAAAAAGAAGTTTTTTCTTGACTTTTAAAATGCAGGTAATTTGTAATTTCTAACTAAGAGCTTCCTCAAAATATGACTTCAACTTAAATTTTTAGTTATGAGAATAAAGCTATGATGCTTTAAAAATAAATAAATAAATAAAGTAAGATGGTTCTCTCCAAAGTTTAGAGTTGTTTACCAGGTTGTTGCTTTTAAAGACATTTTAAATCTAAGTGACCTTACTGTGACATCGGACCCTGTGCTTCCCCACATGTGCTTGACCCGCTCTTCTCCCTCTTGTTTTGTGCCATGGAGTCATGCCAGCTCCATGCAGAGACCACCGTGGGTCTCTCCCCCTTACCTTCTTTGAGCATGCGTCTGTATTCCACTGCACTATGGTGACCACGCAGGGGCACGTGGGAGCGCCTCTGCATTTATATGCAGTGCCACATCCTAAACCTACTTCTCTTAACTTTAAAATGTCCATATTCAGCAATCGGATGAATGTAACTTTAGGAAATGGAAGTACTTAGTTCTTACCAAAAAGAACATAAACCAAGTCTCAAATCTAAACACAACTCCATGAAAATGAAACTCTGAATCAGGCCTTGCTTAAAACTGGAATAACGATAGGGGTGCTGGGCTTCATAGCTCAGTTCCTGCATTGTTCAGTTGTGAAGTGGGACTGACTCAGAGGGGCCTTCTCTGCCCCCTTTTGTTCCCCATTATCTGGCAAAATGAGTAAATGAATTCAATAGTGTTTGAAGGATGCTTGAAAATCCACAATTAACTTTATAAAATAATACGGTATTTAAATGGAACTAGCAAGTACCAGGCACCCTTGGTTCGTGGCCAGAAGGACATAAGCCTTCATTAACAGAGAATTTCTCATGTTCCATCAGAATTTTTTCACTTAAAGTGACAGTTGAGTTGTATTAAATACGAAAAGCTACAGAGATACCACAGACTGTGCCATTTCTGAAAAAGAATGATTCAGCCTGAAGTGACACTACAAACAACACGACAAAATTTGAAAAATGGTCAGTGATGTAAGTAGGACTTCCTGAAGTGAAGAAGGGACCTTTCTCAAAACAGGAAGGTCGAGGCTACTGATGCTTTTCTGAAATACAGCCAGGAATTGTTTTAATTTTCTTTCTTTTCCCCAGGGCAGCATATTAATATTATGAAAGCATTTGGAAATTAGGGAACCATAAATGACCATAGTCCATTTTAATGACAGTAGAAGAGTTATCCTAATAATAGATGGTAACGAAGTAGATCGTGACAAGTGGATCGATGTGGGTTTCTTCTTCCATTTTCCATCTAGACTGGACATCATGCAAGAGTTTGAAAAAACAGGCCGGACGTGGTGGCTCACACCTGTAATCCCTGCATTTTGGGAGGCCAAGGCGGGTGGATCACTGCAGGTCAGGAGCTCAAGACTAGCCTGGCCAACATGGTGAAACCCTGTCTCTACTAAGAATACAAAAAAATTAGCCAGGCGTGGTGGTGCACACCTCTAGTCCCAGCTACTTGGGAAGCTGAGGCAGGAGAATCACTTGAACCTGGAAGGCGGAGGTTGCAGTAAGCCAAGATCGCACCAATGCACTCCAGCCTGGGTAACAGAGCCAGACTTGGTCTCAAAAAAAAAGAAAAAGTATATTATAAATAGAGGACACACCTTCATTTCCTTCACTGCTCTACTCTATAAAAATGGCAATGAGGTCTTTGCTCCCAATATATAATAAAGTAGATTATTCCAGTTGAAGAACTTAAAATTTCCATACACTTTTGTTACTGAATTAAATCTATTAAAATTCTGTAATAACAACCCAGTAACTTTAAAACAGATGGAAATCCCATAAGCCACCAACAACCTAAATCAACAAATAGTTTATATTTATTTATTTGCAGTGTTTATTCATGGACATATATTTTGATTTTGATTTTTTTCCTGATTACAAAAATAATATGTATTTTAAAATACAAATGATTTAAAATGTATAGAAAACAAAAAGGCCACCCTAATCTCACTCCTCCAAGATTATGGCATACATTCTTACCATTTTTATTCAAATGTGAATGTGGTATCAGATTGGACTCTTTTATAAAAACATTCCATTCATTCTGGCTAGTCAACATTTCTACCTGACTTAGTCTGATAATTTCTTGTAAGTCTCTTAAGGACACGCTTTGTCTCAAATATGTTTATATTACCTGTTGCTCTTGAAAGAGCTCAGGAGATGCTACCTTAAGAAATGCTGCTTTGGTACGCAGATTATTTCAAATTGTAGGCACCTGGGGAACAGCAGATGCAGGGAGGGGCTCTCTCTGAACTCCCTTATCTGCCCAAAGACTGATCCCCCAAAGGGAACTCAGTTGTGAACTCCCTCCCTGGAAGTGTCATGAACCAGGGAGAATTAACTGCCCATCACAGGAGAGGACACTGGAGGTGACACCACACCCAGAGAGACTTTGTCACGGGCTCTCACCTGTTCTTCTGAGGGCCCATTCATCATTCCCCAAAACCATTTACTCTCCCCTAATTTGTCTGTTCCATCCTCCCTCCCCTCTCCCTATAAAGAGGGTATGTATGCTTCTAGATCTCACTTTCTTTCCTGTGGTGCTCCTGTGTACTTTTCTCCTGTTAACTTACCTGCTATTGGTTTATTTCATAGACTTGACTGAACCCTTAGAAGGTAGAAGGAAAGTCTTCCCTACCCTGCACACATTGTTGAGAGCTTCACACAGACCAGGATTTCCATAAATGCACGTGGGATGAGTGAAGAGGCATAGGTTTTTATTTTTCATCTTGACTTTGACGTTAATTTATTGACATAATGGGTCTAGTACTAAACATCCATCCTCACATCTTCTTGAATAACTAATCTGGAATGACTGACATTAAAACGTTGTAAATTTCTACCAGTTAATAAAATGCCAATGAAAGCTAAAACATAGAAACCAAAATTGAATATAAATTTGAATACATCTCTCTTAACTTCCTAATACATTTTTTCCTTACTATATTTTCCTTAGTTAAAAGTGGGTTAACCCACATATTACAATACAAAGTGATTTTCAGAAGTAGCTATTAATTGACGGTCTTTTCTTTTTTAAAAAAATTTCTACCAATAGCAAAAAAAAAATTCCCTAACCTGAGTCTTTTGAATCTGAGTACTATGAGGAAGTGATAAAATGGTTTCTTTAGGCATAGTAGTGCCAAGGCTATCTTTGCTATTATTACTGTCTACCACCCCTTGGAAATGATTTTGTAAATATTAAATATACAGTCTTTCTTACTCGATCTCTTGTGGGATAATGTCCCAGTAGTGTATTAATTTGAAAAGTCCTATTTTCTAGGAACATATGAAGACTGGTTAATTTTACAAAATCTCAGAAATGAAAATAACAGTAGGAGTTCAATTTTGTTTCAAACAAAAGTGATTATTAGATTGGTTAAAACAACAATGGGAAAAAGGATGAATGAAAATCTATAAAATGCTTATAAGTAGGAACAGAAATGGACTGAAAAAAGGTTTGTTTTGGGGATTATTAACAAAGCTTTTTGTACCGGTAATTAATAGTCCACATGACAGTATCTTAAAAATAAAATATAAGCCTCTTTTGTAGAGATCATAGTTTTACATAATCTCTCTCATCTGTATTATGGTGACTAACACTTAATGATAATTTATTTAAAATGTATTGATAAGTATGACTCAAGGTATTGCTGATGAAAGACTTTTTAATTAGAAACATTCACCTGAGCATTTTGAATTTAACTAAGAAGAAACAACTTATGATCCTACTAAGTAGAGTCTTAGGTTTTAGTGCTGGGGATAAAGCTTAGTATCTTGAATTTGATTCAGAATTGATTTTATAGCCAGAGTGGAGGTTAGTACCCAGGTATGTTTTCTTTACCTGCTGAGGCTAGAATTGGTCCACATCTAGTTCTTGCTGTGATATACTCAGTAGACCATGCAGATTAACGTGGTTAGAGTTGTCTAAATATGATAGAATCTTTGAATCCCTGAATGCTCTTCAGAAAATACAGTTGCAGGCCGGGCGCGGTGGCTCAAGCCTGTAATCCCAGCGCTTTGGGAGGCCGAGACGGGCGGATCACGAGGTCAGAAGATCGAGACCATCCTGGCTAACATGGTGAAACCCCGTCTCTACTAAAAAATACAAAAAACTAGCCGGGTGAGGTGGCGGGCGCCTGTAGTCCCAGCTACTCGGGAGGCTGAGGCAGGAGAATGGCGTAAACCCGGGAGGCGGAGCTTGCAGTGAGCTGAGATCCGGCCACTG
>NW_016803312.1:2546561-2558633 GCF_001698545.2 Rhinopithecus bieti
AAAAAAAAAAAAAAAAAAAAAAAAAAAAAAAAAAAAAAAAAAAAAGAAAATACAGTTGCAATGAAGCAATTTTCAGAGCCCCCATTGTAGGATTTTTAATTCAACTTCATAGTGATGAGTTGAGAAAGTTTTATTACTATTAAACTGTCCTGGAGTCTTGAATCTTCTTGCATTCAGTGGAAATGACATATGCATGTCAAGTGAAGACCTTGTCAGGGGTTCTTAGTTCACTCCATGCAGCACAAACTGCCGCTCTCCTGAGAGGCCAGCCTTGATTGTCTGTCTGGACAGCCACAGGTATCAGAACTTCTCTGGGAGGGAGCACTCCTTGGTAGCCCTCCAAAAAAATAACTGTGCTTCTTACAAGATTAGAATGGGTGCCTGGCCACTTTTGCTGTCACACTTTCACAGGCTCTGCAGAAATGACCACCAAAACCTCTTGTTTTATTCTTGTGACTCTAGATACCTGTAGGATCCGTATTTGTCATTTTATAGTATCTCTGTTTCCATTAGGATTTAATCAAAAAAAGTGAATGGCTGTTTTCTATTTGATCTCACGTAGATTTAAATTAATATGGTTGGGGTGGAATTTGCATCCGATTTATTTATTTCTTGATAGTAACTTATCTATGTTCTCAGAACTCCTTATAAGAACAAGGTTAAAACATTAGCTTGGATTTGAGTACCCCTCCAATGTTGATTATTTTATTTCCATTTATAGGAGAGGACACTGAGGCCATGGGAAATTAAGTAACCCCATTTAATTTAAACAGCTAGTAAGCAGTGGAATCAGGACTTCACCCGAGGTCTGTCTGACTCCCATGCCATTTTGCAGCACGCTAAACACTTTAGTCTTTCTAAAAGGAGTATATGAAAGGAAAGAAAGATTTCTCAGTTTTTAATTTCTATCTTAAACTCTAGCATTTTGGATTCTTTATAAATTCCACTAGGACATATAAATGATTTCAGATGACCAGTCAGTTGTTTATGCAAAGCATATTCAAAGTGATTTTCTTTTTAAAATATAGCTATACATCAGTTTTTTTACTAGTGTCAGGGCAGGTCTTTTCTTGAAGATAGTGAGAATCAGCTCCATTGTGCTTGGGAGGAAAAAAGAAGTTTGATCCCTTCCGTCAAGAAAGAGATAGTTCTGAGACTCTTCAGTACATAGAACCACAAGGAAAGAGTTTGAGAGTAAACATTTGATATAGCTTGTGTTCCAAAGTTGTATGTAAATCAAATTCTAGTTTAAATGTTTGGCAGAACCAATGTGATGAATGCTGAAAGAATCTTTGGGAAGATGACTAATCACCTGTTAATTTACCTGTTCATATTTTCACATATCTGATCTGCTTAAAACAGGATATAATTACATGATACATAACATCAGTATAATTACATCAGAAATATTGCTTGCCTCTCAGCTGTGTTTGTAACTCTCACCTAGTTGTTGTTGTAGTTTGTATTTTCCCATGTTTTATGAAGGCCCAGTGACAAAGAGGTCATGTGGAATCTTGGCTGTTCTCTGTGTGTAGCCCTCTACTTCCAGCCTCTTCCACGGTGGTTCTCATATTTTAGTGTGCATCAGAATTTCCTGGGGTGTTGGTTTGAAATTCAGACTTCTGGGTCCCATGCTCAGAGATAGATTCAGTAGGTTTAGGGTAGTCCCAGAAATCTGCATTTTGAACACACAGCCACAGGGGATTCCGATTGCTTTCAGATGCCCCTGGGAGCAGCAGCCCCTACAGTCAGAGCTCCCGAGTCCATCAGTGATGACAGGTATCGACCGGAGTCTAACAGTGATGACAGGTATCGACCTGAGCCCAACAACGATGACGGGTATCGGCCCCAGCCCAACAGCGATGACGGGTATCGGCCCCAGCCCAACAGTGATGACGGGTATCGGCGCCGAGTCTAACAGTGATGATGGATATCAATCCTGAGTCCAACAGTGATGACGGATATCGACCCCGAGTCTAACAGTGATGATGGATGGCAATCCTGAGTCTAACAGTGATGACGGGTATCGGCCCTGAGTCCAACAGTGATGACGGGTGTCGGCTCCGAGTCTAACAGTGATGACGGGTATCGACCCCGAGTTTAACAGTGATGACAGATATCGGCCCCGAGTCTAACAGTGATGACGGATATCAACCCCGAGTCCAACAGTGATGACATCGACCCCGATTCTAACAGTGATGACAGATATCGGCCCCGAGTCTAACAGTGATGACGGATATCAACCCCGAGTCCAACAGTGATGACGGATATCGACCCCGAGTCCAACAGTGATGACGGATATCGACCCCGAGTCCAACAGTGATGACGGATATCGACTCCGATTCTAACAGTGATGACATCGACTCTGATTCTAACAGCGATGACAGGTATCGACCCCGAGTCTAACAGCGATGACAGGTATCGACCCCGAGTCCAACGGCGATGACGGATATCGACCCCGAGTCCAACGGCGATGACGGATATCGACCCCGAGTCCAACGGCGATGACGGGTATCGACCCCGAGTCCAACGGCGATGACGGGTATCGACCCCGAGTCCAACGGCGATGACGGGTATCGACCCCGATTCTAACGGCGATGACGGGTATCGACCCCGAGTCTAACGGCGATGACAGGTATCGACCCCAAGTCTAATGGTAATGACGGATATCAACCCCGAGTCTAACAGTGATGATGGATATTGGCCCCGAGTCCCTTGTGTTATGTGACACAAGGGTCCAGGTTTCAGACATGGCTACAGTGCCTCACCAGAACTAGACGGAATAGCCGCCCACTTCACCAAGGTGGAAGAAGGCACTTCCAGACTCCAGCATAGATCTTACTTATGGATCACTAAACTAGTGCCATTTGATTTTCCATACGACTTTGTCATGACAGTCTTGAAGAAAATGGAGAATCTCTTCTTGGCAAGCTCTTGGCCAAAGTCTCCTTGATTGCATATTTGAAACACTTGTTCAGCTGACATTTCCCCAGTGTGTTACAGAAGACGTGATCTTTACTGCTTTTCAGATACTGGATTAAGTCATGAGAACACCAGAATCTTTGCAATATTTTCATTGATATCATAAACCTAGAAATCATCAATCAGCAGGTGTGAAATTGCTGCTAACAACATATTTATTGTACCAAGCCAGTGACTGACTAAGGCATGGCCCTGATGTTAAGGAATGTGCAGTCTAGTAAGACATGTCAGCGATGACCCCTAACAGAGCCATGCTCCAAGACAGAATAAAATAAATGACAAATGTCTATTACCTGATGGGGGGAGGAGGAAGCACAGAGGATGTAAATGTCACTAGGGGAAGACCTGACAGAATAGATGACGTCTGAACTAGGCCTTGAATGAAGAGAAGTATATCAAACGCAGAGAGAATGGAAAAGGTTAACTACAGAACTTGTTTAATGAAGCTTAAATTCAATAAAACATTGGGTGAAAGCCTTTTGCCTCCAAAACTGTTTAAGGCTCATGCTCACTGGTGGATCTTAAGTCCTCAGCAACCTGTTTACCTTAATATGTTTGACTTCATGAATATAATGCCAGTGAAATGGACTCAGATATAGTTTACCTCCAAGCATTTTCAGCCAGAGCTGTGCTGCTTAAAGTTGCTTCTGAAAGCTACCTCGGCCCCATCCCAGACCTGATGAATTCGGATCCCTGCGGTTGGGGCCACAGTGAGGCTATGCTTCACCACTGCTTCAACACCGGCCTTCCATAAGCTCAAAAAAGGGATCTCATCTCCTCAGAACTGTGAATTCATATGTTTACTACATAACGAGCAAATGGAAATGTGGAGAAACTTGTTAAGAAGGGTGTGGCTCTTATTGATCTTTCTTCAGCCTGTCAGATAATGAGCAGGAACCAGTTGTGGATTCCCTTGCAAGGATTCAATTCCAACTCCCAGTTACTGAATTCTTACGAAACCTGCATTTTACCACCACCACTAGGATTGACAAAAACAGCCTCCTGTCAAAAGAGATATGTTTCTGGAGCATAAACAGGGCCACTGCAGTAGAATGTGCATTGCACAACATTGTGGGCACCGTTGCCATTGTGGACGCTTTCAATTTGTATATTTATTGTGACAGTTTTCCTGCAGCTGAAAGTACAGTGTCTTGCGGAAAGACACTTTTCTAATCTGAACAATGCCTCCGTATGGGCCAGCTGTGGCCCTGAAAATAGAAAGCAATGTTTTCTGCGTAGCCCATCTCTTCTTTATTTAACTCCCTGAATTGTTTGGCTCATCGAAGATGCTCACCAGCATCCTAAGGTAATGCCACATCCTCCTATTTTCTCTCCTCTTGTGGGGAAACAGAATTGCTTAGTAAGTTCAGAATCAGTCAGATCGCATTCCTGGTAGCTTTTCTTCTGGACCTACAATTGGTGCTGGTAATCTAGCAAATGTTTCAATTCAGTTCCATGACAAGTATTGACTATCTCCTACAAAGTGTGCATCAAAAATCTGAAAGACTCAGGAATTGGTATTTGCTAGTATTTCTGCCCTAAAAGTGCATTGCAAATAATCATGGAATACTCACAAAAAAACTAAGAGTGTATGCAAGCTTCCAATAAGAAAACCCCTTAAAAATTCATAACTTTTGGCCAGGCACGGTGGCTCACGCCTGTAATCCCAACACTTTGGGAGGCTGAGGTGGGCAGATCATGAGGTCGAGAGATTGAGACCATCCTGGCCAACATGGTGAAACCCCGTCTCTACTAAAAATAGAAAAATTAGCTGGGCATAGTGGCACGTGGCTGTAGTCCCAGCTGCTCGGGAGGCTGAGGCAGGAGAATCACTTGAAGCCAGGAGGTGGAGGTTGCGGTGAGCCAAGATCACACCACTGCCCTCCAGCCTGGTGACAGAGCGAGGATCCGTCTCAAAAATAATAATAATAATTCTATAACCTTCATTTAAAATTAACGGAAAGCTGTAATCGATTTTGGCTGCCTGTCAGACATTTTTGTATAAGAGCAAAGCACGGCTATACCTGTCTGTAAAAAACGCTTAGCAGAGAGAGAGGTGCTCCTTTGTGGAATTAATCAGGTCTTCCCTCTGACTGCTCCCTCCAGTCAAGTCTTCTGCTGTATGGACTGTATTTCCAAGTCATGTTTCTTCCATCCTACTGTTGGTTAGATTTTGACACCTCTCCATGGTCAGCTGATAGTATTCCTCAGAATCCCTTTTATACTCAACCCTAGTATCCTCCTATCAGCCCTGCCCCTTGGATCACAGAGTAAATCCAATCTTCGTTATTTTAACCACCTTCCTCCCAACACCTCTTTATCACTGCACATACCATTTTGAATCCACTTAGCCAGGTACAACTACCTGGGGGCAAATCCCAATTAGAAATGAAGGCAGGACAGTGGAGACCAAGAGATGTATAGGACATTCAAGTTTCCTGCAGGGCATGGGGGCTGTGCTGGCCTCTTTCTGAAGAGTCAGCGGTAGCCCTGCTTACCCACACAGCAGTCACCTTGGTGGTGGCATGGGCCACCTAACACTGATACCCGCTTGCGACTACATTATTTTTAGCAGAGGCATCAACTAACTTTTCAAGTTTGAAAACTCAGAAACACCTTGAATGCCTTTTTTTCTTTGCAACTCACCCTGCTTAACTACCTGGCCCTATCAACTCCTTTGTCCCTCCTCTCTCATTCAGCGCCCTTTGGCTTCTTTGACAGCATCCTGGTCCAGCTGTGCATCACTCTGTCCTTGAAATTCTGCAAAAACACTCTTGAAATGTCCTCCCTAACCCTCCTTTCTCCTTCCAGTTCATACTACTGTATCCTAACAGCCTAGTAACACCCATAAAACCAAATCTCAGGACGTTGTTTTCCTACTTTGTTCCCCTTGGCCTATTCAATCCGAACTCTGGCCTTTTCCAAGCACTCTGTAACTTGAATTTCTCTCTCCTTGTGAACATATTTCCCGGTGCTTCCTCCCAGGTGAGCCAGCCCAGCACCAACACTGTTCCTCAAGCACCACTCATTCATTGTGGACTCTGTTATGCTGTTCGCAGGGCCACAGTGCCCTTCTCTGCCCTCTCTTTATAGACAAGCCTGACTCATTCTTCCTGTTTTACCCCAAGTCTCATCCCCTGTACCATGAGACTTTTTCAGATGCCCTAACCTATACTGATTGCCCCTTTCTCTAAGTACCAGTAGCCCTTACTGCCTTAGACGGCTTAGCAGGGCATCTTAACTCTCTGCCTTGCTGTTGATGACTTCGATGGAGGATGAGCATGTCATTTACTGTGCACACTGGGACACTCTTGAGAGTCGGTATGGTGCTGTTAAATATCTCACTGGGAAAACAGGCGCTTTAAACTTGAACTTTCCTGAGCAGATCGGGATGTACGGTCATGCTGTTTATATTAGGGCGTCTTGTCTTCCCAACAAGACTATATGCTCCTGTGGGCAGAGATCATGTTTTATGTTTGCTTTGTATATTCCTTGTCCCTTGAAACAGCACCACTCACATAACTAATGATCCATAAATATAGGAAGGAAGGAAAGAGGGAAGGAATACATCAAAACACTCCATTTATCTTCTCTGAAAAAGGTGGTTTCTTAAAAATCAAAACAGTACTCCCACATTGGATGCGTACAGGGCATGAATAACAAGATAACTACACAACTTCTCCATGACAAGTTGGAAAAGGGCAGCTGAAATTCAAGGAGGTGGAATGTAAGTTTGAAGATTAGAAGAAACAGCAGCCACAGACAGATCAAATGGCGGATAGCAATTAAGGATAGTGTAATCTTGTCGATCAAAAACATCAAGGTAATCTAAAATAAAAAAGCTAAGTTTGTATTTAATGGGGGATGTGAAAGCATTGATCATTGTTAAATATCAAAGAGAAACCTCCACAGTATGCCACATGGGAAGTGTAGTATGTCGTGCTTTCATTCATACCACAGAGGAATCATCCTCAAAAGATGAAGTGTAATCATTTTATTGTGGGATTTTGGTTTAAATAAACCTAGTGATGGAATCCATAGTTAGGCTAAATGTGCCATTTCCTAGTTTTCCTACCTGAAGACTCCTTGACGCATCCGTATACTTCCCCTCCAGGTATATTTTAGCCTTTGTCCTAGCAACTTGGTGCCCGAAAGAGTGAAGATCAGATAAAAGTCTGAGAACTCCTGTCAGCCTCAGAATGTAAACCCCCAATTTTCCTACAGCTGATCCCCAATGAGAAGGGAGTTGCCACCGTGTAAAAAAGAACAGGAAATTGAATTCTACCTCTGAGGCACAGGCCCTGTCCTAACGCCCCAGCGTCTTCGCCCAGTGTCCACGGTGGGACAGTGCATAGACCTCCACTGATGGGTGAGACCCCCGCCATGCGCCCACCTTCCCAGCCCCTCACCCTTCCTTCTCCCAGCCTCAGTCACCTCTGGGTTGGGGTCTGACCTGAGCCTCCCGCCCATGTTATAATTTACCCTGACACTGGAGGCATTCATTCCATACCTCCTGGCGAGGGGGTAAACTCAGCACCTCGTGGAATGACTTTCAAAGTTCATATACTGAGAAACCTTCACTTTAGAAACAGAAAAACTCATGACTTTTTCCTCATTCATTTGTCTAAAGAATGGTCAAGCCCAGTAATGTGTGGAGGGAACACATGTGTTTTATGCCACTTGCCTAAGGCCCCTGAGCTGGTGATTCCCAATCTTAAATTTTGTGTTGCTTGAGCCTCGGCATTCTATTCTATAAAATAAATAAACGAGTTATGTGAAACATAATGCACCTTCCAAGTAGAATTTCTATAAATCCCTAATTATTATTTTTTTTTTTTTTGAGACAGTTTCTCACCTGTCAACCAGGCTGGAGTGCAGTGGTGTGATCTTGGCTCACTGCAACCTCCGCCTTCCAGGCTCAAGCAATTCTCATGTCTCAGCCTCCCGAGTAGCTGGGACTACAGGTGTGTGCCACCATGCCCAGCTAATTTTGAATTTCTAATAGAGACAGGGTTTCGGCATGTTGACCAGGCTGGTCTTGTACTCCTGACCTCAGGTGATCCGCCCGCCTCGGCCTCCCAAAGTGGTGGGATTACAGGCATGAGCCACTGCGCCCAGCCTATTAAATCCATAATTTTGAAACATTTTTCTTTGCTAATAAAAAAATGGATTAAACAAACATCATTACACTAAAGCTTGTTATTACCCAGATCTTAATACTTAGTAAATATGACGTAACCATTGAAATACACCAGCCATGTTAAACAAAGGCATGGCATAACTCACCAAAGGAAAATTCTTCTTGTTTCCCAACAGTTGTATTATAAATGGGTGCTTCCTTAAATTGATAGAAATTAAAATTAACCTTGTTTAATTTGAGAAACCACTATCAGCACTTTTTGGCACTTCCTTTTGGACAGAAATGTCATAGTAGCAAAACTGAATGAAGGAGGACAAGGGATATTGTTGTCTATCCCGCCACCCCCACCACCACACACACACAGAGAGAAAAAGAGAGACAGAGCGTGCTCTGGCCTCAAATCAGTGAGAATCACTGGGATTCAACAAGACTCTTCAAGCCTCAGAGTCCCACCAGTGTGAGGATAATGAAGGGAGCATTGTGGGATGTAGGTTCACTCCTGACTGTCATTCAAGCTCTTGAACCATCACTTTCTCCAGAAAAAAAAGTGTGGCTTCACTAACTTTTAAAAGTCTCCAGTTAAAATAACAATAAAAGCCTCCGGGTCACAGATTCTGTGGTTCAGAGATGATAGTCCAAATTCTCAGAAGTAAACCTGAAGAACCAGATAAATATGGCTGGGAATCAATTTTATGGATATCTAGGGCCCTTTTCGTTACATCAACCAACTGAAAATAACAGCCCCATACAGTAGCGGTCAGCACTAAGATGAGACAGTCCTCACGGCCAGCTTTTGCAGTCCTTGACTTTTGTGTCTGTACGTCTGACTGCCCCACATGCCAGCTCCTGCTAAGGTCTCACCTCTGTAACTCAGTAGGATATTCTCGTTTCATCTGTAAATACTTTGTCTGCAATACTTCATTTCCTTAATTTGAAGGCATCATTTTTAGGTGCATTAGTTGATGAACTGTGCTAAATTCTGATTGTCAAACTGAATCCAAAATGAACTTCAGGGCTCAGTATGAGACCTCTGGCTATTTACTGAAGAAGTGCTTCCTTCAGTTCCTTCAAGTGAAGTAACAGACCAGAGAAAAAACTTTCTCAGATTTATTATTTCACCAACCATACATTCATACCTGCCTATTATGTGCCAGCAGTGAACGGAAGATGTGATCTCTGCCCTTGCTTTGAGCTTACAGTCTTGATGAACACTGGACATTGTTATTTTTAAAAATCACTGGTTAACGAACTCAGACAGGCCTTATCGGGGAAGGTCACGTCTCAGTTGAGACCTGAAGGATGAGATGTACTGCTGTCTTCTCTGTTATTCCCCGAAGGCAAATTACTGAGTCTTCTCCCAGCTCCCTTTTAAAGATAGCTTTTGGTGCTTATCCCAAAAGAGTGTGTGTGTAAGGAGTATAATTGAAATCTAGTCAGCATTGACATTTCTGTGGCATAGCCCTGGGAGAAATTTTCTGATTTGTCCCCATTAGCAGTAGTCTTTAGGTTAAAATGTTGAAATAATAGTGTTCCTCTTCATCTTGAATGTGGTAAAGACATTTGCCAAGAATTTGTTTTCTCTGCCTTCCCCTAAGATTTAAAACAGCTATTATCAATAATTTACGTCGTATCCCCTCTCTATTTTAAGCATCAAGATGTTCCTCTCCCTTCCATTCTCTCTCTTCTCTCTCCCCAGTCATGTGAAACTGTGAGTCCAATAAACCTGTTTCCTTTATAAATTACCCAGTCTCAGGTATGTCTTTATTAGCAGCATGAGAACAGACTAATACAAGATACTATATGTTTAATTTCTGTAAGTTCTATTTAGTTCTTTTTGAAATCAGCCTGTTACTTTCCTGGTGCATTGAATTTTTCCTTGTTCATTTTAAGCACACTTACTTTGCCGTCCATTGCCATCCGCAAGGGGCGTCTCACCCTGCAGCTCCTGAGTCCGCTGCCTCTGATATTTGCTGGGTCATTATATGTATTTCATTATTTTAAATATGAGCTCATCTCTAGCAGGCCTGTTTTTCTTTTCTTTTTTCTGTGAGAATCTGTTGTGGCCCAGGTTTCAAGGCATCCTCTCAAACTCATTCTGCATTTCCCCCTCTCTGGAGCCTAGGAGTGTCAACAGCAATGCTGCTGCTCACTTACAGTTTTATGCATTGGTACAACCTCGGATTCCAAACCTCTGTGAGGTGCAGGCCAAGCATTTAATTTTTTTTTTTTTTTTTTTTTTTTTTTTTAGATGGAGTCTTGCTCTGTTTCCCAGGCCAGAGTGCAGTGGCACGATCTTGGCTCACTGCAACCTCTGCCTCCCAGGTTCAAGCAATTTTCCTGCCCCAGCCTCCCAAGTAGCTGGGATTACAGGTGTGCACCACCACGCCCAGCTAATTTTTGTATTTTTAGTAGAGATGGGCTTTGGCCATGTTGGCCAGGCTGGTCTCAAACTCCTAACTTAGAGTGATCTGCCCACCTCGGCCTCCCTAAGTGCTGGGATTACAGGAGAGAGCCACCATGCCTGGCCGCATTTAGAATTTTCTAAGAAACTTTCTTTTTCTCCCTCAAAGTCTGGACAGAGCTTGCTTGTTGCCTCCCTGTACTCGGGGGTAGACCCTTGCCCTTCACAGCCTCACCTGGGGCTTTCGCTCCAGCTCCCCCCTCACATAGGACCGAGACCTCCTTGCCCTTGCTCTGTGAGTGTAGAAACCTGAGCTTCATGTGAGACTGCCTCTCCCGCACCTGCCGCAGAGCCATCGCAGGCTGTGCCTTTGGAATGTACACGCCCTTCCTTGTGGCTGGAGCATTCTCTACCTTCTTTCTCCTTTCTTCAGCTCACCTCCACTTTTTTCTTTGGTTTCAGCTCAGCCATCACTTTATCTGAAAGCTTTCCCCGCCGCCCATTCCCACCCAGTAATGGGTGAGGTGCACCTTGGTGTGTACCTGGTGCTGGGCTTGTGTAATCGCAGGTGTGCTCTGGGCAGTCCTTGAGTTCTTACTGCCTTTATCCTCCACTTCACTGCAGGCTTTTTGGGGACAAGAGACCATTTGTTCAGTAACACCTAGCATAGTCCTGGCACATTGTGTGTGGTGGATAAATACGTCTTGAATTAATGCATTTTATTTTTGTAATAAGGTCACAATGAGGTTTAAGTCCCAGAGTTGTAAGCTTCCCCCTGCCCCTGCCAAGTTTGTATACAGGATCAGAGAACATCATCTTCACCATAGTTGCACCTAATAAGAATCAACAAAAATGTGAGAAAAACCATATGCGGAAATAGATCACATCTCAAGAGATCACTTGTGACTGTGTGTCCCGTGATGTGCCTCTAAGATTTGTGGGTGCACAGAGGCCGGTGTTGCCCACTCAGTGTGCTGAGGCTGACGGACATCCAAACATGGGGATCATATGCCATTGAGGGCGCATGAAGAGTCAGGCTTGCTGAGCATCCCAGCTACTCAGGAGGCTGAGGCAGAAGAATTGCTTGAGGCCAGGAGTCCAAGGCCAGCCTGGGCAACACAACGAGATCCCCGTCTTTAAAAAAGAGAGCCAGGAGGCCGGGCGCGGTGGCTCAAGCCTGTAGTCCCAGCACTTTGGGAGGCCGAGACGGGCAGATCACAAGGTCAGGAGATCGAGACCACCCTGGCTAATACGGTGAAACCCCGTCTCTACTAAAGAATACAAAAAACTAGCCGGGTGAGGTGGCGGGCGCCTGTAGTCCCAGCTACTTGGGAGGCGGAGGCAGGAGAATGGCATAAACCCAGGAGGCGGAGCTTGCAGTGAGCTGAGATCCGGCCACCGCACTCCAGCCTGGGCGACAGAGCCAGACTCCGTCTCAAAAAAATAAATAAAAAAAATTTAAAAAATTAAAAAATAAAAAAAAAATAAAAAAATAAAAAGAAATAACAATATGGGCCAGGCACAGTGGCTCACACCTGTAATTCCAGAA
>NW_016803312.1:2558789-2566097 GCF_001698545.2 Rhinopithecus bieti
AAAAAAAAAAAAAAAAAAAAAAAAAGAGAGCCAGGCTTTACTCCAACCTGTATAAAATGCTGTCTTCTAGAATGCTCTTTGGTTTCTAGAGTGGAATGTCACTCGGTTCCCTTAAGGAAAAGATGTCTCGTGGGGCTGCCGGTAGAAGTGGCCAGGAACAGGGCTGCTGTAAGGCCTGGACTCTGCATCCCTCTCCACGAGCATCGTCTCTGTGTCTCCGGTCGCCGCTTCTCTTTGCACATCTGCTTCATCCTCCCCTCCCTGCTGGCTGACCTCCTCCTTTTGCTTGCTGGCTCCTCACAGTTCTGGTTTGCACACAGTAGGCACATCATGCTACTCGCATTGTGACATTTTGACATCACCGGCTCCTGCTGAACCCCTCGTTCCCTCATTGCCTGCCATTCTCAGGAGGAGGACAGAGAGGGCCCAGCTCATCACTTGACATATCTGTGGCTTGGCTCCCGTTAGGTCAAGGGTGCATCATCCTGCAGCCAAGCTGTGGCTTAGAGGGCACTGGGACAAAGCAGTCCTGTCCATTTGGGCGGCAGGGGCGAGAAGTGGGCAGTTTCCTATGAACATCCTGATCTTTCTCTGCGTGCACCAGTCAATCTTCTGTTTGGTTGGTCACCCGTTTCTAGCCCCTTGACCCCAACAAGTAAAGTACTGGGTTGTGACATCCAATGTTCCAGATATAGAATGAGAATCCCTCACCCCTGCACTGCAGATCACTTAATTGTCATTCTAGTTGATGTATCAACCAAGTATTACGTGTAGGTTTAGGTTCAGATCTGAATTTTCTGGGTGGTCTGCTAAAATCAGATTGCTGAGAACCCATTCCAAGACTAGAACAATTCCACCAAGATGTGGAGGACCATCAGGCCCTACCTGAGTAGCCACCCTTGATTCTTGCTCTTTCCCCACCTCTCATAGTGTTTTACATGCCACAGTTACTGTTATTTTAATACAATGGATATCAAGACTACAATTTTATGTTTCCACTTTCTCCTTGAAAATGGAAAATGATGTGCTAAATATTATTGGAGAAAAGATGTACTCTATTAGATCCAGATAAAATTTAAGCCACAGTCATCAAATCTCAGAGTTCAAAGTATGTGTATATCCATCCAGCCACAGCTCCCCTGCCGCGCACTCACCTGGCCTCCTGGGGACAGGTAATCCACCAGCCTTTGTCCTCTTCCTCTCCCCAGCTGGCCACCATGCTTCTGTTTTGTGAGGTTGAAAGTAACACCCAGCATTCTCAAGTTTAACATGGGACGATGCACTTAGCTATGGCTTTGTTTGTTTATCATTCAACCATTTTTCTTTGACAGTCACTGTGTGCTCAAATGCAACTGTAAACAACAAGTCATTTATGTGGAAAATAACTCCTGTTAGCTGTGCAGTCTCAGGCCAGTCATTTAAGCCGCCCATACTTGGATTTTGTCATTGGTAATTCAGGATCACAATACCTACCCCTACTGGTTATTGCAAGATTAAATGAGATGTGTATAAACTGCCTCGCACGTGGGGAGTCTGGAATGATAGCTCTAAGACAGTGAGAGGAAAGAGAGTGGGAGGGACCCTGGTTGTGGTCCACTTACTCAGATGTGCTGCCTCCCATGACTCCATCTCCCTCTGTACATCCCTGGCTGCAAGTGGCCCCCATTTGGGTCCCCTCTGCTTGTCCCCTGGGACCCGACAGCAGAGACTATTGTCCCTCACCCCTTTGCAAGCTGTAGGAGTTTGGCAGATCTAATGAGGACCTGGTTTTCAGTTCTGCGTGCTGTAAACCTTGATTTCCTTGCATGATGTAAACCTTGATTTGACCACAAGTTAAAACCGAGTCATCAAATCTGAAGCTGGGCTGTGACTGCTGGCCAGAGTTCTTAGAGGATTTCACAGCTACCTGAAAGCTCTTCCCACCTACCCCTGCTTCTTAAAGTGTCTGCTAGACACAGTGACTTCCTTTCAAAGTCCATGCCACATTCTGCTTTTCCCAGCACAGCCAGCCAGAAAAACCCAAATTAAAAGTCCCTCAGGAGAACGACAGTGTGGATAGATCGCTGTTTGGGGAACATGGCCAGTCCGCCCTGTTCACAGAGTGGCGCATTCAGCATGTCAGACACGCCACGCGCTGCCGCCTTCACTTGAGGATTTACTGAGGGCAGCATTCTGAAGGAAGGGTCTGCCCCAGCCACCAGCAGGCTGGATTCATTATTCGTATTACAATTGAAAGGAGGGTTCGGCCAGGCGCAGTGGCTGTCAAGCCTTGTAATCCCAGCACTTTGCGGAGGCTGAGACGGGCGGATCACGAGGTCAGGAGGTCGAGGACCACTCCTGGCTAACACGGTGAAACCCGTCGGTCTACTAAAACATACAAAAAACTAGCCGGGCGAGGTGGTGGCGCCTGTAGTCCCAAACCTACTCCGGGAGGCTGAGGCAGCCGCGCTCTCGCTCGCAACCCGGGGGTGGGGCTTCCAGTAGCTGAATCCCGGCCACTGCAGCTCCAGCCTGGGTGACAGAGCGAGCACTCTGTCTGCAAAAAAAAAAAAAAAAAAAAATAAAACAAAGGCAGGTTCAACATGAATGCTAGTATCTGGGAAAACGTTCATAATCATGCACGGAATCAGATTGAGCATTTGTCAATTTCTCTAGTGATCTAACATACAGCCCTGTGCTTCTGGGACTCATATTATTAAGCACAGAGAGATGCTTTAACTCTTTTATTTAGTTTAATTGTTGATCTTATTTCACTTTTTCAGATTATCTGGGCTCATTTAAAAGTAGCCCTTGCTGCTGCTTCATATATTAAAATAGGAAAGGAGGAAAAAAATTTTTTTTAGAACCTATTGCATTCTAAAGATGAATGCAAATAATTCCACTGTGGTTCTTAATGACCCACTGTTAACATAGTAGAAAACTCAGTGCATTAATGCAATACCCCTTTGCACATCATTACTCCTAATGGAACTGTTAGCAGCATAATAGCTTGACCTTTAGCTATAGATTCAGGGAGCAAAAATGCATTCTGTCTCCCCAATACCTCTATTCACATAGCGTATTGACTGTTTGCAGATCAATGCAATGACAGTCTTTTGGCCTTGTCCTTGAGGCCTCACCTGCTATCGTAAGGGAGAGAATAGGATTTCTTCTTCAGTAAGTAAATTCTAGTTAAAAGTCTCTTTTAAGTTTAGACGTAATCCATGAACTAGAGTGTCAATAATGTGCCCGGTGGAAATATTTATTTGTGTAGGCATTTTTTGAAAAGCCTATTGCTGCACCTTCAAAGATCTTAGACACAGACCCAGGAGACAGTGATTTTCTTGGCTTCTTTCTATTGAAACCAAATAAGTTTTCATTGAAACTAGAAAAAAATAACCAGACACAGCTGCCCTTTTAGTGACTGAGAGAGTATTTGAGCTCAAGGTTGGACTAGAAAGGTCTGATCTGAACCCCCTCACGACGTGGGAGCAGAGTCTACAGTCTCCTTTGGCTTATCTTGAACTTGCTTGTCCGCACACACGGGAGTCATTCAATGTGGCATAGTCCAAATCCACTTTGTTAATTTGGAGCCATGACTTTCTAATGTGTGCTAATTTGGACACATGCATTTCGCAACCCGAGAAAAGAGGGGTTGCTATGGAAATTAACTGTATAAATAATGTTACAAGGGGGGAGATGTTTACCTGCTGTGACAGTGGATTCAGTCATTTTTGTAGTACACATTTTTCCATAAACGAATAGGATGCTAAACAGAAATATTTTGTTCTATTTATTAAAACAGGACTTCAAGAACCTTTTGGAAATTATCTGATTAGTAAATGTTCTTGTGGGTATTTGAAGGCAATAAGACCTTGCTTCTTTAAATAGAGCCTATTAATTAAAGACTTCCTGCTAATTCAGATAGACCATTTTCCCTCAATTAGCCTAAATTTGTAAGCTGATGTATTTGCTTCCATTAGAAACAAAACTGGAAAACATGTTGGCTTATTTATCAAATGCTCGAATTCTTCTTCAGAAAAACACACTATAGTAGGTGCTTTGAGGGAGACAAAAGAGATGAAGACACTGAAGTTGCTTAGAATCTAGTGGCAGAGATTTGAAAGTATGTGCACTCCCAGGGATAGCCTATCCTCTGCACCTCCCCACCTTGCTCTCCCGGTCCCCCCATATCCTACATCGGGCAGCCTGGTTGATTTTCTCCCCAGTCATTAATTCTGCTTTCTAAGCATCACAGCCCCTCTCCCCGGGTGGGGCTCTGATGGAAGCTTTCCACTAAGACTTCCTCTTGCTCCCTGGTCCCACTGTCATCCTGATCACTTGTCTGTCCACATGACTGACGGCCTAGCCTATGTAGTGGCTGGATCTCATCCACGGTGACATTCACCTCTACTGCATTTCAGCCCCGTGCTGTTGGCCACACCTTAGCATCCTCACACGCAGCTGCTCCTCAGCTGCTGCTGTATTCTCCAGTATCTCAGGGAACAATTCTTCTAGCTCCATGAGCCCTGCTTGCCAACCCATTGACATCTGCATTCCCTGATCTCTATAGATAGCTCCAAGCCCATGATCCTTTTTCTGTGTTCACGTCCTTCCTAGATTTGGGGGGCGGGGTGGGGGTGAAGGAGAGGGGAGGAGTGGAGAGGTGAGTCCATTCATGCCCGGTCACGCCTTCAACATCTTCAAGGGCTTATATCCCTGTTCTTCTGCCAAAACTCTCCAGCAAAACCCTGAGCCTAGACCAGCCCTACCATCCGGTGTTCTAAAGGAGCTGCAGGGACTGAGGTGGAAAGCCTGTAGACTCTCAACACGCTGCATAGCCCTACCACGTAGCCCGTCTATGGCTTGGCAGAGGTATTAGTTGTCTGCGGTCTGCTTCCTCTCTGATTCTTCTGAGAGATGATCCCACACCTCCTCTACACCCTCCATCCTCCAGAGCCCCTCACCCCTGAGCTCATTGAGGCCTCAGGAGTGTTTGCTCCAGCCTAGAACCACTTCTGAATCGACCATCTTCCCGTCCTATGGGTTCCGAAGAGGATGTTTCCCTCCTTTTGTTGGAGGCAGCCCCTCCATTTCTATTCCAGATCCATCAGCCCCAGCCCCCTAGGGTGATGCCTTTGACTATCTCCTCCTTCTCTCTGTATCCTGTTCTCTCCTGCCACACCACTGCTCCCTCAGCCTGCACACCACACCCAAGTCCCAGTCTCTCAGCCCTCCTGTCTCCCCTCTTCTTCCACCCTCCCCTCTGGGCCAGGTATCCTGAGAGTGACCACCCTCCCCGGCCCTCGCTGACCTTCAGAGGGCACCAAGCCACCCCTTCTGTCCCTCTTCTGCACTGCAACCTGCTGGTCCCTCCTTTTTATTAGAACCACTCACTGGCCTTCCCACCAGTCTCCCCATCCCTCCTGCCTGTCCAGCCGCGCTTGGGCCCCTTCCTGTGCTCTTCTGCCTCCACCTTCTCTTTGGCAGCCTGGCATTCCCCAGGGCTCCCAACCCAACCTGTGCCCTTTCCACTCTCCGTGTTCTCTCTGGTGGACGTTCTCTCTCTCACTGTTTTGTTTGTTTGGTTGGTTTTGAGTCAGAGTCTTGCTCTGTCGCCCAGGCTGGAATGCAGTGGTGCGATCTCGGCTCCCTGCAACCTCTGTCAGGTTCAAGCGATTCTCCTACCTCTGCCTTCTGAGTAGCTGGGACTGCAGGCACGTGCCACCATGCCCGGCTAGTGTTTTTATTTTTAGTAAAGATGGGGCTTCACCATGTTGGCCAGGCTGGTCTCGAACTCCTAACCTCAAGTGATCCACCCGCCTTGGCCTCCCAGAGTACTGGGATTACAGGAATGACCCGCCATGCCCGGCCTCTCTCACTGTTTTAACCACCACATGTATGTCTGTGCCTCTTAAACCAGTGTGTTCAGCTTGGCCCCTTCTCGGAACTGTAGATTTCTCTGTCTAAATACACTTGGCCTCCTTGTCTGCAGGTTCCACATCCACAGATTCAACCAGCTACAGATTGAAAATATTCAGACAAAAAAAAAATTCAATGCAAAAATAAAAAATAATGCAAATAGGCTGGGCGTGCCTCCACTGCTGTTGTATGCTCCAGTATGTCAGGGCACAGTTGCACAAGTTGCTTCAGGTCTCACTCGATTGCCCAGGCTGGAGTGTAATGGTGTGATCATAGCTCACTGCAACCTTGAACTCCTAGGCTCAAGCAATCCTCCTGCCTCAGCCTCCTGAGTAGCTGGAACCACAGGCTTGTACCACCACGCCCAGATTATTGATTGATTGATTGATTGATTGATTGAGACAGGGTCTCACTGTGTTGCCCACGCTGGTCTCAAACTCCCGGCCTCAAGCAACCCTCCCGCCTTAGCCTCCTAAAGTGTTGAAATTACAGGCATGACCCACCATGCCTGGCCTATATCAGGGAGCTGAACATCTGCAGATTCTGGGATCTGTTGGGGGTCCTGGAACCAGGACTGTATCTGCCATCTCCACGTGGGTGCTCCACAAACACCCCAAACTCAGCATGACCCAAACCAAGCCTGTGATGTCCTTTCAGCTCACACCCTTGCCTTTCTTCTCTTTTTACCACATCACGTGATTAACCAAACAACGGCAGTTCTCTGAGAGGCCCTAGATGCGTCTCTAGCGCAGTCTTTCGCAGTAGCTTCCTGAAGGGGAACTCCCTGCTTCACTCTAGGCTCCCTGAAATGTGTCCACCGTGCTACTGACATTGATCTCGTCGTGCACAATTGGATTGTCGCCATGTAGTTGACAGTAGAGATCACATATAGCTGCTTTTCTCTTTCAAATTATTTCCTTAGGATAAATTTCCAGGAGTAAGATTACCAGTCCAAAGGTATAACAGTTTTATGTCTCCCATTAAATATTACTGATTTCTCAAAAGGGGTTTCCCTGTTTGCACCAACAGTAATGTTTGAATGTGCCAATTTTATCAGTATCAAGTATTAGCTTTCTAACGTTGTTTTTCTAATTTTACTAGGTATAAAGTGTGTTTTGCAGTTCTTTGGTTTACATATTAATTGAACATTTTTCCTAATATTTTTGTTAACTATTTTTTGCCCATTTCTCTATGGGGACTTTCAAGGTTACTCGTTTATGTAAATGAGCTCTTTATCTGACGGGAGATAGTGAACCTTTTCAGTCACATTTAGTACAACTAGCTTTTCTCATTCTGATGAAATACCTTATTTTTCATTCAATAGAAATTTTACCTTTTGCCGTAGCTGAATCTGTCAATATTTTCTTTTGTCTTTTTTTTTTAAGAGAAACCTTTCAAAACATCGAA
>NW_016803312.1:2568165-2589794 GCF_001698545.2 Rhinopithecus bieti
AAAAAAAAAAAAAAAAAAAAAGTGGGAAAATTCTGTAGAAGGCTTCTCTCAGGGAACCAGAAAGACCTTGCTGGCAGTGGATCATGTGACTAAGAAACACAGTTTAAATGTCGTTCTGGTGCCTTCCCCGTGCTGCACATTTTAGACATAAACACACCTTCTTTTCCTTCTATTGTCAGATGCTGAGACCGATTATTATGAGCTCTCGTCTCTATTCCCTTCCCCTGTCCCACCAGCAAGCAGACAACATGCACCCAGTAGAGATGCGCTGCCACATCCCTCTTCTCTTTCCCACAAGCAGACTGGCCAGGGAACACGTCCCCTAACCATGCCTCATTTCTGTTGATAATTCATATCACAAATGCCCCTTTTGCCCCCAGGTTTGCCCACTTCTACAGGATGAGACCCAAGCCACATCCTGCTCCCCACCCCTCCCCTCCTCGAGGAACCTCCACTCACTTGCCCGTTCCTGCCCCTCAGGCATCAGAATATTTGATGTCGGACATTGTAACTTTTGACCACTGGCTTAGATGATCGGCCCAGATACTTGTGATCGGCTCCCTTGGCCTTCTCTTCCGTGTTCCTAGCAGGTTCTACTAGCAACTGAGAAGTAGAAAGTGGCTGTAAGACAAAACCAACCCTGACAAGCAGACCCAAATGACAGCACAGCAGCAATGACCTGCCAAATGCAGTTTTTCTCCCCATTTTGTCAAATCCTGTTCCACATCATTCTCCTCTAGGGCACCGAAGTGGGGCTCCAGCAAATCGAAACTAGAGCTACTTGTCTAGTAGTAGAAATGTCTAGTAGTAGAAATGTCTACATCATTTCTTTCCATGATGATGGTAGGAACTGAGGGGTCTGGATCAATAATATTACCTGCTCTCATGCTTTTTGTCTTGATAATTTTCAGTCTAAATGATAATACAAACAGTGTCGCATAGAGACTGCACAACTTCAACCTTATTTATCGTATCTAGCTCCATTCCTGGAATGAGGTAGAGACTCTGACTCCACAAGCTAATTGGCTACCGCTAAAGGAAGCCTGCACTGCCTCTGGAAAAAAAAGAAATGCCCCACACAGATTTGAAAGGCCGTTATGCAAATCCAGATAGAAATTCTTCTGGGGCTGTCGTCACATGAGATAATTTTTATTCTGTAACTCCAGTGATTCCTTTCCTGGTGTGCATTTTTATCATTTTCATTAGATGATTTTCTCAGAGCTGAAATCACAATATATCGTGTTAGATCTCAGAGTAAAGATGTCACTGCTGTTAAATGTTTATTGGACTTGCTCAGTCTTTTCCAAATTTACCAACTTGATTGTCACCGGGGAAGAAAGAGTGTGAGCTTGTTGCTGCAGATAGATGTTATAATTAAATTTGAGTAACACAGCAGTGCCTTCATCCTTGACTCTCAGCCCCTATTCATGCAGCTAGCATGTTCTGATTTATATATAATCATCTATATTTTTTTTGGTTATATATGTTCTGTTCTTACTAAAGCACATAATTGCATAGGCCTGTTTTTCAAAGAGAGGATAGCTGAATTACAAAAGGAAGATCAGTTTATACCCAAAACTGACCTTGTTATAACTAAATGAAAAGCAAGTATACATGTAAAGAAAGTTGCTAAAATATAAAATGAACTAGAACTAGAAGATTTAAGAAATTAGCTCATAATGATGCTTATGGTATGTTTGGACTATTAATAGCAAAGAGATGAATAGCCCAGACATTAACCCGCTTCATGTCCTTGGCATTGTTACTTACTAGCTGTGTTACCTGGAGTGAGTTTCCTAACCTCTTTCTCACTTTCCTCATTTGTTCAGATGGGCAGAACAACAGACCCACCTTGTAGTTTCCTAAGGGTTCAGTGACACAGTGCATGTCAGGTGCCCAGTGAGCATTGAATAAATGGTGGAGATTATCATTGTTACTAATATTGAAGGATTTTTAAAATCCTAGGCAATGAGAGAACTGCCATGAAGACCATCTGTCTATTCCAACTCACTCAAACCAATTAGAAGAAAATAATGTCTTCTAAATATAAACATAACATATGTTCATTATTTTTCATATATAAAATAATTTCTAAAAGCCATAGAACAAAATTTAAAATACCTAAAGCCTTTCATCCAGAGGGAAACACAGTTAACATTTAGTATGTGCTGTCTTTTCTCTATAAACCTGTTTCCAGAATTTTAATCTCACCATGTATCCCATGGTTTGACTGAATATTTTTATGTTATTAAATATTCATCTACAACATCATTTTAGTGGTTGCTAATCTTCCCCAACCTAGATTGGTCTTGCATATTTCGTCCCTTCTCAGTGATTTCTCTTTGTGGTGGACCTAGCAGGTCAGCAGACAAGGGGTCTTTCACTCATGCCAGTGAGTGTTCATCTGAGGACAAGATGTTGGAGGATGAAGGAGATGGGGGAGCCTTACGATGTTTCTAGCCATAGCTAAGCCCTGATTATGTTTAAAGCAACAATAAAAACAAGTACGTAGTACTAGTTTAGGCTTCTACCGACTCAGTGTTACAGCGCGGTGCCAAGGCCGACCTCATTCAACAGCCTCGCAAGGGCTGCCCACACACATTATGCAGTCAGCAGGGGCCTTCCTGTGGGGACCACAGGCCCTGGGCCACGGAGGTCACCACCGAAACTATCCCAGGGGCCATAATGTGATGTTTTCCCGTCTCCACGTGTTACGGGAAACTAACAAGCCCATCCCTTATCAAGAGACACATGAGCACCTTTTTTTTTTTGCATTTAACAGAAGGTTTTTTGTGACTGAAGGATCTACCTTTGGAAAACTCCCAAGGAGATGGATACATTGATCAGAGATGAGCAAAGGTTTGCATTTTAAAACGTAGCAATGGAGAATCTTCTGAAGCAACACCTATTCCTTCTTCATGACCACGTTGGTGCCAGAGTTAGATTGGCAGCTCTAGGATCTCCATCAGTCATCTCCAAAGAAAGGTTCATTCTCAGGATTTCCTAAGCTGCCCGCCCCCCAACCCCAGGAGTGGTTCCGGCGATGCCAAGTGCAATTCTGCAGCAGGAATTCACTGACACGTTCCCCTGATGACCCTATTTCAACAATTCACCCCCCATGCTGGTTCGATATTTAAGCCTCTGTAAATAAGTGCAAATAAACAGAAATCATCAGCAATCAATAGAATGAGGCTGATAAGATTTTTAAAAATTTTAATATGGGAAAGTTGATTTTATATCACCATCATCAAAAAATACTCAAATAACGATATTAACATCTGTAATATGAACCAATGATAGCTGAAAAGGGAAAAGAATGGTGAAAACTTATGCATACTAGAGTTTTTAAAATTACATCACTGTTTTCAGTAGAATGAATGTGCTCCCCGAAACTAATGAGATTTGTATTTTATATTTGTAACCAGCAGAGATCACGGACAGTGATGAAAGACTGGATGGCATTTCTCTACCACCAACAGGTAAATAAAATGCATTTACATTTTCATCACCCCCTGGAAAATACAGCCCACAAAAATATTTGCATTGAAAATGATTTTGACATTAAGACATGCACACAGTTGAGCAAACTGCTTCTGCAGTGGACCCAGGCCCTGGTCATCGGAGCTTCTCAAGGCCCCGTGCTCAGAGATGTTTTTCATATTGAATAGAAAGACATTTTTCTCACACTCTTATTTTCATAAAAATCTCAGAAGAGCAAATCCTAAGAACTAAGTATCACAACATTTTGCCGCCCCAAACCTTTGGACATTACAAAATATTTTTAACATGAAATGAGATTTCACTTTAAAACGGGAACCACTAATTTTGTGTGATCAAATTCATGGCTAGGCTGTCCTCTCCCACCTCCTCCAAACGGCCTTGGAGCCTTTAGCAATCAATCCATGGACACCCAATGAATACTGTGTTTTAACTGAGCGATTTGAATGAGCCCAGCCATCCGGCGTGAGTGGCACATTCCTAATACCAGGACCAGATCGGCTGAAGACACCCTTCCATGGAAGCAAAAGCTGCACACTGTTGTGTTAAGCCGTAGACACAATTCCAACTTCATATTATTTGACTCTCAAGTAATGCTTCTGACCCTGGCTTCCTACCTGTGTATAGGTTCATATCTGAGAGCCAGAGGGGCAGGTGTCTGATCAATGAGCCTTGTGGAAAACAATGTATCCCCTCCATTGGTCACAGGACTCTACTGACTGCCCTCCAAAGGATACCTGAAGATTCTCTGCCCACAAAACCCAGGCACACCCAAAAACTCTCTTACTGAAAAAGCTCAACCGAATGTTTTTTCCTCTAGATTTGGGGTGGTCTGTGTTCATTAAATTCAGCAAACATTAGTGGAGTCTGTAGGCTGTGTAGGAACTAGACTAGGCCGTGTATTCATTGACAGCACGTATCCCAAAATGGCAAGGAAAGCCACGTTCACAGGTGTAGGATGGGTCTGTGCTAGTGAACTTCAGAGCTTCAGAGCAACAGGAAAATTCAGTGGTGTAAGTGACACGTTGCTTTCTCTGCCACTGAGTAGCTAAGCAACAGATCCATGGACAGATAAATGAAATGAGCTACATAGTGCAAAAAGACCTGCCTACATCAAGTTCTTCCCATATAGAGTCATTATATAAAAGAGATTTCTCTTCTTATTTGGCTGTGTTTTCACATTTGTGAATTAAGAGAATTGAAAGACGTGATCTCTGTTGTTCCTTCCCAATTTGTCATTCTCTGACCATCAGGGCACTCTTAGCCTCATTCTTATCAGCCGGGCCCAATCCCAGCAGATCCATGAAATCCTAATCATAATAGACCTGCCCTTCAAAAGGCCCTTCAGGGTAGCACCATGCTGTTCCAGCTGTGCTTCCCAAGCGCCCTCCCACCCCGGGCATCTCCACTGCCTGTCCTCCTGCGTCACGTGACACAGTGAGCTTTTCTTATTTGAAAACCACTCCCCTTGAAGTTTATATTCACCTCCAAGTGGTGAGTATGGAATGCCTTGTATTTTCCTATCTGAAGTTGAAGATACGTTTCCAGTGAGAAAATGGAGCCCAGTGGGTGCCAGAAGAGCTTCGTGGAACTGAAAAAAAATGTCAAGGAATCTGAGAATGAGAAGGAACTTGAGAGATCCTCTAGTCCAATCCCTTCTTTTTATCCAGTCCTTTTATTTTACAGGAAAAAAAGCCTGAGGCCCAGAAACATTAAGTGGCTTTCCCATGGCCTCACAGCTGGTTGACGGCCTGGCCGGAACCCAGGTCCCTCGACTCCCAGCCATGATACCGTGTAGCTTTCTCATACCTAAGCCAAAACCAGCTTTCCTCTGCATGTTTCCTAAAGATCCTAAGAGATGATGGATGTGCTAATCCCTTTAGGAGTCCTCTTCACTGTCTCAATCTTCACAATTAAAATGTTCGTCATCAGTCAGCCCGGTTCACTGCAGCTGAAACTCATTCCTTCCAGTCTATTCTCAAACTTCACCCAAGGCTGTGAGGTCATAATGAAGAAAATAGTATAACACACCTGCAGGTCTTTTCACTAAACTGTTGATAGATATTTGATACAAATCCCTAAGCAGCATGATAAATAAAAACATTTATCATTTAGAAAACAGGAAAAGAGGCCGGGCGCGGTGGCTCACGCCTGTAATCCCAGCACTTTGGGAGGCCAAGGTGGGCGGATCACGAGGTCAGGAGATCGAGACCCTCCTGACTAACACGGTGAAACCCCGTCTCTACTAAAAAATATACAAAAAATTAGCTGGGCGTGGTGGCGGCGCCTGTAGTCCCAGCTACTCTGAAGGCTGAGGCAGGAGAATGGCGTGAACCCAGGAGGTGGAGCTTGCAGTGAGCCCAGATGGCGCCACTGCACTCCAGCCTGGGTGACAAAGCGAGACTCCATCTCAAAAAACAAAAATAAAGAGGAAAAGAAGTATCAGATTGGTGCTCAAATTTTGCAGTAATAAAATTAAGTAATCTTGATAGCATGCCTCTTGATTGCCTCCAAAGTAAAATCCCCATTCTGGTTGGCTTCTTTGAATGCAGTGCTGCTCCTAACAGCCCTCCTCACATGTGCCCTTTAAGAACTCCACCTTTCTTGCGCATGTGGTTTCATCCTTGAACTTGAGCCTCACTCGTCAAAACCACAGGATCGACCAATGGCTCTGATACAGACTCTCATGATCCCATTTGTCTGAGCTAGCAACAGTTAGTTCTTTTTAAAGATTCAGCAATGCTTTTATTACTTTTTTAAGGTATTTTTTCTTCCTTCCAAATGTGTGTGTTTGGGGCAAGGGCAGGGAAAGGGATGTAAATCCTTAAGTGTTTCTATGAACCAGAAGTGACTAGGGTAGGGTTACAGGCAGGTCAAATGACATTTGTTTGGATGCATTACATTGAAGCAAACCTTCTGTTCATCAGGTTTTAACAGAAATGGATTCACCCTCTATAATGCATCCATTTTATTTTCCCTTAACCCTATTCACTAATCCTTTTTGAGCAACTACCAAGAATCAGCCCTGTGTTGGATGCTGGTGTAAAATGCCCTCAGACTAGTGTGAGAGGCAGAAGGAATTACATAAATGCTACTGCGCAGAAGTGTGGAGAGGGCCTGGGGCTCAAGAGAAGCCACCCAGGAGCTGGGGACAATTTGCATTAAAAAAAAAAAAAAAGGTATAGAGAAAGTGAAATCAAAACAGTGCTTTCTAAAATTTAAAATGGAGCTTCCAAATTTGAAATGGGGATGTTCATCTAGACTTAGCAATTATCATAAATTGGCATTTTACATACTTTTCTTTTAAATTAATAAACAAAAGTGTAAGGAAGAACATTTCAATTGCTTTTACCACCCACAGACAACCATTATTAGATGATTTTTCTCAAATGTTTCTTCATTTTGTTTATCTTTACGGTGG
Organism: Rhinopithecus bieti; assembly: GCF_001698545.2. Taxonomy (NCBI): domain Eukaryota; kingdom Metazoa; phylum Chordata; class Mammalia; order Primates; family Cercopithecidae; genus Rhinopithecus; species Rhinopithecus bieti. Next base: position 2,575,085 of record NW_016803312.1, read on the forward strand.
AGATCAAACGTGTAAAATTTTGTTTCCTATGTTTTTTTTTTTTTTAATTTTTACCTAACAAGCATTTTCCCACTGTATGGCAAATCTTCATATGCACTCTTTTAATAGCTGCATGATACTCTGTTTTGCAGGTAAATTATCTTTTAGGCCATTTTCTATGACTGGTCAATGTGTGGATATACTCTAATAGTAACACACATTCATGGCCTTTCTCATAAAAAATCATTACAAATTTCAAATTTCTTCAATTGCTCATGGAGGACAACTAAAGCCTTGGCTAAAAACTTAGCAACTTAACTGTGAAACACAGACACCTCCCCAGTAAATTCTTTACTTGTCCAGAACGCCCACCTCCAGCCATGTCACAGAAGCATGTACAACTCTTCCTTAGAGAAGTGGCTCTCCGCCTTCATTTTCTTGTCTCTGTTGTAGGTAATATATTTGACACCAGGAGAGAAAACACGGAGGATACAGAACCAGGTTTCACTGCCTAGACTTTGATTTTAGTGACATTGTTCAGTGGCATATGTAACTTCCATTTGAAATTCCACAAAGATCCACATAACATTTCAGGTGCCTGCAAAGTGTGGGTGTTCTGTGAAGTTTACCTGTCATGTTTGAATAGTTTCATATACTTTCTTTGTAATGTGTGATAACCAAGCCTCCAATCTGGTATAAGATTTTTAAAATCACTTTTAGAGTTGATTTGTTACCCTTTAAAAGTCCAGCATTTGATTTAGTTAGTTCATTGTCCATTATAAAGAAGTGGTTCTCTCTTCCCTGTTTTCATTCAAAACCTCAGTGTGAATATAGAGCTTTGAAACGTATTTATTTTAATGTAAACTGCTTAGATGCAAATATAAAGGAGCATGGCTCTTTCCAGTACTGAGAGAGCAGTTGTGAAGGCCAAAATTAATTAGACCTTCATCATTTTAGAAGATGAAAAAGCTGTTTTGGGAGACAGGATAGCTCTGACCTATTAGATGAAATCATTCATGACATCGGTACCCCCCAAATAGCCATTTGTAACTGAGTAAGTACCAATGACCTATGAGTTCTTAGGAAAGAAAAACCTTTCCCCTAAGTTGCATCAACACAATGACAAAATAACTAATTAAAAGGTGAGAAAATCAATCAGTTATCTACATGATACCTAACAGCCATTTTAACAGATGGTCTTAACTGAGAGGTACCGGGCTTTGGCACCATGTGGCAACTGGCTAAAAATGTACTTAATATTATATCGTTTATTTGGTTCCTAGTATACTTGCCCTCTGCTTTATATAGAACTAATATATGAAAATCTGGATTTATTTTAAAAAGATATATTGCCCCGAAGGTATTTGTTTTATAGAAATATTTACCTCCAGATTTCTTTCTCTAATAAGATGGTGAATTTAAAACACTATGTTATTTAGAAACACTGCATCTACACTTCATTTATTGTATAAAGCAAATTGCATTGAATCTTTGCCACTTGATCCAAAGGCCAAAAATTGGCATGAAACCAATTTTGACTACAGCTCACCAAACCCAGGGTTCACACCTGTCCACCAGCAGTTCCAATGCCTTCCCCTAGCCCTGGATTTAGCAAAGCACAGAATGTTAAGAGCTAAANAACTAATATATGAAAATCTGGATTTATTTTAAAAGATATATTGCCCCGAAGGTATTTGTTTTATAGAAATATTTACCTCCAGATTTCTTTCTCTAATAAGATGGTGAATTTAAAACACTATGTTATTTAGAAACACTGCATCTACACTTCATTTATTGTATAAAGCAAATTGCATTGAATCTTTGCCACTTGATCCAAAGGCCAAAATTGGCATGAAACCAATTTTGACTACAGCTCACCAAACCCAGGGTTCACACCTGTCCACCAGCAGTTCCAATGCCTTCCCCTAGCCCTGGATTTAGCAAAGCACAGAATGTTAAGAGCTAAAAGTTACTGTAGAGGCTACTCAGTCCCACCCCTCATTCTGCAGGTGAGGAAACTGAGGATGAATGAGGGTAAGTGGTTGCCCAGAGCCTGTTAACCCCTCTGTGGCAGGGGCCCTGCCTAGAACCCGAATTTCCTGACTACCCTGTCCAAGGTACTCCTGTCACATCACACTGAAACGCTAAACCTAGAGATAGGAGGGGGGCTCTGGGAAAAATCCCTATTCCACCAAAGACCAGCCAGTCATCAAAGATGAGAGAATGCATCCCTGTACTGTGACAAAAAGCTGGCTTTATGTGTGGCTTGTGGAGTCAGTCTAACTACTAGGCAAGTTACGTCTCGTATATGTGTGGTTTCTTTTTCTTTTTTTGCGGAGCTACAACGAAGGTCTGGAGAAATTATTTCCATCATACCTTTTCATTAGCCTTTTTCCATTTCTGGCCCGTAAGTAATCCCTTTCCTGAAAACAGTCCCTTTGTTTTATCAAGTGGTCTGATGTACTGCGAACTGCGGCTCTTGTGTTTTTTGCACCATGGGTTTTAAAATCTGTCCTGTGCCTCCCACAAGGAGATATTACCCAAGGGAAGGGAAAAGATTAATTAGTGACCTTTCGCTCTGTTAGGATGAGTATGTTGCTGGTAAAGGCAGAAACGCTAACTTCCAAATGTGGTCTGTTAGAGATTCGCTGGGAGCCTTCGGAAGCACTGCCTTCCAAGGGAGGGCCACGGCCTGGAGTATTCAGCACTTGAGGATGGGCGGGGCTTGTTCAACCCAAAGATATGTGCAATGAATGGATCCACACATTGGAAATACGTATCAAAACTGCAACAGTAAAATCATATTTTGTAAATTAAAATTGTGTTTACTTACTGTGACTACTGTTCAGACTTTATTCAGAAATCCTTTTTATAGGCTTTCTTAGCAAAAAAAAATCCATATCTATGGATAACATCTCAATCTTCTGTATATATGTTTTATTAATATGTAAATATTTAGATTTTTTTAAATTACTATGTTCTTTAAAAAAGAATTCAATGCAAGCCTGGTTGTGAAAATGGTGTATAACATTGTCTTGTGATACCAATTCCCAAGATGCTCTTTATGTCTGATCTGGAAGAATACAATAAATTACTTTAATTGAGCATGCGTGCGGATCTTTCCTGTGTGCCGGTCTTCCTGTGTTTATGAAGAGAAGTCAGTGCTGTTCATTAATTAAAAGGTATTATTAATACTCTGATGATCTCCCACAGAAGTTATATCTCCTGATGAAGTTAATTTTAAAAAATAAAGAAATCACCTAGATTGCTGCCAGAGTGAAAGCCTTCAGACGCTGGAAAGGCAGTATCTGGCTGTTAGATCAATGGCTACAGCAAGTCCCACAGAAGCACTTGAGCGTTAAGTACTGACATGCTTGAAGCCTAATTTTAAATGAATTAGGTAGCTTTATAATCTTCACTTAAAAGGTTAAGCCCTGCTTCTATGGAAACAACACATCACACGGACAAATCAATCTTCTCCGATGCAGAGCGGCTGCAGCCGCAGAATCGCTCGCTTCCCCTCTTTGAACACAGGGGGGCGCCACTCCTCGCCGGGCACCTGCCCCCGCCACCTCCCGCGGGCGTGCTCCGCCCCCTGCTCTGAGCGGGCCTCACCCGCGGGCTGGAATCCAGCTCCATCGCAGGTTCAATTCAGGGTCTGACTCTGGGCCCCTGGTTTTAGAGGGGCCTGGGACAGCTGTGAGGAGAGGCGGGCGAGTAGGGGCAGGAGTTGCTGTCTAGGAAGGCACCCGCACCTGGGCAGGGAGCCTCAGGGAGAGCTGTTGCAAAAACATGCGGACTCCAGCCCCTGAGTCTTGCAGGCGTCCATGCTGCTCTGAAGCCAGGGAGTCAGGCTCCAGTCCTCGCCTCCACCCTGATGCCCCCAGCTTCCTGGGGTCCCTTGTGTCAGGCCCCCACGTCATATCTTTTGGCCCAAGGCCTCTAGGATGCCCTTGATCCCACAGGGCTGGCAGGGATGAGTGTTTTATAGGTATCCTGGCAGAATAGCCCAAAGACCTCTCTAACCCAATGGCCAGGGGACCCTATTTCGCCACAGGAGGCTCCCCTGGAAGACGCTTGCACACTTGCCTCAGTTGTCACCTCTCCTATCCTCCATCCCCCAAACCCCCCTCCCCAAGGATCTGAGGACACAGCTGGCTCATTTCCCAGCAGCACCCGAGTTCAGCTGCACCATTTTATTAAACACCAACTGGGCAGACACTGTGGGTGTTCAGGGCGACCGGTTTCAGAGAAAAGAGGGCGAGATGGGAGGCAGGGGCACGTCCTGGCACTAAACCGTGCCAGGCTTGCACTATCCCGAGGGGCTGGGATGACGTGGGCAGCCGCGGAGCATCTGAAGGGAAAGGTCTTGATGTGAGTCCTATCTTAGGTCGATCCGCCTGGCTGAAGCAGGGAGCATTCGCAGGAGGGGGCGGGCTGAAGACACGGGATCCCAGGAACCCACAAAGTCACGCCTGAGAAAGAATCAGCCCAGGCTGGAGGAGGGAGAATGTGACAAAGCTGACACCAGGTTTCTGGCTGGGGAACCAGGGTGGGTGTCACTAAGATAAGGAACACAGGGTGTGACGATTTGGAGGAGACAGGTGAGTAACTCCATTCATTCATTCATTCATTCCACAGGTACTTGTGGTGGGCCCTGCACTGTTCTGCCAGGTGGGAGTGCAGCGGTGACCCAAAGTCCCTAGTCTTGCAGAACTCGCCTCAGACAATGTCACAAGTAAACGAACAGATGGCGGAACCCTGGGAGGAGCTGCATCTTGTGCTCCTGAGCAATCTTACCAGAGAGAGAGCTGAAACAGGAGCTTTCTCACAAACCAGCCAAGACTTCAAGCACCATTCATTCCTCATAACTCAGGTCTCAGCTACACGTCATCATCCAAAAAGGATTCGCAACTTTCCCAAGCCAGGCTCAACCAAGTCACGGTCTCTGACCCTTCACGTCTCTTGCCTCTCTCTGAAATTATCTTGCGTATTCCTGTGTGTATTTATCACCCATCTTTCCACTGGAATCTAAGCCTTGTGATGTCAAGCTGTTAATATTTCAGGCCCTGGTGAAAACATGTTCAGAATGCCCTCTCTCCTCTTTGTCCAGCAAAAGCAGACTGGTTAAAGTTGGACCTGAGGTTTCCATGAATACGCAACCGAGTCGTTCTGACTACAGTGAGTCCTGGCCTCCCAGTGCTGCCAGTTACCCGAAGTGACTCCCCTTCTCCCATCAGCCCAAACCCAGAGCCTTTATCACAGAACCCAAGATTGAGGGGAGGGTCAGGCATGCTGGACAGTGGCCGTATCATGGGATGGATCAGGAGCCTTTTACAGCGCTCTCCTTTCCGCTGTATCCCATTGTCTTAGATCACGTGGACTTGCCTTTTCCCATAATACCGCCCCTTCACCGCTCTTCATAATTGTAGAAATTGTGTCAATAGATCGACCAAAGAGATGCACATTGTGCTCCATGAGAATTTAATAAATGTTAGTGATTCAAAGCAACTTGAATTTACACAGATCAACTCCTGTTATGTTTTGTAACCTCAAACACATGAAATTGATTATCCCCCCTAAAGTAATACATACAGATATGTGTGTATATACATATTTGTTTATTTCTATTTTGTTATCGGTGAAATTAAAAAGAATGTTTAAATGAATCACAGTAAAAAAAAAGAAAAAACAACAATATTCTGGCCAGGCACTGTGGCTCACACCTGTAATGCCAGCACTTTGGGAGGCTGAGGTGGGCGGATCACAAGGTCAGGAGTTCGAGACTAGCCTGACCAACATGGTGAAACCCTGTCTCTACTAAAAAGACAAAATTAACCAGGCGTGGTGGTGGGCGCCTGTAATCCCAGCTATTCAGGACACTGAGGCAGGAGAATTGCTTGAACCCGGGAGGCAGAGGTTGCAGTGAGCCGAAATCATGCCACTGCACTCCAGCCTGGACGACAGAGTGAGACTCCATCTCAAAAAAAAAAAAAAAAAGAACATTCTAGAAATGGAGCTTGGAGTGCCCCACATGCTTTACACACATTGATATTCCAACAGACCAGATAGTTAAAGGCCTTTTAATTGTTTTATTTTGGCCACTTTGGACTGTTCACTGAAACATGGAAAGACATTTTAAACCTGAACTTTGAAACTAAGCTACTTTATCATTCCTTTCAAATGCTTTCCAAAAGTGAAGCTGATACAAGCATGATCAAGGGAGGAGTGGTCGGAAACCAGCTGTCTAGACTTCCTTTTGTGCGTATCCTCCAACATGGTGCTAAGACATTCAAAACATGAAGCGCCCTCCCCGCAAACATGGAGTGAAAAACAATTTTACATGGGAAGTTAAGCATCCTGAATTGTTTCACTGAAGTGGTGACCCAGTTGCATGTTCAGTTAGAAAAACTATTTTCTGCTATACCCTAGCAATGCAGGGAGAAAGAGAACACATTAAAATAGAGGACACTTACTCTGTGTATTATCAAATTAAGTACCCTCCAAAAATTATGTATTTCTAACAACTGGACAGAGAACATCGGAAGTGACTCAATCAACAACACCCAGGCTAACCCCGCCTCTGGTGACACACACAGTAACAGTGCTCTGTCCTTCTGGGAAATATTTCACTAGTGTGAAACTATACCACCTTCTCCCCCTCGTGCCTCTCACTGATGCTTCCTAGAACACCAACCGATAGCCACAGACAGCTTTGACTCTTGTTAAGATTTTGTGTTTGTTTCTGTCGTCATACCATACGGTGTTCCCGTGCGTTTGTCCTTCCTATCTGCCCCCATTAATGTTGCCTGGCAACATTAACCACAGCCCGTTCCTCCCATGCCTTGCCCCTGTGGGATCGGTTCACTAGTCATGGCACAGTGGACTTATTTTAAATGTCCGACTGACTCCCGGACACTGGCTGGACCCTAACTGCTAGCCAGAAGCCTGCATGCACCATGACCCTGTCGTTATGATAGCATACAACTTTAGAAAGTGAACACTCTCTGGCCGGGTGTGGTGGCTCATGCCTGTAATCCCAGCACTTTGGGAGACTGAGGCAGGGGGGAATCACAAGATCAGGAGTTCAAGGACAGCCTGGCCAAGATAGTGAAACCCCGTCTCTACTAAAACTAAAAAAAATTAGCCAGGCACAGTGGCAGGTGCCTGTAATCCCAGCTACTTGGGAGGCTGAGGCAGGAGAATTGCTTGAACCTGAGCAGCAGAGGTTACAGTGAGCTGAGATGGCGCCATTGCACTCCAGCCTGCGCGAGAGTGAGACTCCGTCTCAAAAAAAAAGAAGAGAAAAGAAAGTGAGCACTCTCAAAGACCAAGAGACAACTTTTGATTGGAAAGTACCCAGTGACTTTGGGGGTAGGAATGAGGAGGAGGTGGAAGCTGGCGAAATTAGTCGAAGCCATTGGAAAGACAATGCAGGTGTGTTCGTCCATTTCTCACACTGCTATAAAGAAATACCCAAGACTGGGTAATTTATAAAGGAAAGAGGTTTCATTGACTCACAGTTCCACGTGGCTGGGGAGACCTCAGGAAACGTACAGTTATGTCAAAAAGTGAAGGAGAAGCAAGCACCTTCTTCACAAGGTGACAGGAAACAGAAAACGAAGGAGGAACTGCCAAACAGAAAACCATCAGATCTCGTGAGAACTCACTATCACGAGAACGGTTGGGGGAAACCACCCCCATGATCCAACCACCTCCCATCAGGTCCCTCCCTTGACACGTGGGAATTACAATTCAAAATGAGATTTGAGTGGGGACACAGAGTCAAACCAAATCAGCAGGAGAAACCCCCCCTAAAAAAAAATGCTTTAAGAAATGTGAGAGAGTGGCTGAGCGCAGTGGCTCAAGCCTCTAATTGCAGTGCCTTGAGAGGCCAAAGTAGGAGGACTGCTTCAGGCCAGGAGTTCAAGACCAGCCTGAGCAGCATAGTGAGACATCCATTTCTTTTTTTTTTTTTTTTTTTTTTTTTTTTTTTTGAGACAGATTCTCACTCTGTCAACCAACCTGGAGTGCAGTGGCATGATCTTGGCTCACTGCAACCTCTGCATCTCAGGTCCAAGCAATTCTTCTGCCTCAGCCTCCCAAGTAGCTGGGATTACAGGCGTGTAACACCACACCTGGCTAATTTTTGTATTTTTAGTAGAAATGGAGTGTCACCATGTTGGCCAGGCTGGTCTCAAACTGTTGACCTCAGGTGATCCGCCTGCCTCAGCCTCCCAAAGTGCTGGGATTATAGGCATGAGCTGCTGCGCCCGGCCAAAAACCCATTTCTTTAAAAAAAAAAAAATTGCTGGTGGTGGTGTGAGCCCACAGTCCCAGCAACTTGGGAAACTGAGACAGAAGGATCCCTTGAGCACAGGAGGTTGAGACTGCAGTGAGCTATGATTGTAACACTGCACTCCAGCCTGGGTGACTGAGTGAGATCGTCTCAAAAAAAAAAAAAAAAAAATCTCTAAATAGGTGCTGCTTTTGCATTGAGAAGGGAAAGTTTATTTTTAATATATACTAGTATAGAAGAATATTGAATGGCATAGAGGAATGTTCATGATATACTTACTGTTAAATAGTATGTTTTGCCTGCTCATATTTAATTTCGAAACACTTATTTTTATGAAGTTAGTTGTGATTGTAACTACAAACACAGACTAATTGCAGCATCCAAAACTATGTACCAATAGCTGCCTACAGCTTTAAAAGGTATAGACAATGTGTTAATTAACCAGCGCCTGATCACTTTTTTTTTTTTTTTTTTGAGACAGAGTCTTGCTTTGTTGCCCAGGCTGGAGTGCAGTGGCGTGATCTCGGCTCACTGTAACCTCCGCCTCCCAGGTTCAAGCGATTCTCCTGCCTCAGCCTCCTGAGTAGCTGGGATAACAGGCGCCCACCACCACGCCTGGCTAATTTTTGTATTTTTAGTAGAAACGGGAGTTCACCATATTGGTCAGGCTGGTCTCAAACTCCAAACCTCGTGATCTGCCCACCTCGGCCTCCCAAAGTGCTGGGATTACAGGCGTGAGCCACCGTGCCTGGCTGCCGGATCACATTTTTAAGAGGAGTATTTACAAGCATGTACAGAAAAAAGAAGGAAGTTGTTAACAGCGGTAGAATTACATGTGATTTTTTTAAATTATATGTTTTAAGTTTTCTAAAATGAATGTATATCATTTACTAAAAAAGAAAAAAAGAAAGGTAAACGAAAAAACTCAGTGGTATATGTATCAGTATATATGTAATGCTTGCTGCTTGGATACTGTTATGAAAACCTGAAATCTCTTGAAATATAACAGGCTTCTCATGTATCACATAAACTCCAATGAAAACTTAAGCTTCCAGCTCCTTGTTACTCCCATAATACGTACATCAAACCCATTTACAGAACTCTGGAGGTCAATGCTTTACTTTGAAGGAAAAAAAAAAAAATCATTCTGAAGCTTAACAGGAAAAGGATATCCTCTCTGTAATTTGAAAGGAAACTGGAGACAGAGCTTTATAAAAAATGCATTAGTTGCAAGCCGAGAAGAAACCCATTTGAGGTGTGAGTGCATTTGACACATCAGTTCAAAAAACAATACCACCAAGGCCTTTGGAGAGAAAGACTAAGAAAAATAAAACATGGGGTGGATTGTTGTAAGCAAGTCCAAGAACCTAATGAGTTCAGGCCATGACTGTCTGTGCTCTTGTATGCTTCTTCCTGATCTGTGCAGTTTTACACAGACCTGGCAGGTGATGTGCTTTGAAGAAACAGATTTGCGACTCTCAAGCCATGTGTAGTGTCAACTCCCTATGAATACTGTCAAACACATATCAGACTTGCAGTGCATGTTGGACACTCTTCCTTTTTTTTTGAGTCTCACTCTTGTTGCCCAGGCTGGAGTGCCATGGCACGATCTTGGCTTACTGCAACCTCCTCCTCCCGGGTTCAGGCGATGCTCCTGCCTCAGCCTCCTGAGTAGCTGGGATCGCAGCCATGCCCCACTGTGCCTGGCTAATTTTGTGTTTTTAGTAGAGACAGGTTTTCTCCATGTTGGTCAGGCTGGTCTCAAATTCCTGACCTCAGATGATCCGCCCACTTTAGCCTTCCAAAGTGCTGGGATTACAGGTGTGAGCCGCCACGCCCAGCCACTGGGCACTGTTCTTAAGCTTCATTCCTGCAGTTTAACTCAGGTCATCCTCAAAACCATCTGTATTAGGGTTCTCCAGAGGGACAGAACTAATAGGACAGATAGATAGATATATAAAGAGGAGTTTATTAAGTATAAATTCACATGATCACAAGGTCCCACAATAGGCCGTCTGCAGGCTGAGGAGCAAGGAGAGACAGTCTGAGTTCCAAAACTGAAGAACTTGGAGCCTGATGTTGGAGGGCAGGAAGCACCCAGCACGGGAGAAAGATGTAGGCTGGGAGGCTAGGCCAGTCTAGCCTTTTCACATTTTTCTGCCTGCTTTATATCCTGGCCATGCTGGCAGTTGATTAGGTGGCACCCACCCAGATTAAGGGTGGGTCTGCCTTTCCCAGCCCACTGACTCAAATGTTCATCTACTTTGGCAACCTCCTCACAGACACATCCAGGATCAATACTTTGCATCCTTCAGTCCACTCAAGTTGACACTCAGTATTAACCATCACACCATCCTATAAAGTAGATACCACTCCTGTCCCCACTTAACAGATGAAAGAAATGAGGCACCTTCTTCTAGCTCACATAACTAAGAAGGAGTTTTTCAGCTCACATAACTATGAAGGAGTTTTTTAGCTAACATAACTAAGAAGGAGTTTTTTTAGCCAGGATTGAACCCAGGGAATATGACTCCAACTCACATTCTTAGCATCTGTTTTGCCTGTCAAGTAGCATTATTAGTGGAGAGAAGCATCCAGAATAACCCCAGTGGGGGCCCAGCCCATGTGATTTGCCTTTACAGTGATCTTTATACTTCAGTTTGCACAAAAGCGTTGAACCAGGAATGATAGCACATGTTGATTAAATGCTTCTTACGAGCAAGGCATTGTCATAAGTATTTTACAGATAATGATTCCTTTATCCATTATAAGCCTGGAAGTACTATTATCCCCAACCCCACTTCACAGGTGAGAAGACTGAGTTACACAGGGCTTAAGTAACTTGCCCAAAGTCACATAGTTAACAAGTAGCAGAGGCAGGATCCAACCCCAGGCCTTCTGATCTAGAGCCTGTACTGCTGATCTCTATGTTGTGGGATGTACTTCTAACGAAATGTGTTGGATACTTGTTCTGTGTCAGGCCTTGTTAAAAGTGTGTTATTTGAATCATCTCTTTGCAAATGTCCCTAACAGACATTTCCAGAAAGAGGCTGGGAAGTAGCATTCTTCAACCTGACAGCTGGCTCTCTATTAAAATGTTTCTGGGCCGGGCACGGTGGCTCACACCTGTAATCCCAGCACTTTGGGAGGCCAAGATGGGTGGATGACGAGGTCAAGAGATCGAGACCATCCTGGCCAACATGGTGAAACCCCGTCTCTACTAAAAATAGAAAAATTAGCTGGGGCATGGTGGCGCTTGCCTGTAGTCCCAGCTACTTGGGAGGCTAAGGCAGGAGAATCGCTTGAACCCGGGAGGTGGAAGTTGGAGTGAGCCGACATTGAGCCACTGCACTCCAGCCTGGTTGAGAGAGCAAGACTGGCTCAAAAAGAAAAAGAAAAAAAGATGTTTCCAAGGGAACCTATCAGAGTGATTCCAAGAGGGAGCTTTGTGATCAGAATGACCAGCATGCAAATAAGTACTGGCTATATCATATATATACACATATATATGTGTGTGTATATATATATATATATTTTTGTTGTTGTTGTTGTTTTTGAGACAGAGTCTTGCTCTATCTCCCAGGCTAGAGCACAGTGGTGCGATCTTGGCTCACTGCAACCTCTGCCTCCCCGGTTCAAGAGATTCTCCTGCCTCAGCCTCCTGAGTAGCTGGAATTACAGGCACTTGCCACCGCGTCTGGCTAATTTTTGTGTTTTTAGTAGAGATGGGGTTTCAACACATTGGCCAGGGTGTTCTCAAACTCCTGACCTCAAGTGATCCTCCTGCCTCAGCCTGTCAATCTACCATTTATTAATAAAGCTCTGGTGCCTTTATTTCCTTCATCCCCCCACCCCCTACCTTCTCCATCATCCATCCATCCACCAAAAGGATTAGGGGAGACTGAAATGGCAGGAAAACTATCCCCAGAATGGTGAAAGCCACCAACATCACTAGGAGCCCCCACTTTAGTGGGGAGACATTTGCTGCAGGTGGCTGAGGGAGCAGGAAAGAGGTGAGGCTGTTGAACGGTGCTCCTGGAAATGGGATTCCCTAGACCAGCAACACCGACGTCACCTGGAAACGTACTAGAAATGCAGTATCTCTAGCCCCAGCCCAGACCAAGAGCTCAGAGGCTCTGGGAGTGGGGCTGGTGTGTTTCATGACGCCCTCCAGGTGATCCTGGTGCACACTCAAGTTTGGGAACCACAGCCCTAGGAGATGTGGAAGATAGGGCAAGTCCCCAATCTCAGAGCCCTGAGTGGGATATGAGTAACTTGGAAGTAGTAATAATTAGTGGGAACTCTCTCCCTCAGTTAATTAGAGAAAATTCAGTTTTCCCTGTGACAGCATCACTGTCCCTGACCTTCTGATGGAGACATCTAGGTGGCACAACAGAAGCATCTGGAAGGGCCAGTCCCCCAGGTGAACCTCTGGAGGTGGGTCAAGCCTGGGAGTGCAGACAGTTAGTGTTGATGTTGGAAAAAGTTCGACACTCAGTCCCCTCTTTGCTGTTGGGATTGAGGCCTACCAAGGGCAAGGAAGAGAGAGAGCCAGGACCTGAAACTGGAACCTCTCACTCCCTCAGGCCACATAATCTGCCTGTCAGCGCCCTTCCCCAGCTCCTTCTTGGGCCTAGTTGTGTGTTCCTTGGACCTCACTCTCTCCGCTCCCGTTGTACGCATGATCTGGAGTGTACATGCCCACCTAACTCCGCTGGCCTTGACCTTCACTCTGTCCTCCAGAACCACCCTGAGTCCCACAAATGTGATGCTCCGGGAGGCCTCAGTTTCCCTTGGTTCCTCTAACAACTCTGCCAGGTGCTCAGGGGAGCCAGAGGCACCGAGGGGAGACAGACGAGATGAATTTGGAAAGTTCTCCTGAAGAAAAGAGTAGGGAAGAAGAGCATGGCTTGGCAGAGAAATGTGGAAAGGCAAGATATTTGAGAAGACATAGAGGGGAAATCCACTGATACTTAGGCCATTTCTAATGCAAAGGAAAAGTACTAGTAATATAAAAACAAAACTTTCACTAAAGTATATGGGCTATATGATCCCACTTTATTTTCCAAAGATGTATAGATTTACATAAGTGTCTGGAAATCGACATCAAAACATTTGCAGTGATTATCTCCGGATGCTGCGATTGCAATTTCTGTTTCCTTCTTTTCTTATTTTCTGCATTAAGCATTCATTGACTTTTTTTCAGATACGATTCACATACCATAAAATTCACCACTTTATTTTCAAGCGTGCAATTCACTGGTTTTTAGTTGACTCACAAAGTTGCACAACCATCATCACCATGTAATTCCAGAACATTTTCATAACCCCAAGGAGAAACCCTGCCCCCATGAGCAGTCACTCCCCAACATTGCTCCGTTCCCAGCCCAAGGCAACCACTAATTACTTTCTCTCCCTTTGGATTGGTCTCTTCCGGACATTTCATAGAAATGGAATCATACAATGTGTGGTCTTGTGCGACTGGTCTCTTTCACTCACCATGTTTTCAGGGTTCACTCATGTTAGAGCAGGTATCAGCACTTCATTGCTTCTTATTGCCAAATAATATTCCATTACATGGATAGACTGCGTTTTATTTATCCATTTATCGGTGATAGACTTTTGAGTTATTTCTACTTTTGGGCTATTATAAATAATGCTGCTCTAAACAGTTGTGTACCAGTCTTTGTGCAGACATACATGTTCAGTTCTCTTTGAGACAGGGTCTTGCTCTGTCACCCAGGCTGGAATACAGTGGCACAGTCATACCTCACTGCAGCCTCGACCTCCTGGGTTCAAGCAGTCCTCCCACCTTAACCTCCAGAGTAGCTGGGACTACACCACACCTGGCTAATTTTTTCTTTTTTAGAGGCTGAGTCTAACTATATTGCCCAGGCTGGTCTCGAACCCCTGGGCTCAGATCATCCTCCTGCCACAGCTTCCCAAAGTGCTGGGATCACAGGTGTGGGCCACCACACCTGGCCTATATTGAACTTTTTGAGAAAACACCTGTTTCCCAAAGAATTTGAACCATTTTACATTCCTACAGACAATGTATGAGGAATCTGATGTCTCCACAGACTTGCTAATACTTGTGATTGTATGTTTGTTTTATTATAGCCATCCTAGTGAGTATACACTGGTATCTCATTGTGGTTGTGATTTGCATCTCTCTGGTGATTAATAATGCTGAGCATCTTTTTAAAACATATATTTTTACATTTTTTATATTAATTGACAAATAACAATTGTATATAACTATGGGGTACGATGTGACACTTTGATATATGTGTACATAACGGAATGATGAAATCTAGCTAATTTACCTATTCATCACCTCACACACATCATTTTCTGTGATGAGAACATTTGAAATACATTCTCTTAACAATTTTGAAATATACTGTACGTTATTTTTAACTACAGTCACCA
>NW_016803312.1:2590491-2629010 GCF_001698545.2 Rhinopithecus bieti
CGCTGTGCAATAGATCTCAAAAACTTATTCTTTTTATGTAACTGAAACTTTGTATCCTTTGACCAACATCTGATTCCCTCCCCAGTCCACCATCCTCCACTCCCAGCCCCTGGTAACCACCATTCTACTCTACGTCGAAGGGTTCAACATTTTTAGGTTCCACATAGAAGTGAGGTCACACAGGGCCAGGCGAGGTGGCTCACGCCTGTAGTCCTAGCACTTTGGGAGGCTGAGGTGGGTGGATCACCTGAGGTCAGGAGTTCGAGACTAGCCTGGCCAACATGGTGAAACCCTGTCTTTAATAAATATACAAAAATTAGCCGGGCATGATGACACATGCCTGTAATCCCAGCTACTCCGGAGGCTGAGGGAGGAGAATCGCTTGAACCCGGGAGGCAGAGGTTGCAGTGAGCTGAGGTCTTGTCATTGCTCTCCAGCCTGGGCGACAAGCAAAACTCCATCTCCAAAAAATAAATAAATAAATAAATAAAAATAAGTGAGGTCACAGAATATTTGTCTTTCTGTGCCTGGCTTATTTTACTCAGCAGAGTGTCCTCCAGACTCATCTGTCTTGTCACAAATGACAGGATTTCCTTGTTTGTAATAGTTGAATATGCCCCCATTGTGTATATAGACCACAGTTTCTTTATCCATTGGTGGACACTTAGTTTGATTTCCCATCTTGGCTGCTGTGAATAGTGCTGCCACGAACAGGAGAGTGCAGGTATCTCTTCAACAGACTGACTTCAATTCCTTTGGATATATACCCAGTAGTGGAATTGCTGGATCATGTTCTATTTTTAGGTTTTGAGGGATCTTCCCTCCGGTGGCGTCTGGAGTTGGTTTCCTGTCTGTGGGTTTGTGGTCTCGCTGACTTCAAGAATGGAGCCAAGGACCTTTGTGGTGAGTGCTACAGCTCTTAAAGATGGCATAGAACCAAAGAGTGAGTGGTAACAAGTTTTATCGTGAAGAGTGAACGGACAAAGCTTCCACAGCATGCAAGTGGACCCGAGAAGGTTGCGGCTGCTGGCTGAGGGTGGCCAGCTTTTATTCCCTTATTGTCCCCTCCCATGTTTCCTTTCTGTCCTATCAGAGTGCCCTTTTTTCAATCCTCCCCACAATTGGCTACTTTTAGAATCCTGCTGATTTACAGAGCGCTGATTGGTGCATTTTACAGAGTGCTGATTGGTGCGTTTTACCAGAGTGTGATTGGGTGCATCCTCCCCATTTGTACCAAGCCTCTTGGTCCCCAAGTCCCCACTCCACCCAGGAAGTCCAGCTGGCTTCACCTCTCACTGGTTTCCGTAGCGGCTGTACCAATTTACATTCCCACCAACAGTGGACAGGGGTTCCCTTTTCTCTGCATCCTTGGCTACACTTGTTATCTTTGATCTTTTCAATGATAGCCACCCTTACAGGTGTGAGGTGACAGCTCGTTGTGGTATTAATTTGCATTTCTTTTTTATTTCAGTAGCTTTAGGGGTACAAGTAGTTTTTGGTTACATGGATGAATTATACAGTGGTCAAGTATGAAATTTTAGTGTACCCATCACCCAGGTAGTGTACACTCTACCCAATGTGTAGTTTTACAATCACTCACCCCCTTCCACCCCCGCTTTCTGAGTCTTCAATATCCATTATACCTTTGCATATGCCTTTGCATACCCACAGCTTAGTTATGAGTGACAACATGTGGTATTTGGTTTTTCATTCCCAAGTTCCTTGGAATAATGGCCTTCAGCTCTATCCAAGTTGCTGCAAAAGACATTATTTTTTTCTTTTTTATGGCTGAGTAGTATTCTACTGTATATGTATATTACATTTTCTTTATCCACTCATCGCTTGATGGACAGTTAGGTTGATTCCATATCTTTGCAATTGTGAATTGTACTACAATAAACATATGCATACAGGTGTCTTCCTGATAGAAGGACTTTTCCCTTAGGTTGATACCCAGTAGTGGGATTGCTGGATCGAATGGTTCATCTGCTTGTAGTTCTTTGAGAAATCTCTATACTGTTTTCCATAGACGTTGTACTAATTTACTTTTCCACCAGCAGGATATAACCATTCCCTTTTAACTGCATCCACACCTTCTATTGCTTTTTCACTTTTTAATAATGGCTATTCTGGTTGGGTAAGGAGGTTATCTCACTGTGGTTTTAATTTGCCTCTCCCTGATGATTAGTGATGTTGAGCATTTTTTCATTGTTGGCCATTTGTATATCTTCTTTTGAGAAATGTCTATTCGTGTCATTTACCTACTTTTTGATGGGATGATTTGTTTTGTTTTGTTTTGTTTTTTCTTGCTGATTTGTTTCAGTTCCTTGTAGATTCTGGATATTAGTCAGATATATAGTTTGCAAATATTTTCTCCCATTCTGTGAATCGTCTGTTTTCTCTGATGATTATTTCTTTTGCTGTGCTGAAGGTTTTTAGTTTAATTAGGCCCCATGTATTTATTTTTGCTTTTATTGCATTTGCTTTTGGGGTCTTAGGCACAAATTCTTTGCCTAGACCAATGTCCAGAATAGTTTTCCTAGGTTTTTTTCTAGAATTTTTATAGTTTCAAGTCTTAGATTCAAGTCTATAAACCATCTTGAGTTGATTTTTTATATGGTGAGAGATAGGGATCTGGCTTTATTCTTCTACATGTGGTTATCAAGTTTTCCCAGCATCATTTATTGAATAGAGTGTCCTCTCTTCAGTTTATGTTTTTGTATGATTTGTTGAAGATCAATTGGTTGTAAGTATTTGGCTTTATTTATGGGTTATCCATTCTGTTCCATTGGTCTATGTATCTACTTTTATATCAGTACTATGCTGTTTTGGTAACTATAGCCTTGTAGTATAATTCGTGAAGTAATATGATACCTCCAGATTTGTTCCTTCGCTTAGGATTGCTTTGAACTATTTGGGCTCTTTTTTGGTTCCCCTGTGAATTTTAGGATTGTTTTTTCTAATTCTGTGAAAAAACAAAGTTGGTATTTTTATAGGAATTGCATTGAATCTGTAGATTGCACTTGGAAGTGTGGTCATTTTCATGATTGATTCTTCCAATCCATGAGTATGGGATGTGTTTCCATTTGTTTGTGTCATCTACGATTTCATTCAGCAGTATTTTGTAATTCTCCTTGTAGAGAACTTTCATATTTTTGGTTAAGTATATCCCTAGGGTTGTTTTTGTTTTGTTTTGTTTTTTGCAGCTATTGTAAAAAAAAGATTGAGTTCTTGATTTGATTCTCAGGTCGGCCGTTGACGAGTAGCAGTGCTACTGATTTGTATACATTAATTTTGTAACCTAGGACTTTACTGAATTCATTTATCAAATCTAGAAGTGTTTTGGAGGAGTCTTTAGGGTTTTCTAGGTATACGATCATATCATCAGCACACAGAGACAGTTTGACTTCTTTTCCAGTTTGGATGTCCTTTCTTTCTTTCTCTTGCCTGATTGCTCTGGCAAGGAGTCCTTAATTTGCATTTCTGTGACCTGAACATCCTCCTCTGTGCTTATTGCAAAATAGAATTCTTATCTCTGTCTTGCTTAAGAGGGTATTGATCCTCAAAAGTTTACATGCCTTCCCAAAATCATATAGTAAAATAGAATAATTGTTTAAACGCAGGCTCTGAAGCCAAAACCCTGGCTTTTCTACTTATTAGCTGTGATGTTCAGCTCTCAGTTACCTCATCTGTAAAGTGGGAACAATCATAACTGCCTAAAAATGTGAGATTCAGAAATAAAATATGTCAAATTATCACCACTACCTGACCCCTAAGAGAGTCACTGTATAAATGGCAGCACGATTATCATCTTCTGACAAGGCAGGGTGAGGGCTGCATGATGTGAGGCGGATTCTCCTGACCATTCCTGCCTCCGCATGTTGGTAAACTGGCCTCTCCCTTTGCTGAATGTTTTTCCCACAGATTTTAGATCAAATCTAGAGTTGTCGTTCACAGAGGGAAACAGACAAATGGGAACTCTGTATCTCTCTTGATCCCACATCAGTTGTTTAGAGAGCCCAAATAACCTCCCGTGGTGGTACCTGAGAGCCAGAATCAGAAGGAAAAACCAAAAAAAGAGGTCTTATTTTTTGGGATGATCTTTGTTTTTGTCAGTCCAGGTTGCTGTAACAAATTACCAAAGCTGGGAGCTTAAACAACGAACATTTATTTCTCATAGTTCTGGAGACTGGAAGTCTGAGATCAGGGTGCCAACATGATCGGGTTCCTGGCAAAGGCCCTGTTCCTGGTTCACAGACAGCTGCCTTCTCACTGTGACCTTACATGGTGGAGAGCAGAGAAAGGAAGCAAGCTCTTCCCTTTTTTTTTTTCTTTTCTTTTTTTTTTTTTAAGACCCCGAGTCTCACTCACTCTGTTACTACCCAGGCTGGAGTGCAGTGGCACAATCTCGGCTCACTGTAACCTCTGCCTTCCATGCTCAAGCCATTCTCCTGCTTCGGCCTCCCAAGTAGCTGGGACTACAGGTGTGTCCCACCATGCCTGGCTAACTTTTGTATTTTTAGTAGAGACAGGATTTCACCATGTTGGCCAGACTGGTCTTGAACTCCCGACCTCAAGTGATCCACTGCTTAGGCCTCCCAAAGTGCTGGGATTACAAGCATGAGCCACCTTGCCTGGACTTTCTGTCTCTTTTATAAGTGCACTAACCCCATCATAAGCGCCCCACCCTCATGACCTAATCACCTCCCAAAAGTCCTACCTTCTAATATCCACCTGGGGGTTAGGATTTCAACACGTGAATCTTCGGGGGACATACGAATGCAGTCAATAACCATCAGAATCCCAGTGGACTCCTTCCAGCCAATAGTCATTGGTCCAACTTTAGTTTTCTGTGCTACAATATGACATGGTGATGTGGGAAAAAAGAATAATAATATTAATATAATTATTACTATGAGCCAGGTGTGGTGGCTCACATCTGTAATCTCAGCACTTTGGGAGGCCAGTGAGGGCAGATGACTTAAGGTCAGGAGTTCAAGACCAGCCTGGCCAACATGGTGAAACCCTGTCTCCACTAAAAATACAAAAATTAACCAGGTGTGGTGGCGCACACCTGTAATCCCAACTACTCAGGAGGCTGAGGCAGGAGAATCCCTTGAACCTGGGAAGCAGAGCGTAGACTGTGCCACTGTACTCCAGCCTGAGGAACAGAGAGAGACCCTGTCTCAAAAAAAGTAATTAATTAATTAACTTTTTAAAAATTATTATGGAATTTGGAAAGATCAGGGCACTGGGAATTCAATTCCGGTGGGTCTTCTGATCTTGGAATTCACAAGTTACCAAGCCAAATGCTGCAGCTACACAGGGAAGACGGAAAAAGTGAAACTTCTGTGCATTTCCTCACCCTGCCTGCTAACCAGCCCCTCCGTCCTGCCGGTTCCATGCTGGGGGAGTGGGGAGACAGTGTCCCTTCTTACAACTGAGAAAGAGCACGTGCTAAGGAGGCCTGAGACTTACTCTCCTTTTTTTTTCAACGAATTGGATTCTTAACCCTGGGAGGGCCCACACAGATGTCTCAGCATACGTTATTCCAGTTAATATTTACAGAAAACACTGAGTTCAGAACCGATGCTGGAGATGGAGAAAATGAGGACCAGAGGCAAATAATTCGAGTATTAAAACATTGCCCCAAAGCTGAAATTTTTAACCATCCATTGTGACATCTAAAAACCCAGCCTACTTCCTTTCTGCTGAGTTTCTCTAGCTCTACACCTGAGTAATAGTTTCAATAAACCCCGCCAGGTGTCATTTACATATTTTTTTCACAAATAAGCCAAGGTACAGTTTATAATTCTCTGAATGCTAACAAATTCTGAAGATGCAAAACCTACAGGGTGTGTATAAATAATTTCACTCAGCGGTGTAAATATGAATTCAATGCTGTTTAAAAAAATGAACAACCTTGTTTCTCTAAGTTGTGTTAGCACTTCTCTCCTGGATTTTTTATTGGCTCTCTGATGCCAATAGGAACCTGTTCTAAAACTGATTAGCCCTGAGAAGGACTCTGTAATCAAATAAATCTGAAGTTAGGCATGCTTTCAATTTTGTTAAGAAGTGAGATTTATTTTCCAAACAGGACGTGTTTCCCAAAGAAAGCTTGGTGTCTTTTGTATTCTAAAACATGTCTGCTTCTGTGATTTCAAAGAGCAGTAGAACCAATTCTGCTTGTAACTGGCCAATTTCAGTTCCCTTGAAAGACCCATGGAGGTAGTGGTTTGTGAAAAAGATTTGAGTAAAGCATATTATTAGATCTCAAAGAGAATCAATAGATTCTAATGTAGTTTTTCTTGCATTACATCAATAAAGCAACGTTGTTATGAAGGCACTGCAATCATGTCTTCTCTCGTTGGAAAGCTTGTTTTTTGTTGCCATTGATAGGCCTTTGGATGGTCTATCCTAAGGACAAATTCATTTGGTTCTGCAATGCGTCATCACTGCAACCATACCTTAAGGCTCAGAACACCTAGGGAGATAAATAGAAGTTATTTTTGTTATCTGGGCTTTATCAATAAATTTCAACTCAGAAGGATTACATGACATGCCCTAAGTCCCACATTCAGCCACACTGGGAAGGCTGAGCACAGTTTTAGGCTGAGCCTTAACATACTGAAGACAGGAGGAATCTGGGGGATCCCAGGCTCATCTCTTACTTTACTGTTGATCTCAAAGACAATCAATAGAGGCCCAGTGCAGTGGCTCACACCTGTAATCCCAACACTTTGGGAGGCTGAGACAGGCAGATCACTTGAGGCCAGGAGTTCAAGACCAGCCTGGCCAACATGGTGAAACCCCATCTCTACTAAAAAATACAAAAATTAGCTGGGCATGGTGCCAGGTGCCTGTAATCCCAGGTACTCTGAAAGCTGAGGCACAAGAATCTCTTAAATCCAGGAGGTGGAGGTTGCAGTGAACCAAGATCATGCCATTGCACTCCAGCGTGGATGACAGAACAAAACTCCATCTAAAAAGAAAAAAGAGGGAGAGAATCGATAGATTCTAACGTAGTTTTCTTTGCATTGCGTCAATAAAGCAACGCTGTTATGAAGGCATTGCAATCTTGTCTTTCTTCTCTTGTTGGTCTGAAAAGCTTGTTTTTTGTTGTTGATCAGCCTTTGAATGGTTTGTTTGGTTCTACAGAAGCCAGGAGGGTTAGGGGCTGTTAGACTGAATTATGGGCCCCCTTCAATCTCCTAGAATCCATATGTCGAAATCCTAAGCCTCAGTGCCTCAGAATGCAAGCGGGTTTGGAGATAGGGTCTTTGCAGAAATCATTAAGTTAAAAATGAAGACATTGGAGTGGGCCCTAATCCTAATTCTAAAACCTGGTGTTCCAATTACAAGAGGAAGATTTTGACACAGAAACACACAGAGGGAAGAGAATTGTGAAGCCATAGAGAAAAGACAGCCATCTGCAAGCCCAGGAGAGAGGCCTAGAGCAGACCCTTCCCCCACAGCCCTCAGAAGGACCAGCCCTGCAGACACCTTCAGTTGGACTTCCAGCCTCCAGAACTGTGAGAAAATACATTTCTGTTGCTTTAAGTGACTGCAGCCTGAGCATACTAATACCTGGGCCATCGCAGCTGCCTTACCCCTGATGATTCAGAGGCCTGAGGTGTCCTGATCCTGAGCTCTACACCCCAAGACAGTGCTTCTGAAGCTAACAGTGCCAAATCCAGAAACCACAGACTGACCGGTTTTTTGGTGCTTACACACCCCACATCTATCCTAGATACCCTGGAGACACAGCATCAGGCTTCCTCCCCAGCAAATCTCAGTGGAAGGTATGAAATTGGAGCCGTCTGAGGTTGAGTTGACCTCCTACCTTCCTCTCAACAATTCTCTGGCTGGTGGACGTTTTTCCTGGGAAATCCTCACTCAAATCCACCACAAAGCCTGGATTTGTGGAGGCTGTGCCCACCCAGACCCTCTGTTCTGACATTTTGTTCAAGAGGGCCACATTGTTCTTATAAGGCTCACAGCCATGCTGCCCTCTCCCCCAAGTCCCACCTGTTTCCAGCAGCCCTAACTTGAGTCTTTTTGTGGACAAAGAGGAACAGAGAGTAATGAGGCGCTGTGCTAAGCACTTTCCAGGCACAATTGCATCTCACCTTTACCGCCTCCCTGAGCAGAAGGCATCGCCCTCTCCATCTGCCAGATGGCGAAACTGAAGCACAGACGGGTCAGGAACCTGCCCCAAGCTCACACGGCTCACGAGTGAAGGGAATGGATTTGCTCTTGAGTTTCTAAGTCCTGTGCTTTGCTGGTACACAATGTGAGAGAGGTGACCAAATGGCCTTGAGCTCCTCCTCTCCCTCCAAGGTAACCACAGGGAAAGGCCCAGCCAGGACCTAGCCAAATTAGTGCTTGTGACATTTTGTCTCTGGAATTTTCAGAATCTGTCGCTGCAGAGGCTGGCAGGGACGTGCTTTTCACAGGCCACAGTGGCTCACACCTGTAATCCCAGTGCTTTGGGAGGCCAAGATAGCTAGAGGCCAGGATAGCTAGAGGCCAGGAGTTTGAGACCAACTTGGGCAACATAGCAAGACCTCATCTCTACAAAGAAAAGAAAAACAGTACTGTGCCACTCAAAGAGACCCAAAAGATTGCTTCTGGCTCCACAATGAGGCAAACACAGAAAGTGAGAGTAAGCATTCAGGGGCATCCACACGCATTTAACAGACCAATGCTATATTGCAAGAATCTAGTAACAAAAAAGAAATGAGCTTGCATTTTGTATGGTTTTTTAATACAAAAATTTCCATTTCTCATCACATATTAGAGCCCACTGCAAGTAAAAACCTGGGTCCTGGCCGGGTACGGTGGCTTACACCTGTAATCCCAGCACTCTGGGAGGCCAAGCCGGGTGGATCACGAGGTCAGGAATTCAAGACCAACCTGGCCAAGACGGTGAAACCCTATCTCTACTAAAAATACAAAAATTAGCTGGGCCTGGTGGCGTGTGCCTGTAATCCCAGCTACTTGGGAGGCTGAGGCAGAGAATTGCTTAAACCCAGGAGGCAGAGGTTGCAATAAGCCTAGATTGCGCCACTGCACTCCAGCCTGGGCGACAGAGTGAGACCTCCATCTCAAAAAAAAAAAAAAAAAAAAAAAAAAAAAAAAAAAAAAAAAAAAAAACTGGGTCCTTAGCACTGATAGTTTGAGAAGCCCTGCTGAGACAGAGGTCTCAGTCACTGACTGAGGATAAAATGACATGGAAAAATCTGTAGCCCAGGAAATGCAGGGATTCTCTCCAGCTGAGAGAGCCACATAGGGGATGCCCAGCCACCAGGAAGTCCAACGTGAGCCCCTCAGCTACCAACTGCACCCTTAGTAAAGGTCTTTCTGGAATAGTCAAATGGACAGTGCCCTGGAAGTTGAGAATTTGACTTTTAGCCTTGGGTTTGGGTTTTTTGTTTATTTTTGAGACAAGGTCTGGCTCTGTCACTCAGGCTGGACTGCAGTGGCACAGTCTTGGCTCACTGCAGCCTCAACCTCCCATAGCCCTGGTTTAGTGGTGTGACCTCGGGCCAATCATTTAATCCTCTGTCCGCTGATTTTCTCATCTGTAAGTTGTAGATCACAATACTAGTGCCTGCCTCATAGGGTTATTCTGTGGAATAAATGTGTCAAGTTGTGAGTGTCAGAGCAGTGCCTGGCATACAGTAAGTGCTATGTATGTGTTCACTATTTTTTTTTTTTTTTTTTTGAGACGGAGTCTCGCTCTATCGCCCAGGCTGGAGTGCAGTGGCCGGATATCAGCTCACTGCAAGCTCCGCCTCCCGGGTTTATGCCATTCTCCTGCCTCAGCCTCCCAAGTAGCTGGGACTACAGGCGCCCACCACCACGCCTGGCTAGTTTTTTTTGTATTTTTTTAGTAGAGACGGGGTTTCACTGTGTTAGCCAGGATGGTCTCGATCTCCTGACCTCGTGATCCGCCCGTCTCGGCCTCCCAAAGTACTGGGATTACAGGCTTGAGCCACCGCGCCCAGCCATGTTCACTATTATTACAATTAGGTAGAAGTCATTTTTCCTTCTCTAGCCTGTATTCTACTGAAACAGTTTTTAAACTACTTTTTTGGGATATTCGTTTGTGGAAGAGGTATTTCAAGACTTCCATAAGCATCTGACTTATTTTGTTTTCTTTTGTTTTCTTTATTTTGTTTTTTCTCTTTTTTTTTTTTTTTTTTTTTTTTTTTTTTGAGACGGAGTCTCGCTCTGTTGCCCAGGCTGGAGTGCAACGGCGCACTCTCAGCTCACTGCAATCTCCGCCTCCTGGGTTCAAGCAATTCTCCTGCCTCAGCCTCCCGAGCAGCTGGGAGTACAAGTGCACGCCACCATGCCTGGCTAATTTTTGTATTTTTAGGAGAGATGGGATTTTGCCATGTTGGCCAGGATGGTATCAAACTCCTGACCTCAAATGATCCACCTGCCTCGGCCTCCCAAAATGCTGGGATTACAGGCGTGAGCCACTGTGCCCAGGTTGTTCCAACTGTGTACCACAAAACTAAGCCTGTAGCTCTGGCCGTTCATTTCTCAATTATTTGGGGAGAAATAGGGACAAGGCTGGGGGTATAGGAGAAGGACCTCCTGACTGGACAGCAGGAAATCAGCCCTGCCATTAGCTACCCAGTGACCTCAGGCAAGTGCATGAACTTCCCTGCCTGCCCCTGAGGGTTTGGGGCTCTGCCACCCTCTGTATCTTGAGGCAGGTGCTTTTGGCAGCAGCTCCTCCTATTGTTTAGATGAGTAGTCCCCAATCTTTTTGGTACCAGGGACCAGTTTCATGGAAAACAATTTTTCCATTGACCTGGTGTGGGGGAAGGTTTCAGGATGATTCAAGCACACTACATGTATTGTTCACCTTATTTCTATTATCATTACATTGTAATATATAATGAAATAATTCTACAACTCACCATAATGTAGAATCAGTGGGAGCCCTGAGTTTGTTTTCCTGCAACTAGATGGTCCCATGCAGGGGTGATGGAAGACAGTGACAGATCATCAGGCATTCGATTCTCATAAGAAGCATGCAACCTAGATCCCTGGCTACGCAGTTCACAATAGGGTTCGTGCTCCTATGAGAATCTAACGCTGCTGCTGATCTGAGAGGAGGCGGAGCTCAGGCTGTAATGTGAACGACGGGGAACAGCTGTAAATACAAATGAAGCTTTGCGTGCTCGTCCGCCACTCACCTCTGGCTGTGTAAGCCCAGTTCCTAACAGGCCACGGGCCAGTACCAGTCCATGGCCCGGGTGTTGGGGACCCCTGCTTTAGATAACCAAACAAGCAGCCAGGGCCTGACGTAGACTCATGTAGAACCTCACCCTCTTCCCACTCCATTTTCGAGGCTATCCTGTTAATAAGAAAGTAACCAAAAGACAGCAAAGAGAAGGAAGAGGCCCTGCATGAGGATCTCACCCCGAGACCAGGCTAACTGTGGTTTTGGGCTCCTGTCATTTGCCTGGGAAACCTGAGCATGTCTTTGTAGTTGCTCCCATCCACAGGCCTCTGTCCGACTAGCTTTCATCCCAGCCCATTTGACTTTCCTGCCCAAGAGATACCTGTGGTTTCCACCAGCCACAAGCTACTCCCCCTCCTGAAATGCTCCTACTCCTTCCTGCCCTCAGGGACCAACCAGACCCAGCCTGAAGGCCCAGCTCAGTCTCTCCTGCTTCCCTGCCTCCCTTATCTCCTTATGGTTTATGGCCCTGTTTCACTCCTGCCCCTGTGCTATCCCACAGACCCGACATTTGCACAGCATTCATGGTTGACAGGGCATGTTCACTGAACCTTCAAAATACATTGATTGTCAGCTTCTAAAACAAATCACCAGCTCTGGCATCTTAGAGCTACTGTAACAAAACGCCATACACTGGGTATTCGATTTCAACACAAAAATCAAATCGTTTTAGAGGCTGGGAAGTCCAAGATCAAGGCAGATTTTGTATCTGGTGAGGGTGTGCTTTCTGGTTCACAGTGCCTTTATGCTGTGTCCTCACATGGTGGAAGGGGTGAGAGGGTTCCCTTGGGCCTCTTTTATAAGGGCACCAATTCCATTCACGAAGCCTCCACCCTTGTGACCTAATCACGTCACAAAGGCCCCATCTCCTAATACTATTACCTCAGGGGTTAGGATTTTAACATACACATTTTGAAGGCACAAAAACATTCAGACCACACATCCGGGGAGCTGAGTGGGATTTTTGGCCCCACCTGCCTGTCCAGTGTCACTGGATGGCTGCTTACAGTAGAGGGCTGGCTAGGGACTATTATGCACTTTATGTACACACACCACCTCCTGTGAGCTTGGCATAACCCCTGTGAGGTGGGTGATGTCTTCTTTTTTAGAAACTTCAAAAGTAAAGCTCACTTTCAGTCTGGGCTCAGACTGGATATCTGGTATACCAAACTGTCTTACAAAGAAATAAGCAGAAGCTGATCACATGCTGAAGCTCAGGGCCAATGCAGAGCCTGTAAGAGTCAGAGATTGGTCCAGCCCTGTCTATACAATGCCAAAGCCCTCCACCCCCCCACCTCAGTCTCAGCCAGGCCTTGCCAGTCCACCCTTCTCCCTCCTCTGCCCTTGCCCCTCAGTGGTTGAGGCTCTACAAAGCCCCTGGCAGTCAGGGAACACGAACCCTAGAATCCTGCAAGGAGGGTCTGGACAAGGCAAATCAGTTCTCCACCTGGGAGGCACACAAGACCTCCTCTCCACCTAGAGAGCAAATCAGAGGCAGGGCTGTTGGGTATCAAGGGGGCATCTGTCCACTCAGAAATGTGCAGGGGCGTCACTTTTGTTTAGGGTTGGGTTTGGGTTGGTCAGCACAGTGGCTTGAATCCAGAGCCACTCAGATATTTGATAGAGTTGAAGACAGCCCTGCCAAACATCCTGCACCGAGCAAGTCAGTCTTGTAGAAGGAAGGTCTGCCCACACTGCTAGTACAGCCCCATGAGGAATCACTGAGTCACATCAGCTATCTTTTCCTTTAGTATCCTCTCCTTATTGTTCATCATCTAGACATTGGCCCAAAGGGCTCAGTCCAGCACTCTGGACTCCACTGCCTGCTCTCAGGCTGCTGGAGGAGGCAGGCATCCAGAAACACGTGACCGCGCCTCTCTGCACTCGGGACTTTTAATCTCCTTAATTGAAATTGATTGCCCTCTTGGGAGGCAGCTCCGCATTGGCCCTGAGCTTCAGCATGTGATCAACTTTTGCTTATTGACCAATTGACACACCATGGTATCCAATCTTCTCCCTGAATACTGGACCTATTTGTCAACCAGAAGCAAAACCAGAAACACTCACACTTAGAAAAACAGCTCAGGAAACAAAAGTGTCTGATAAAAATAAGGAGAGAAATAGTCTGTCTCATGGTGACTTAGCATTATACAGAAGGCCAGTCAAAACCCCATTACCAAGGAAAGATGTAATCACACAGGAAAGGAGAGATGGGAAAGGTTGGGGGAAGAGTAAGCTGCCTGAAGCTCACAAGATAAATAAGCTGAGCTGGAGAATATCTAAGAACCAGCTGCAAAAACAGATAAAAGGGAAGAAAAGTGAAACACCTTTTTTTTTTCTTTTTTTTTTTTGAGACAGAGTCTCACTCTGTCACCACAGGCTGGAGTGCAATGGTGCAATCTTGGCTCACTGTAATCTCCACCTCCTGGGCTCAAGCAATTCTCCTGCCTCAGCCTCCCAAGTAGCTGGGATTACAGGCATGCACCACCACGTCCAGCTAATTTTTGTATTTCTAGTAGAGATGGGCTTTCACCACGTTGCCTAGGCTGGTCTTGAACTCCTGACCTCAAGTGATCTGCCCTCCTCGGCCTCCCAAAGTGCTGGGATTATAGGCATGAGCCACCATTCCTGGCCAAAATATCTTTTTAAATTGAAAGAAAACAAAACATCAAGAGATTCCTTTGAGCATCCAGATTTGTGTTCATCCAGACACACCACTATCACTCTGAAGCAGCCAGAGCTGATTTACAAACCAGCTTGGCAGGTCATATCTCTTGGCAAAGCCTCTGATAGGGCCCCTTACCTACCAGACTGATCGTATATCCTGGACATATCTCTCTGTGGGCTCTCCTGTGCAATGCTGGTGGGTCATTTCACCAACTGAGCACTGGGCTTCGAAAGAACAGTCCTAGTTGGGGTGGGGCCACCTTGTGACTTCCAAGCTCTCGGTTCTGTTTCTGCACCAGCTGCATGGGGTTAACACCAGGGCAAAAGAAGCAAGAGGCAGGACCTTAGAGGCAAGATAGCATAGCACTGACAAGTCAATTAATCACTATTGTACATGTCAAACTCAGTGCAAACACCTTGCTTCCTGACCTTCTGAAGATCAAGTCCAGAGTCTAGATTTTAAAAGCACAAAGATCCAGCTGTTTTGCTCTTGGAAAGCTCCACTTACAAATCAATTCAAGTAGAAAGTACTTCTTAGTCTCCATGTTCCCTATATAGAGGAAGAAAAACACTTTGTCTACCCTCTTATGTTCAGTTACTGAAGCCTGCAAATTAAATGGATAAAAGCCAGATTAACAAGATAAATATACAAAAATTTTACCTGATACTAATATTTTTTCTTACACAGGAGGCCTCACAGAAAATAAGATCCCAGGCTGGGCACGGTGGCTCTTGCCTGTAATCCCAGCACTTTGGGAGGCCGAGGTGGGTGGATCACTTGAGGGCAGTTGTTCGAGACTAGCCTGGTCAACATGGTGAAACCTTGTCTCTACT
The DNA here is from genome assembly GCF_001698545.2 of Rhinopithecus bieti. Lineage (NCBI taxonomy): Eukaryota > Metazoa > Chordata > Mammalia > Primates > Cercopithecidae > Rhinopithecus > Rhinopithecus bieti. The sequence continues at coordinate 2,605,256 of NW_016803312.1, forward strand.
AAAAATATGAAAATTAGCTGGGTGTGGTGATGTGCACCTGTGAGTCCCAGCTACTAAGGCAGGAGAATCACTTGAACCTGGGAAGCAGAGGTTGCAGTGAGCTGAGATTGTGCCACTGCACTCCAGCCTGGGCAACAGAGTGAGAGTCTATCTCAAAAGAAAAAAAGAAGACCCCTAAAAAGTGGTCAGACTTAGGGGCTTATATACCATTTTAACAAAGGGTGATAAATTGTGAAGTGACTAGACAAAGGAAAGCAGATCATTTGGGCTTCTAGGAGTGGTAAATTGTGGAACGATAACTAGGAAATGTACAGTAGATAAGGGATGAATAGTAGGATTTGTTAGGCAGACTCACCTTGGTACTGTCTCCAGTGATAAGTAATCTTCAGTGATTAACGGTTATTCTCCTCTTCCGGTGTTAGAGAGAGGCACCACTTCACAAATCCTTTACAAGTGGAAATTCATGCTACCTTTACAAAGGGAAAAGTGGCCTGCTTTTAGGCAGAAAGGAGAAGGACAGAGAGCTTTTCCTGTGCCTGTATTTTCCCATTTGCCTTCAGCTCAAAATAGTCCTTAAACCAAAATGGCATATTCTAGGTCCCTTTACCTAGCAGCAGGAAAGTGAATAATGATGAAGGAGAGGGTGAACACTGTAAAGACAAGGGCTGTAACATTATCAATCATCACTGAATCAGGGTCTGAGGGTGCTGAACACATAGTAGGCACTCAGCAAATATATGTTGAATGAATAAATAAATCAGTGGATGGATGCATGGATGGATGGATGGATGGATGGATGGATGGATGGATGGATGAATACTGGATAAAATAGGATTGGAGCAACTACATAGTGTGGAAAAGAAAATTGCAGCTTATCAGATACTAGCTCCCATAAAATACCACCAAGGCAATATGTTGATAAAGCAAAGCTCATGGCAGTAAGAGACAGCACTACCCTGGCAATCATAATGATGTCTGAGTGGGACAGATAAATTCAGGGTGTTTATGAAGTTTAAGAGTCTGGTTTGGCCGGGTGCAGTGGCTCAAGCCTGTAATCCCAGCACTTTGGGAGGCCGAGACAGGCGGATCACGAGGTCAGGAGATCGAGACCATCCTGGCTAACCCGGTGAAACCCCATCTCTACTAAAAAATATAAAAAACTAGCTGGGCGAGGTGGTGGGTGCTTGTAGTCCCAGCTACTCGGGAGGCTGAGGCAGGAGAATGGCGTGAACCCGGGAGGCGGAGCTTGCAGTGAGCTGAGATCCGGCCACTGCACTCCAGCCTGGGTGACAGAGCGAGACTCCATCTCAAAAAAAAAAAAAAAAAAAAAGAGTCTGGTTTAAGGAAGGTCTTTCAGTGTGAGGCAGTCTACGATTGAATAGGTTTACGATATAATCCAAGATCATGGAGACAGCAAGGTGAGTTAACGGTCATTTGATGCAATCCACCAAAGTTAAGCAGTTTTAAGTAAGTTTAGGGGAAATTCCTAAAACAAACACTAAAGTTACTTGCAATCTTTATCTTTCTGGGCAAGTGTTTCCTGCCATAGTGAAATCATGGTGGTTGATACAGTTTGGATCTGTGTCCCCGCCCAAATCTCATGTCAAACCGTAATCCCCAATGTTGGAAGTGGGTCCCAGTGGGAGGTGATTGGATCATGGGGGTGGATCCTTCACGAATGGCTTAGCACCTTCCCCTCGGTGCTGTTCTCATGATGGTGAGTGAATTCTCATGAGATCTGGTTGCTTGAAAGTGTTTGGCAGTTCCCCCACCACATCCTCCTGGTCCAGCCATGTAAGATGTGCCTGCTTCTCCTTCACCTTCAATCATGATTGTAAGTTTCCTGAGGCCTCCCCAGAAGCAGAAACCACTAGGCTTCCTGTACAGCCTGTGGAACCGTGAACCAATTAAACTTCTTTTCTTTATAAGTTGCCCCATCTCAGGCATTTCTTTATAGCAATGTGAGAACAGACAAATACATTGGTAAAGACAGTGGAATAGTAAAGTCGTGTTATGAAGACCACATGATAGTAGTCATGTAATGCAGACATAAGCAAGCTCATGTGGGTTTCTGTGGCTTCAGTCCTCAAGCTAATGGCCTTAAGTAAACTGTTATCCTTTCACAGTGTGGCACATATAGGTAAGTAAACCATGTTTGTCCACAGGAAGACAAGCAAACATTAAGTGGGCCCCAGGATAGAGGTGATGGTTAATTTCTTGTCATCAAGGTTGAGCCATATAAAGGAGAGGTAATTCAGAAGGCCGGGCATGGTGGCTCACATCTGTAATCCCAGCACTTTGGGAGGCCGAGGCAGGCAGATCACCTGAGGTCAGGAGTTCAAGACCAGCCTGACCAACATGGAGAAACCCCGTCTCTACTAAAAATACAAAAAAAATTAGCCAGGAGTGCTGGCACACGCCTGTGATCCCAGCCACTCGGGAGGCTGAGACAGGAGAATCACTTGAACCCAGGAGGTGGAGGTTGCAGTGACCCAAGATCGCGCCATTGCCCTCCTGCCTGGGCGACAAGAGGGAAACTCTGTCTCAAAAAAAAAAGAAAAAGGAAAGAAAAGAATTGAAAACAATGACTCAAATACATACCTGTACGCCAATGTTCATAGCAGCACCATTCACAACAGTCAAAATGTGGAAATAACCCTAGTGTTTATCAACAGATAAATGGTGTATCCATATGACGGGATCCTATTCAGCCATAAAAAGGAATGACATTCTGACACATGCTGCAATATGGAAGAACCTCAAAAACATCAGGCCAAGAGAAATAAGCTCAGCACAAAAGGACAGATATTGCATGATTCCACTTCTAGGAAATATCCAGAATAGGCAAATTCACAGAGACAAAGCACTTTAGAGGATACCAGGGACTGAGGGGAGGAGAAATGGAGAGTCACTGCTTAACGGATAACAGGGTTTCTATTTGGAGCAACAAAAAGTTTTTGAAATAGATAGTGGTCATGGTTGCACAACATTATGAGTGGAATCAATGCCACTGAATTGTACACTTAAACATGGTGAAAATGGCCAGGTGTGGTGACCTGTGGTCCCAGCACTTTGGGAGGCTGAGGCAAACAGATCGCATGAGCCCAGGAGTTTGAGACCAGCGTGGACAACATGGCGAAATCTCATCTCTCCAAAAAAATACACACACACACACACACACACACACACACACACACACAAAATAGCTGAGTGTGGTGGCACACACCTGTAGTCCCAGCTACCCAGGACGCAGAGGTGGTAGGATTACCTGAGCCCAGAAAGTTGAGGCTGCAGTGAACCGTGATCATGCCACTGCACTCCAGCCTGGGTGACAGTGTAAGACCCTGTCTCAGAAAAAAGTCTCACGATTAAAATAAAATGTCTCACAATTAACACAATTAAAAATTAAAGCACGCACAGGAACACACACAGATATAAAACTGTGGTGTGCTGCGTGTGCGGGCGCGGCACGCTTTCTTAACTGTGGCAAATCACTATGTTATATATATTTTATCACAATATTTTAAGTTGTAAAGTAAGAAAATGAAAAATTCCAAGATGGCAGCAGCATAGCATTAACCAAGTCCAGGGTCCTTCTGAGCATGGGCTCTGTATGAAGCCAGCCCTGCTGAGAGGACGCAGAGCCCAAATCTAGGTGTCATTCCAGCTCCTGGAGATCGAGAGCGTGAAAGAAAGTGCCTCACTGGGTCACTGTAGACCTACTTCCACTCCAGAATCTACTCAGTGATCAATGAGGATGATAATGTAGCTCACGCCTATAATCCCAGCACTTTGGGAGGCCGAGGTGGGTGGTTCTCTTGAGGTCAGGAGTTCAATAGCAGCCTGGCCAATATGGTGAAACCCCGTCTCCACTAAAAATAAAAAAATTAGTAAGGCATAGTGGTGCATGCCTGTAATTCCAGCTACTCACGAGACTGAGGCAGGAGAATCACTTGAACCCAGGGGGCAGAGGTTGCAGTGAGCCAAGATTGCGCCACTGCACTCCAGCCTGGGCGACGAGCGACACTCCGTCTCAAAACAAGCAAACAACAACAAAACAAACAAACAAACAAACAAAAAAACCATATATTAGTACCAATGAGAGGTTGAGAAGGGAATGAAAAGGTGGGCAAGGCATAGCTTTGTCCCAAGAAACCTAATAAAAATGAGACTGCTTGCCACCTTGGCCACTTGCGCCTTTGTTGCTCAATCCCTGATCTGGGCTTTACTGAGCAAAAACAGTGCCCTCCTTGCAGTCCAAACCAAACCAGTGACCTCAAGATGAGCTTCCAGAGCCTGGAGGCTACCTCTTGCTTGCAGGAAAAATATGCACGTTCACTCGTGGCGTTCAGCTCTTTCACCTCTGGGTGATCACTCAATGGGAGCGTGGGGACTCTGCCTGCCAGCAGAGACCAGATCCCAAACCAAACATCCCCCATTAAAGTTATAAGAAACACTTCTCTGGCTCCAACCCTGTCTACCATTTGAGTGCCCCAGCCACCCAAAAGCTTCTGTCACCATTTCTGGGACATTTCATGGGTATTTGTGATTCTCTCAACAACCCCGTAGTACACAATACTTCCTCCAATTCTAACCCTGGTTTTCCTCAAGGATAGGCACTGCTTCAACCTCTGACAGCCTGGAAGCCCCAGGAAGTTGCCTCTCCCCAGTCCTGCCTCCTACGCACGTGCCTGCGGCCAAGCAGGACATCACTCCAGCCCCCGTGCTATGCTCTTCCTCCCTAAAGAAGAGAGAAGCCTGAATCACCCCCAGTACCTCAGCGTGGGGCCATGGCGTAGGTTCTCAGGCACTCCTAAGATCCCCGAGGAAGATCCAGGAGGACGATGTGTGGCCTTGCTGTGCTAAAAGTTGCCTTTCAGGGTTGGTGCCAGGCCTGGGATCTGCCCCAACAGCCCTCCAGGCAAATCTGGATGGGGCCTGAATCCTGGAGATTTCAGTTTGATCTGCGGTTCCTGACATACCAGAAGTGCAGGACCCGGGGCGCTGCTGCAGCCAAAAAATCACAATACACCTTCAGTCCAGAGATCCCTTCTCCTCCAACGCACTAGGACTACCGATATCACAGGCACAAGCCTGGCTTGAGAGATGGGAGCATAAAACAGCACAATGTTCCAGTTACCACCTTTCGGGGTCTTTGAGTCAAACTACTCTTCTTTTAATAAGGTAGTGAACAGATCGGCTTTTTCAAAAAAAAAATTTTTTTAAACCCATAGATAGGACCTTTGGAAAATGTGCTGAAATAGTGCCCCCTATTGGGGGTCCTTCACCACCACACTCTGCTTTCACGTTGCCACCCCTCTGTTATAGGAAAGGGGTCCTGATCCAGACCCCAAAAGGGGTTCTTGGATCTCACCCAAGAAAGAATTCAGGGTGAGTCCATCGAGTAAAGTGAAAGTGTATTAAGAAAGTAAAGAACCAGGCACAGTGGCTCACGCCTATAATCCCAGCACTTTGGGAGGCCGAGGCAGGTGGATCATGAGGTCAGAAATTTGAGACCAGCCTGGCCACGAGGTCTGGAGTTCGAGACCAGCCTGGTCAATATGGTGAAATCCTGTCTCTGCTAAAAATACAAAAATTAGCCAGGCATGGTGGCACTTGCCTGTAGTCCCAGCTACTTGGGAGGCTGAGGCAGTAGAATTGCTTGAACCTGGGAGGCAGAGGTTGCAGTAAGCCGAGATTGTGCCACTGCACTCCAGCCTAGGCGACAGACCGAGACTCCCTCTCAAAAAAAAAAAAAAAGAAGAAAGTAAAGGAATGAAGAATGGCTACACCATCTGCTGGTTGCCCATTTTTATGGTTCTTTCTGGATTATATGCTAAACAATGGGTGGATTATTCATGCCTCCCCTTTTTAGACCACATAAGATAACTTTTTGAGACGGAGTCTTGCTGGATCACCCAGGCTGGAGGGCAGTGGTGCAATCTCGGCTCACTACAACCTCTGCATCTTGGGTTCAAGTGATTCTCCTGTCTCAGCCTCCTGAGTAACTGGGATTATAGGCACGCACTCATACACCTAGCTAATTTTTGGTTTTTTGTTTGTTTGTTTGTTTGAGATGGAGTTTCATTCTTGTTGCCCAGGCTGGAGTGCGATGGCACAATTTTGGCTCATTGCAACCTCTGCCTCCCAGGTTCAAGCGATTCTCCTGCCTCAGCCTTCCGAGTAGCTGGGATTACAGGCGCCGCCACCACACCCGCCTAATTTTTTGTATTTTTAGTAGAGATGGGGTTTCTCCATGTTGGTCGGGCTGGTCTTGAACTCCCGACCTCAGGTGATCTGCCTGCCTCAGCCTCCCGAAGTGCTGGGATTACAGGCGTGAGCCACTGTGCCAGGCAACAAGATATATGCTTATCCTCATTTTACAGATGAGGCTCCTGGGGCTCAGAGTTTGAGCAACATCCCTGACTCCATGAGGAGTCACTGACAACTTGGGCTCTGGAGCCCAGCTGGCTTGGTTCAAATCTACCTCCTGTATTTATGAGCTGTGTGACCTCAGACATGTTAGTTGACTTCTCTGTGCCTTCATTTCTCCATCTGTACAACAAAACAATGATAGTATCTATCTTATAGGATTACTATGAGAATTCAATGAGTTAGTGCTCAGAACTGTCCCTGTTACCTAGTCAGAGCTCCAAAAATAGATGGGTTGTTGTTATTCTACTCCAAAATCCATGCTTTTTTTCCATGAGATGGCTTTGTCCCCAATCTCTACTGAGAGATTAAAATACACTGCACATTAAAATAAACGGGTGTCTTTTTACTGAAGTGATGCTAAATGCTTAGATGAAGGAAGAGATCAACGGCAATCCAAACTCATCTACGTTACAATTCTCCCTGATGTTCTCAGGGCAGTGACACTAAGCCAAGAGAATGAACTCCATTTAGACCTCTCTTCCTTCCACCCGCATCTTCCTCCTTTCCCTTCTCACTAGGCTCTCGTGGGTAAATTCATCTTTTTGGAATTGCAAGGGCAGTTGCTGCAAACGTCTGCACTCACTATGTCTTACTAGGTCAGTCCCTTGTCTGGTACTAGGAGAAAGGTCTCAAGATCTGGAGTCGATTTCTGGCCCACCTATTTACTGCGTGACCAGCTACAAGTCCTCTAATCCCTGAGCCTCTATTTTGTCATCTGTGTGAAACAACCACCACCCCAGACTTACATGAGAATCAAATTAATAATGTGTGTTAAGATGTAAGACGGAGGCCAGCAAGGTGGCCCAAATCTGTAATCCCAGCACTTTGGTAGGCTAAGGCAGGAAGTTCGCTTGAGCCCAGGAGTTTGAGATCAGCCTGGGAAATACAGCGAGAACCCGCATCCCCATTTCTACAAAAATGAAAAAATTAGCCAGGCATGGTGGTGCACACCTGTAGTCCCAGCTACTTGGGAGGCTGAGGCTGGAGGATCTCTTGAGTCCAGGAGTTCCAGGCTGCAGTGGGCTAATTGAATCACTGCACTCCAGCCTGGGTGACAGAGTCTCACTCTGTCTCAGAAAAAAAAAAAGAAATTAACATGTAAGATGGTTTGTAAACCGTAAATTATAGTGCATGGGAGAAATCAGGTCTCTTTGATTCACCTGGCAGGAAATCTTGCGTCTTGGCTTTCCCAGCCATCACTCTCAGTTGCAGTCAGCTTGCTGAGAACATTCTGTAAGAAGCTGCCTAGATTTCACCTTCCTTGGGGCAGGGTGGGGATAGAAGAGTGTCAGGGAGACTCTTGTAGTAAGCACCTCTCTGCTGAAAGAGCTTTTAGCAGTGACAGAGTATGAAAGAGGAGGCCTATGTGGGAATGGAGAGGGTGGGGCAGGGAAGAGTCCTACTAGTAAAATTGGTTTAGAACAGCCCAGTGCCTATGGGGGTCGACTGGGGAATACATGAGATGCCTTGCCAAGTCTGGAACAAGTTTCTCAGGAAAGGGAGCCTGATCCTGCTCTAGGGAGATTGGAAAGCTCTTAGGGATAGGGTTAAGTGAAAGCATTTGTTTTTTGACACTGAGTCTTCCAACTTAGGTGAAGGATAAATGTCAAAGAAGAGGTAAATGTCATGCATCACTCTGGAAATGCCCAATCCGCCTCCTCCAGAGTAGTGATCAGGGACTTAAGCATGGAAAAAATTGTCATTTGATGACTTATTACAGGAACTATGGACCCTGCCCAAGTTCTTGTCAATGGTGAAATCAGTGAGGACACATCTGGGGCCCCTGTTAACACCAAGTGTGTATGCAACAGTGGCCATGTGGACAGAAATAACTGGGCAGGTGAGGGCACCTCACCCAGTAAAGGCTTGGGGGACAGTGATGAGAGGGCGGAGCTAAGCGGGCGGAGAGAAATGGCAGCCCAGGACAGTGGGAAGAAGATGGAGGAGCCTGGGGAACAAGCTGTCCCTGAGAGAGAACCCACAGTGTGCCCCTCACCATGCCTTCCACAAAGCCACAATTATGCCCCTTCCAAATTAGATTGCCTCCTTTCAAAAACTCACCATACCCAAAGAGTCCATAAAACCTCTCGCCAACCCTGCTGTCAGATGTGACTATTACAGGCAGCACGAAGAACAGAAAAGCTACAGAACTGTTCTTGTTCCTTTTTTGTTTTACAGATAGGCTTTCATTCCGTCACCCAGGCTGGAATGCAGTGGTGTGATCATAGTGAAGTGGTGTCATTGTCTGGGGTAAATACCCAAGTTTTGTTGTCTCACACCAAGGGAACCAAGGATGTGGACACACAAGAAGTGGGTTTAGGAGCAGAGGTTTAATAGGCTAAAGAAAGAGAAAGCATAATAGCTCTCTTTCCTGTGAGGGCCAAAGATTGGTTGGATCAGGTGTGATGTTTACACAGTGCACAAAGAAGCTGGCTACCCCACCCTAATCTTTTTATTATGCAAATGGCTTTTCTACTTGGCCAGCGCCATGTTGTCTGCTCCTCAACGTACATGCGGTTAGAAGGAAAGGGAAGATGGAGCCTACATGTTGAACATGTCTGACCCCAGGTAGCCTTTTCCTATTGGCACAGCTGCTGGCATTCACCCGTGCAAGCTTCCACTTTGTTTATCTATGTCCGATATTACAGGCTGATCATTGTTAGAAAAGAAATAATTTGGGGGCTGCTTTTCAGTAAAGGAAAACTTTTACAACCTTACCAAGGACTTCCTTACCCTCACTAGCTACCTAAATAATTTCTTCTTAACTCATATATTAATAGCTTAATGCAGCCTTGAACTCCTGGGCTCAAGCAACCTACCTACCTCAACTTCCCAAGTAGTTGGGACTACAGGCATGTACCACTATGCCTGGCTAAATTTTTTTTTTTTTTTAATAAATGGGGTCTAGCTATGTTGCCCAGGCTGGGCTTCCTGCAGCTTTGACCTCCTGGCCTCAAGCAATCCTCCCAAAGTTGGGGGATTATTGGCATGAGCCACCACACTCTACTCGCAGCTGTTCATAAAACTTCAGATGATACGCAGTTTTAATGCCCAGAATTTAACTACATGGAGTATGTTCCCAGCTTCCTGTAGTTTCTAATCTCTGGATAACACATCTCTTGCATTTTTGCGCTCCCAGTCCTTCCACCAGCTTTATAACTTAACTCCCTGCATTCAAGCTGTTTCTGTTTGAAGTATCTGAGGTGATTTCTGCTTTTTTCTACCAAACACTTACTGATAAACCCTTTTTCCATTTCTTTTCCTTTGTAGATTTGTGTAAATACCCAAGGTTTTATTATTCAGGTGCCTGTCCTTTCTCCTTTTTGCTGAGTTGTTCAATGTGACCTTTCTGATTTTATTTTATTATTATTATTATTATTTTTTGAGACGGAGTCTCACTCTGTCACCCAGGCTGGCGTGCAGTGGTGTGATGTCGGTTCACTGCAACCTCTGCCTCTCGGGTTTAAGGGATTCTCGTGTCTCAGCCTCCCAAGTAGCTGGGACTACAAGCACTAGCCACCATGCCCAGCTAATTTTTTGTATTTTTAGTAGAGACGGGGTTTTGCCATGTTGACCAGGCTGGTCTCAAACTCCTGACCTCAGGTGATCCCCCTGCCTTGGCCTCCCAAAGTGCTGGCATTACAGGCATGAGCCACTGCACCCGGCCCTTTCTGGTTTTAATTTTTTGGTTATCATCGTTTCTTCCCATCACACTCTCAACATGACAGGTGATAGTCGACGTTTGCCTTTCATTGCGCTCCTCTGCTCTTAGATCCCTGCTACGTTAAACTACAAAGCAGCTAAAGCACTGGACAACCCAATGCCTTCCTTTGGAACACTGCCACCTGGGAGCATCGCTGAACATTTTGTTCCACTGGGTCGTTAGAAACAAGATCTGCAAGCCGGATGTGGTGGCTCTTGCCTGTCATCCCAGCACTTTGGGAGGCTGAGGCCAGCATATCACTTGAGGTCAGGAGTTCAAGACCAGTCTGGCGAAACCCCATCTCTACAAAAATACAAAACATTAGCCGAGCGCAGTGGCGCACACCTGTAATCCCAGCTCCTCGGGAGGCTGAGACAGGAGAATCACTTGAACCCAGGAGGCAGAGGTTGCAGTGAACCAAGATCATGCCATTGCACTCCAGCCTGGGCGACAGAGGGAGACTTCATTCAAAAAAAAAAGAAAGAAAGAAAAAACAAGATCTGCCACCGCGGGGCTCTGCCCCTGTTGAAGGGAACTGTGCATAACTAATGAACAGGAAAATAAGTAGCAAAATGCCTGATCCTTCTCAACATGCTTCCAATAACTTCCAAGTTTCCCAGTCTAGATTTATCTATCTTCTTTCTTTCCTAAATGGTTACTCCAAACCTTCAAACCTAGACATTTTTTAGTCTATAATTGCTCTTCCTTTCCTCCCCATCAGATGGCACTTTTCTCTGCCGAGGATTAACCCAGCTTCTCGGTCACACTGACACACTTTGTTTTTTTTTTTTTTTCAGATAGGGTCTCGCTCTGTCACCCAGGCTGGGGTACAGTGGCTTGATCTCAGCTCACTGCAACCTCTGCCTAATGGGTTCAAGCGAGTCTCCTGCCCCAGCCTCATGAGTAGCTAGGATTACAGATGTATTACCACCACACCTGGCTAATTTTTGTATTTTTCATAGAGACAGGGTTTCACCACGTTGCCCAGGCTGGTTTCAAACACTTGGACTCAAGCAATCCATCTGCTCGGCCTCTCAAAGTGCTGGGATTACAGGCGTCAGCCACTGCGCCTGACTCAGTGTACACATTTGAAATAAGAGCTGGCTTGTTCTCTAGTTGTGGATGCTGAGACGTCAGAGGTACCCAACAATCCAGCAGATTTAAGACTGGTCTCTATCTTGTAGCATTGCAAATACCACATGGGATAGATACCAGATCTCTGTTTCAAAGCTGAGGTAAATAATGTTCAGAAGAGTTTACTACTTGTCCAAAGTCACATAGAGGGTAGAAGGCAGAGCCAGGTCCTGAATCCAGGTCTTTCTGTTGCCAAACACTGCAATCAACCAAGGAAAACATAAACGAAAGCACTGGATCTTAAATTCCAACAAAACACTGTCGCTCCCCTGTCAACCTGCTGGACTTCTTGGATAAACATTTCATTTGGGCATTTTTCAGCAACTCTAGAAGGTTTATCAGAAGAACTTCCAGTTCAGAAGGGCCTTCCAGAGTTAACGTCTCCTGAGCCATTCATGCATGTGGAATACAGTTACACCAACAAGGAGGGTGGTGTGGCAGGCAACACAGGGCATAGAAGCCAGGAAACAGAGAGTAGGGAGATCATTAGTTTCACCTTTATACACCTATGTTACATCTGCTACAAGCTGGATTCTTTTATAACGGAAAGCATCTAATAACAAAATTTCGAGCTCGTGGCAAAGATAGCATTATACGTTCACCAAATCCCATTTTATTGTCTTCTTCCTATGTACACAAGAAGACTATAATTCCCAGCCTATTTTGCCCTTAGATTGGGCCACCGTAACTGGATTCTGACCAAAGGGACATGGGCAGAAGGGATGTATACGACTTTCAAGCCTGCCCATAAAATCTCCCATGTCATTATCCACCCTCTCTCTTCCTCTTCCACGGCAAATTGTTTTTTGAGAGAGGTTCTCATTCTGTCACCCAGGCTGAAGTGCAGTGGTGTGATCACGGTTCAGTGTAGACTTGATTTCCTGGGCTCGAGTGATTCTCCCACATCAGCCTTCCAAGTAGCTGGGACCACAAGTGTGCACCACCATGTCTGGCTAATATTGTTTGTAGATATGGGGTCTCACTAGGTTGCCCAGGCTGGTCTCAAACTGCTGGACTCAAGTGATCCTCCCACCTTGGCTTCTCAAAGTGCTGGGAGTACAGGCATCATGAGCCACCACACTTGGTCTGTGGCAAGTTCTTGAGGGCACATGATGGAGATGACACCATCACAAGACAGATGGAGCCTAGATTCCTGAACCAATTATTGGAGGAAAGCCACCACGGAAAGCTACTTGACCTACATCAAACAATAACCTGTTGTATTAATATAAGAGTTAAAAAGAAATTATTTAGGCAGATAGTGAGGGTAAGAAAGTCCTCGGTAAGGTTTCCAGTCCCCAAATCATTTCTTTTCTAACAAAAAGCAGCCTGTAAATTCGAGCTGCAGACATAGATAAGCAAGCTGGAAGCTTGCATGGGTGAATGCCGGCAGCTGTGCCAATAGAAAAAGGGGCCAGGCATGTTCAACATGGAGGCTCCCTCTTCCCTTTTCTTTATCAACCATGTGTATAGTAAGGAGCAGACAACATGGAGCTGGGCAGACAGCAAACCGTTTGCATAATAAAAGATTAGGATGGAGTGGCCACTTTCTTCCCGTGCTATGTAAACATCACACCTGGTCCAACCAATCTTTGGGCCCTATGTAAATCAGACACTGCCTCTTCAAGCCAGTCTATGACCCCACCCTACCCCCACCCCCGCAATTCACCACAGTCCGGAAGACCCACTGGGGAGCCCCTCTTTCTCTGCAGGAGAGAGAGCTTTTCTCTTTCTCTCTATTAAATCTCTCTCACACTTAAGCCTCTGCTTTTAAACTTGCTTCTTGTGTGCCTGCATCATCAATTTCCTTAGCATGAGATGGCAAACCTCCAGTATTTACCCCTGACAACGACACTGCTTCAGTACAAAGTCGTTGAAAATAAAGAGTTTCTTTGTTACCGTAGCACAACCTTACCTATCCTGACTAATCTGGATTTCATATATGCCAGGGGATTCCAATATCCCACAGAAGCCCTGAGAGGGCCTCTTCGTTGCCTCACTTATGGAAACAGCCTTTTGGTGTTTTTAGGACCGGGATTTATTTCAGATTCTAAGTTCGCATGAGGATATATTTCTGAATAGAGTTCTGTTTCCTTCTTCTCCCTCTGAATTACCTTCTCATTCTCACTTTGTTGTGGTGTGCTTGTTCCAAAGAGAAATAAATCAACGACTCCATCACAAAGCACATAGTGCACGTACTTTACATTCTCACTGCAACAAGACCTGAAAAAGGAGGAAATTTTATTACAATTTTATTCCCCCTCAGGGACCATTCTGAATTTTACCATCCTAATATTTACTTCTTGTTATGGTAAAACCTTGAGTAAACCATCAGGGACTGAGTTGTTCTAGACAAGTGTTTTGCATAAATAGAGTTTATGCATTTAGGCATTAAAATGCTGTTGACTCTCACATGTTTGGAAGGAAATATTAAATAGGAAATAGGAAGCATAGTGAATGAACTGGGGTGACATATTTTGCCTTTTCATGGCGATTCAGGATTCACTGGAGTTCCTTAAATGTGCTATGCTCCCTGCAGAGGCTCCAGCCATCATCTCTGCCTGGAGCAGTTTTTTCCTTCCTTTGTCTCATTAAATCATTCCTATCCTTTGCTTGTCAATTCACAGAGTAGTTCCCTCAGGCACAACTGTATACATTTACTAAAACTCATCTAACTCTTCACCTAAAACAGGTGAACTTTGTGGCATGTAAATTATGCCTCAATAACGCTGTTAAAAACAAAACACACACACTATCGAGGAGGTGATGCATGAACATAACCCCTGCTCTTCTTTAAAAAAAAAAAATTTTTTTTTGAGACAGGGTCTCCCTCTGTCATCCAGGCTGGAGTGTGCAGTGGCATGATCTCTGCTGACTGCAGTCTCAACATCCAGGGCTCAAACAACCCTCCTGCCTCCACCTTCCAAGTAGATGGGACCACAGGCATGTGTCAACATGCTGAGCTAATTTTTTTTTTAGAGATGGGGTCTTGCTGTATTACCCCGGCTGGTCTAGAACTCCTGGCCTCAAGCAGTCCTCCCACCTTGGACTTCCAAAGGGCAAGGATTACAGGCTTGAGCCACCACTATGGCACATTACCTCTATGAGCTTCCTCCCAAAACCCACAATCCCAGTCTAACCATGACAAGAACATTAATGAAATTCTAATAGAGGGCATCCTACAAAATTTACTGGATCAATACTCTTCAAAATTGTCAAGGTCATCAGAAGCAAGGAAAAGCTGAGAAATTGTCACAACTAAGGGGAACGTAAGGAGACATGATGACTACATGTAATATGGTTACACGGATGGGGTCCTAAGACAGAAAAATGACATCAGACAGAAACTACATAAATCTAGTACCTGGCTGGGCATGGTGGCTCACGCCTGTAATCCCAGCACTTTGGGAGGCTGAGGCATGTGGATCACTTGAGGCCAGGAGTTCGAGACCAGCCTGGACAAGATGGTGAAACCCTGTTGCTACTAAAATACAAAAATTAGCCAGGCGTAGTGGCAGGCGCCTGTAATTCCAGCTACTCAGGAGACTGAGGCAGAAAAATCACTTGAACCCAGAAGGTGGAGTTTGCAGTGAGCCAAGATCGCACCACTGCACTCTAGCCTGGGTGACAGGAAAATTCTCCATTTCCAGGAAAAAAAAAAAAAGAAAGAAAGAAAAATTTGAATATCTTGTGGATTTTAGTGAATAATAAGGTATCAACACTGGTTCAATATTGTAACAAATGTACCACACCAATGTAAGATGTTAGAAACAGAGGAAAACGTGCAAGATATATGGGAACTACTCTTTGTATTAACTTCATGATTCCTCTGTAAATCTATAACCATTCCTAAAAATAAAGTTCATTTGGCCGGGTGCAGTGGCTTATGCCTGCAATTCCAGCACTTTAGGAGACTGAGGCAGGTGGATCAGTTGAATCCAGGAGTTCAAGACTGGCCTGGCTAACATGGTGAAACCCCGTCTTTACTAAAAATACAAAAAAATTACCCGGGCATGGTGGTGCACACTTATAGTCCCAGCTACTCGGGAGGCTGAGGCACGAGAATCGACTGAACCTGAGAAGTGGAGGTTGCAGTGAGCTGAGATTGCACTACTGCACTCCAGCCTGGGTAGCAGAGACTCTGGCTCAGAAAATAAATAAATAAATTTCCTTTAATTTACATTTTTTAGGAATTCCCCAGTTCCCAAGCCAGATCTAATCACCTGCTATGTGTGCATATAGCAATCTGGACTACTGGCTGAATGAATTAATTTATCACCATATGTGATTGCATGTTTGTGCATTTTGCTCACTTCCGTATCTTAGTGCAAGGTCAGGGCCTGGCTCTTGACAATGCTTAGTAATAGACACGGAGTAAGTGCAACCTCACAGAATAAAAGTTTCATGACAACAGGATTTTGTCTGTTCTGTTCTCTGTTGTATCCCCATCACCTAGACGATGTCTGGCACATGGTACACATTCAGTCAGGATAAATTCCTCCCCAAGTGTAGTCAAAGAATCTTTTCCCTAGTGATCCAGGGCTCTTGACCACCCTGGATCCCTTTGGGGTGGCCTATCTGCTGTGGGTTGGGGGTCACATGCTTGTGGGAAGGGGGGATTGACTTCCCTGTTCCTGGCTGAGGCTCCACTGGGCTCTGCAGAAGGTTTTCAGCTGGGGCAACTCGCTGCTCAGTTAGCACCATTTACCAAAATGAGGGAAAGTAAGAGAGGGGCAAGGAGGAGGTGCGGTTTGAAGAAGATCTGTGAGACATCGAATTGACAAGATCAAGTAGGAAATGGCATACATCTGTCTACAATTCAGGGGGCGGCGTAAAGCTGCAGCTATAAAGCTGGAATTCATCAGCCTTAAAGATGGTGTCTGAAACCATGAGAATGATAGTGCATTTGCCGCGGGAAACAGCATGGCGTTTCCTCAAAAGATTAAACGTGGAATGACCACAGGATCCAACAATTCCACTTCTGGGTATATACCCAAAATAATTGAAAACAGGGTATCAAAGAGACATTTATACACAAATGTTTATAGCAGCTTTATTCCTAACACCAAAAGGTGGAAGCAACCCAAGTATTTATCGACAGACAAATGGATTTTTTTAATGTGGTCTATTCATACAATGGAATATTATTCACCCTTGAAAAGGAAGGACATTCTAACCCATGCTACATGGATGGACCTTGAGGATATTATGCCAAAGGAAGTATGCCAATCACAGAAGGACAAATACTGTATGATGCCTTTTTTTTTTTTTTTTTTTTTTTTTTTTTTGAGACTGAGTTTCACTGTTATTGCCCAGGCTGGAGTGCAATAGCATGGTCTCAGCTCCCCACAGCCTCCGCCTCCCAGGTTTAAGCAATTCTCCTGCCTTAGCGTCCTGAGTAGCTGGGATTACAGACATGTGCTACCACACCTCGCTAATTTTGTACTTTTAGTAGAGACGGGAGTTCTCATGTTGGTCAGGCTGGTCTCGAACTCCCGACCTCAGGTGATCCACATGCCTCAGCCTCTCAAAGTGCTGGGACTACAGGCATGAACCACCATGCCTGGTCTGTATGATGCCATTTCTATGAGATCCCTACAGTAGTCAAATTCATGGAGACAGAAAGTAGAATGATGGTTGCCAGAGGCTGGGCGGGGGAGGGAATGGTGAATTGTTGGTTCACACGGGACAGAGTTTCTGTTTGGGGAGATGAAAAGGCTCTGGAGATAGATGGTGGTGATGGTTGCACGACAAAATAAACATACTTAATGCCATAGACTGTACAACTAAAAACGGTTAAAATGGCCAGGCGCGGTGGCTCACGCCTGTAATCCTAGCACTTTTAGAGGCGGAGGCAGTGGATTGCCTGAGCTCAGGAGTTCAAGACCAGCCTGGGCAACATGGTGAAACCCCATCTCTACTAAAATACAAAAAAAAAATTAGCCAGGCATGGTGGTGGGCACCTGTAGTACCAGATACTCGAGAGGCTGAGGCACAAGAACTGTGCTTGAACCCAGGAGGCAGAGGTTGCAGTGAGTCGATGTCATGTCACTGCACTCCAGCCTGGGCAACAGCTGGAGACTCTGTCTCCAAAAAAAATTAATAATAATAATAATTAACAAATATAAAAATAAAAGCAGTTAAAATGGTAAATAATGTGTGTGTGTGTGTATATATGTGTGTGTGTGTATATATATGTGTGTGTGTGTATGTGTGTGTATATATATATATATATATATTAGGTAGATGGGTAAGTAGATAGGGGTGGTATATACTTTTTTTTTTTTTTTTGTTCTGAGACACAGGTTTCTCTCTTGTGTGTGTGCGCAGCTGGATGCAATGGCACAATCTCAGGCTCACCGCAACCTCCGCCTCCTGGGTTCAAGCAATTCCCCTGCCTCAGCCTCCCGAGTAGCTGGGATTACAGGCCTGCACCACCATGCCCAGCTAATTTTGTATTTTTAGTAGAGACGGAGTTTCTCCATGTTGGTCAGGCTGGTCTTGAACTCCCAACCTCAGATGATCCACCCACCTTGGTCTCCCAAAGTGCTAGGATTACTGTCGTGAGGAACCACACCTGCCTTGTTATGCATATTTTACCACAATAAAAGAACTCATTATTATGTACTGAATGCTTCCTGTATGCCCAGCATGTTTTAAGAGATGTCTGTGTTTCAAACTCATTGAATCCTCCTATTTTCAAGGTAGGTACATTATCATCACCATTTTATAGGCAAGGAAAGTAGTGATCAGAGAAGTTAAGTAAGGGGCTTATGCTCACACAGCTTCTAACTAGCCAGGCTAGGAATTGGATTTAGACAGTTGGGGTCCAGCACCCAAGCTTTTTATTTAACATACTGTTTGAGGCTGGGAACGGTGGCTCACGCCTATAATCCCAGCACTTTGGGAGGCGGAGATGGGTAGATCACAAGGTCAGGAGATCGAGACCTTCCTGGCTAACACAGCGAAACCCTGTCTCTACTAAAAATACAAAAAATTAGCTGGGTTTGGTGGTGGGCTCCTGTAGTCCCAGCTACTCGGGAGGCTGAGGCAGGAGAATGGCATGAACCCAGGAGGCGGAGCTTGCAGTGAGCCGAGATCACACCATTGCACTCCAGCCTAGGCGACAGAGCCAGACTCCGTCTCAAAAAAAAAAAAAAAAAAAAAAATTACTGTCTGAGCTGTGAGAGATTACCTCACTACTACAAGAATGTATGTTTGGCATTAAAAAGTAAATTTTTAGGCAGGTTGTGGTGGCTTATACTATAATCCCAGCACTTTGGGAGGCCAAGGCTGAAGGATCACTTGGGACCAGGAGTTCAACACCAGCCTGGGCAACATAACAAGACATTGTCTCAAAAGAAATAATAATAATTAGCCAGGCATGGTGGTGGCACACACCTGTAGTCCCTGCTACTTGGGAAGCTGAGGCAGGAGGATTGCTTGGGGCTACAGTGAGCTATGATGGCACCACTGCCTTCCAGCCTGGACAGAGTGAGACCCTGTCTCAAGACAAAAAAAAAAAAAAAAAAAAAAGGGCCAGCCACAATAGCTCACACCTGTAATCCCAGCATTTTTGGAGGCCAAGGCACTTGGTCACTTGAGGTCAGGATTTTGAGACCAGCCCGGCCAACACAGTGAAACTCCGTCTCTACCAAAAATACGAAAATTAGCCAGGTGGTGGTGCACGCCTGTAATCCCAGCTACTTGGGATGCTGAGGCAGGAGAATCGCTTGAACTCGGGAGACGGAGGTCGCAGTGAGCCGAGATAGCGCCACTGCACTCCAGCCTGGGTGACAGAGTGAAACCTGTCTCAAAAAAAAAAAAGTAAAAAGAATAATTTTTTATGAGAATTTAAACGAAGGCTGAAGTTACAACTCCTAAGCAGCTAGTCGCTGGCCTTTTACCATGTTCAGATAGCGCCTCCCTGCATAGGGCCTGAGCCCCAGGCAGGCCCCGCATAGGGCCTGCAGCCCGCAGAAGGGATGAGGAGTTCAAGGAACTGGAGCGGGAAGGACAGTTATCAGACCATTTTATCATTTCTGAAAAATTGCTCTATGGCCAGGGATGACCCCTGGAAATACCCATCGGAGGCTTCCTGCTGTGTGTGTAAGGCCAGGGGGGCCCACAGCACCTTTCCCTCCTTGGCCCTTAGGAGGATTCAGCCCCGACTCAGACCCTCCCGGTCAAGAGGCCAGAGCCCCAGTTCCAAGGCAGGTGAACCCAGGAGATCTGCAGCTCCCTGGCAGCTGAGGGAGAAGCTTGCTATGCCATTTGGGGCTGCTCTGTTGTGTTATCAATGAAACCTCTCAGACAAAAGCAATGCCAAGGAGTGACTACTCCAGACCTGCAGCTCAAAAACACACAGGGTCCTCACATGGCCTTCCCTCTGCGTGTGTCTGTTCTAATCGCCTCTTCTTAAAAGGACACCAGTCATTTTGGACTACGGCCCACCCTCAGGGCCTCATTTTTGTTGCTGTTGTTGTTGCTTTAAACCTTTATTTTGAGTTCAAGGGTACATGTGCAGGTTTGCTATATAGGTTAAACTCATGTCATAGGGCTTTGTTTTACAGATTACTTTGTCACCCAGGTACTAAGCCTAGTACCCAATAGTTATTTTTTCTGCTCCTCTCCCTCCTCCACCCTCTACCCTGAAGTGGGCCCCAGTGTGTGGTGTTCCCCTCTATGTGTCCATGTGTTCTCATCGTTTAGCTCCCACTTGTAAGTGAGAAAATGGACTGTTTGGTTTTCTGTTCCTGCATTAGTTTGCTAAGGAAAAGGGAAGGGCCTTATTTTAACTTAATCACCAGTTTAAAGACTGTATCTCCAAATATGTTACATTCTGAGATATCGAGGCTTAAGGCTTCAACACATGGATTTTGAGAGAGACATAATTCATCCTGTAACAGCATATAAATAAGTAACGATGCCCCACCCAATAAAGCCCTAGCATAATTCCAGTCAAAATGATTTGTTTAACCTATTGAAAATAACTAAATTTTACCAAGGGAGGCAGAGAAACTGAATTGTTCTGTCATCTTCGTTTCTGCTCTCAACTGCTTTCAAACAACATTTCAAAAACATCTATGATAGTTTAAACCTCAGAACTTGTTAGCTATGGTTTTTCTCCCCAGTGTTGTTTTGTTTTGTTTTGTTTTGTTTTTTTGAGATGGAGTCTTGCCTTGTCACCCAGGCTGATGTGCAATGGCGAGATCTCGGCATGGTGACTCATGCCTGTAATCCCAGCACTTCGGGAGGCCAAGGCGAGAGGATCACCTGGATCGCATAAGTACAGGAGTTTGAGACCAGCCGGGGCAACATAGTGGGACTTTGTATTAGTCCGTTCTCACATTACTGTAAAGAACTACCTGAGACTGGGTAATTTATAAAGGAAAGAGTTTTAATTGATTCGCAGTTCCACAGGCTTAACCGGAAGCATGACCAGGAGGCCTCAGGAAACTTACAGTCATGGCAGAAGGCGAAAGGTAAGCAAGCACGTCTTACCATGGCAAAGCAGGAGAGTGAGCGAATGGGGAAGTGCCACACTTTTAAACAACCGGATCTCATGAGAACTCACTCACTATCACAGCAAGGGGAAATCCGCCCCCATGATCCAATCACCCCCTACCCAGTCCCTCCTTCGACACGTGGAGATTACAGTTTGAGATGAGATTTTAGTAACGACACAGACCAAACCATATCAGACCACACTGCTACAAAAAATTGAAATTAAAAAATTAGTCAGTGTGGTGGTGTGTGCCTATAGCTACTTGGGAGGCTGAGGTGGGATGATCTCTTGAGCTCAGGAGTTGAAGGCAGCAGAGAGCCAGGATTGTGTCACTGCACTCCAGCCTGGGCGACAAAGAGAGACATCTCTTAAAAAAAAAAAAGAAAGAAAAAGAGACGTTATTCCAGCAAGCAGTTTTCAAACTGCGGAGACGACGCCTTCTATACCAAACAAAAGTGCACTCCACCAGAACCAAGAGGGGACTGTCTTGCTAGGGAAAGTTCCAGCCTAGGATCCCCCTCCCGTCTGCTATGCAAATGAGGCATGCGAGATCACTCAATCCTGATTGGCTGATGTTAAAACCGACCACAGATGACAGTTCATGGGTCGGGTCCAGGTGGCAGAATGGGGCCTTCCAGCAGTGGTTGATTCTGGTGACATCGACAGGACCAGACGGCTATGAAAGCCCCAAAGTTTAACTACTGTTCCGCTTGTACAGGATACAAGTGTACTCGGCAAATGGCTCTCAGTTCCATTAAAGACTTAGATCCAGTTAGCCACTCGCAATCCATCTTGAAGGGTGGCTCTTTCTGGGTTCACACATTTCTCCTCGATACTGTACAACAAGATCGGTCCGGACTTTCAATAATAGACTGGTCTATCTTGGCAAAGGGTGTCCATTAGAATGCAAATGAGCAAAAAGGAAAAATGTATGCCTGATTTTAAAGCTATAAAAGTCTGACCTACAGTCACCATTGGCAGAAATGTATCTGGGGATTGCAAGTTTTAACTTTAACCACCTATTAATCACTTTGAACTTATGAACAAATGGATTTATAAACAACCTGTTTGTAAGTAAAAGCAGATCGATTTGGTTAAGTGAATTAGTATCTGGTTGAACAACTTTACCAAGACATACAGGTTGAGAGTGTCATAACTAATCTAAAATGAGGTCCCTATGGCTTGGTCAGTCTTCATTTCTGCCCTGTTCAGAACTCTCCAATTTGTCGTGGAATAGGAAAATCAGAATGCAATATGCTGTATCTGCACTGTTATAAATGTGTTGAAGTAAAAAATCATGGTTCTCATAAAAATGTAAAATAAGCCAGGTGCAGTGGCTCATGCCTGTAATCCCAGCACTTTGGGAGACCGAAGCGGATGGATCACTTGAGGCCAGGAGTTCAGGACCAGATGGCCAACATGGTGAAATCCCATTTCTACTAAAATTACAAAAGTTAGCCAGTCATGGTAGCGCACTCCTGTAGTCCCAGCTGCTCAGGAAGCTGAGACATGGGAATCACTTGAGCCCGGGAGGTGGAGATAGCTATGAGCCAAGATTGTGCTACTGCACTCCAGCCTGGGCAACAAAGGGAGACTGTCTCAGAAAAAAAAAAATACATATATAATATATAAATAAAATATGCCTGATTTTAAAGGCATATATATGCATATATATGCATATACATTTACATATGCATAATATATATGCATATATACACACACACAGAGGGAGACTCTGTCTCAAAAATATATATACGCATATATATAATGAATATATGCGTGTATATATGCATATATATAATGAAAATATATTCATATATATGCATATATATCACATATATATGCGTGTATATATATATGCATGTGTATATATATATTTATATAATGGACATGTGTCCAAGATTTTTAAATTAACTCATTAATTAATTGTGCAGGTAGTAAAATATTACAACTGGCTGAAAGAGTATCCAAAGAACAGACATATTTACAAGCAGAAAAGAGTGCTGAAATAAATTTACTAAGAGACGCAAGACTGACAGCCTCTTTATGGGGTAGCAATCAATTGCATTTCTACCAGACAAAACTCCTTTTATCTCTATGGACAAGAATCTTTTCCATAACCTTGTGTTTTCTATAATTTACAGTTACAAAATAGTTCAGTCAAAAACGATGAAAGACACAGACCCCTGTGAAATCAGACAGCACAACCCTGAAGCCTCTGCTAGATAATACCCAGCAATCCATTGAAAGGAAACTCAGTAATCTTTCTGCCCATTTCAAGGCCTTTTCCTGACAATAAGAGGAGATTTAATCATCATAAAGCAATCTGAAGCTCTGTGCTGGGACCAAGTGCAAGGAGAGAGTGGAAAGACTGCAGCTTAGCAGTAGTGTATGTGGGAATGGCTTGGGAGTTTAAATCAGCATTGTATTCAGAGATTCAATGTGATGAGGCTGCCAAAACTTTTGGTTCTTTTTTTTTTTTTTTTTTTTTCAATTCAGGCATCATCTCTAGAATGGAAGAAAGGAAGAACCTGCTCTGGTCAGCTATGATCAGACAGACAACTGGATTCTGTGTACCACATTTTACAAGGGCTAGAGAGAGTCGGGAGGGTAAGGGAATGTGACATCCATGCATAAGGAGTGCTGGAAGAAACCAGGAATATTTAAAGAGGAAAAAGCTCACACAGGAATGGGACAGTTGTCTTCAAATACTTATAGGATAACTGAGGAATAAGGCTTAAGGAACACCTTCCTAAATAACAACCAAGCTGGTGGTGATGATGGTGATGATGATGGTGATGATGGTGATAATGGTGATGATGATGGTGATGATGGTGGTGATGATGATGGTGATAATTGTGATGATGATGGTGATGATGGTGGTGATGATGGTGATGATAATGGTGATGATGGTGATAATGGTGATGATGATGGTGATGATGGTGATGATGGTGGTGATGATGGTGATAATGGTG
>NW_016803312.1:2629520-2639593 GCF_001698545.2 Rhinopithecus bieti
TGATGATGGTGATGATGATGATGATGATGGTGATGATGGTGATGGTGATGATGGCGATGATGATGGTGATGATGGTGGTGATGATGATGGTGATGATGGTGGTGATGATGGTGATGGTGGTGATGATGGTGATGATGGTGATGATGGTGGTGATGGTGGTGATGATGATGGTGATGATGGTGATGATGATGATGATGGTGATGCTGGTGATGATGATGGTGATGATGGTGATGATGGTGATGACAGTGTCAGTCAACATTAATTGAGCTTCACTACATTAATTGAGATTTACTAGATGTCAAACCATGGACTGAGCACTTTACAAGTGCCCTCTCATTTAACCCTCATGACAGTGAGAAACTAGTTTCCCAGCTCACACTTGGTAGACAGAGATGTCAAACTTTTGGTGGAATTAAAGGCTTTTACGTTCCCTTTAAGCTCTAAGATTACATGGTTCTATGTCACTCTTCTTCTCAAAGACCTTTGATGAATCCCTATTGGCTACTATATTAAATACAAATTCCCCAGCATGCCAACAAAAGCTCTTCACAGCATTGCTCAAATCAAGCTCTCCATGTTTGTCACCGAAATATCACTACCACGACTACCATCATTTTAAACACCACTACCACCACTACCCCCATCAAACATACCAAATGCAGCCATGCAAGATACTTACTCAACCAGCTCTCAATCAATTCAATCAACCGTCCAATCTCTATAGTCCTACTCATGCCCTTCCATTTCCGATGGTACCTCCTCCATAAAGTCATTCTAGTGCATTCTTTCCCTCCTCTTCCACCATCTCCCTTCCTGCAGTAGCACTTTTGCCACATGCTGGTCACTATCACAGTCACTTACTAGTACTTGTTTTATCTCTTCTAGGTTGCAAGCTCCTTGAAGGGGCCGCTACTGAATGAATTTGTTGAATGGCCAGAAAGGGAAAGTGGGACATAGATGCGGCAAGGGAAGCTCGGGAAACAATCTAAGGCAAGAGGAATAACGACAGGTCCTTTACTGGGGAAGCAATTTCTGAATGCATTTATCCTAGGTGCATTGCTGAGAGTTATTTTTTCAGCTCCAAAGGGTGTGAGCAAAGGTGTCAGGGAAAGAAACTTTGCTTTCCGAAGAGAGCTGGTCTACCTGGAGTAGAGTGCATTCTCATTAGATAAAAAGAGCAGAGTCAAGCCTTCATTCTTTCAGTTCCTAGCCCAAGACGCGTGGTCAAGAAAGGTTTTTGTTTTATTTTGTTTTGTTTTTTAGAGGCAGGGTCTTGCTCTGTCACCCACGTTGGAGTGCGATGATAGAATCATAACTCACTGTAACCTCAAACTCCTAGGCTCAAGCAGTTCACCTGTCTCAGCCTCCTGAGTAGCTTGGACTACAGGTGTGCACCGTAGCACCCCGCTGATTTTTAACTTTTTTTTCTTTCTTTTTTTTTTTGTAGAGACAGGGTCTCACTATGTTGCCCAGGCTAGTCTCTGACTCCTGGCCTCTAACAATCCTCCTGCTTCAGCGTCCCAAAGTGCTGGGATTACAGGTGTGAACCACCATGCCTGGCAAAGAAAGATTTACTAAATGACTTTATTTATCGTAGTGAGGGGCAGGACTGGTTAGGTGCATTTGGGTCAAGATCTTGGAAGGCCTTGAACACCAGGACAAAGGGAACACTTATGGATTCCTGACCAAGACAGTGACTTGATTCACCCTAAACATCTTAAATGTATTTTTTATTTATATTGTTGTATGCATTTTAAAAAATATGCTCATGTGATTTTTTTTTTTTTTTTTTGAGATGGAGTCCTGCTTTGTTGCCCAGGCTGGAGTGCAATGGTGTGATCTCGGCTCACAGCAACCTCCACCTCCCAGGTTCAAGTGATTCTCCCCTCTCAGCCTCCCAAGCAGCTGGGATTACAGGCACGCCACCACCATGCCTGGCTAATTTTTGTATTTTGGGTGAAGACAGGGTTTTGCCATGTTGGCCAGGCTGGTCTCAAACTCCTGACCTCAAGTGATCCGCCCACCTTGGCCTCCCAAAGTGCTGGGATTACAGGCGTGAGTCACCACGCCCAGCCCGATTTTCTCATTTCTGACCTCTCATTCACACAGATCTTGTTCTGATTGCTTCTAAACACTATCACAGACATTTGATAGTTTTGTATTTCTTCTGCTTTTGTCATTCCCCACCTAGTCCTAGAATGTGCTTTTCCCCTCTGTCTTGGAAATAAGTTTTCTTTTCCTCTCCCCTCCCTGAATCCGTAAGTGCCTCCATCATGCCCTTTAACTTGTCCACTTTTCTCTTGAAGATCTTCCCTTTTCTCTCCCTTTGCCGTCCAACTGTCCTGATTCTACTGACCATCACTTACTTCGGTTTTAGGTTCCCCAATTCCCATTACTTAGGTTCTACTCATTTCCCATTGAAGGCTGCAGAGAACACTAACCTCACCTATAAAGCAATCAGAAGTTGCTCACCGATCAGTGGGTTGTGTGCGCTTTTCACATCTCTTTTCCAGAACCACTAGGAGCGCCAGCAGATCCTGCCCACCTGTGAGATGGGCAGAACCCTGGCCATCCTGCCTGTAGAGACAGCCTTAGGATGATGCTGGAAGCTACTGCTTCACCAACCGCTGTCCAAGGAGCCTTACCCACATGATCTCAACCTTCGAAAGGCCCTGTCACGTGAGCTCCTGTGCCTATT
Source organism: Rhinopithecus bieti (assembly GCF_001698545.2). Classification (NCBI taxonomy): domain Eukaryota; kingdom Metazoa; phylum Chordata; class Mammalia; order Primates; family Cercopithecidae; genus Rhinopithecus; species Rhinopithecus bieti. The sequence goes on from NW_016803312.1 coordinate 2,632,219, forward strand.
CCACTGATGAAGATGTTACAATTTAGAGAAATCTTTTCTTTTTTTTCTTTTTTTTTTTTTCTTGCGACGAAGTTTCGCCCTTGTTGCCCAGGCTGGAGTGCAACGGTGCAATCTTGGCTCACTGCAACCTCCACCTCCCAAGTTAAAGCGATTCTCCTGCCTCAGCCTCCAGAATAGCTGGGATTACAGGTGCCTGCCATCACACCCAGCTAATTCTTTGTATTTTTAGTAGAGACGAGATTTCACCATGTTGGCCAGGCTGGTCTCGAACTCCTGATCTCAGCTGATCCACCCGTCTCAGCATCCCAAAGTGCTGGGATTACAGGCATGAGCCACTGCGCCTATAATTTCTATTTATAAAGATTTTCTTTTAAAAATTGCCAAGATTAGGCCAAGCAAATCCCACCTCCCAAAGTGCTGGGATTACAGCCATGAGTTGTCCAGCCAAGGTAGAAGGATTGCTTGAGTTCAGGAGTTTGAAACCAGCCTGCGCAACATGGTGAGACCCCCTGTTTCTACAAAAAAATTTAAAAATTAGCAGGGCACAGTGGCATGTGCCTGTAGTCCCAGCTACTTGGGAGACTGAGGCGAGGGGAACATTTGAGCCCTGGAGGTCAAGGTTGCAGTGAGTCATGATGGTACCACTGCACTCCAGCCTGGGTGATAGAGAGAGACCCTGTATCAAGAAAAAAAAGAAAAGAATAGAAAAAAAACAGGATTGTAACAAATCCATTCACTTCCTTTCCCTCTCTCTTTACAGCTTCAGCAGCACAGCCTCTGTCTTTGGACCCAAGCTTGGAAAGCATAGCTCCCTCTCTTAGACATTGTCCATTTCAAAGCATCTCCAGATTTGGATCAACTGAAGGATGATATGTTTATGTCCTTCCCTGTCTCTTCCTTAAAGTGACCTTAAGTCTGGAACATAAATTCTTTTTTTCTTACACAAATTTAAAAACTTAGTAGAGAATTCAAAAGGTACAAAGGGTAGCCACAGAGGCTACCACTGTCACCACTTCCTTGTAGTTCCTGGACTCTTGATGGCATTTGCCAATTCAAACAAACAAGAAGTCTATGTGAAAAGTTTTGTTTCCCCTGTGACTTTAAGCTACTTAGAAAATTCGACCAGACGCCGTGGCTCACTCCTGTAATCCCAGGACTTTGGGAAGCCGTGGCAGGCGGATCACGAGGTCAGGAGTTCGAGACCAGCCTGATCATCATGGAGAAACCCTGTCTCTACTAAAAATACAGAACAATTAGCTGGGCGTGGTGGCACATGCCTGTGATCCCAGCTACTCGGGAGGCTGAGACAGGAGAATCGCTTGAACCCAGGAGGTGGAGGTTGCTGTGAGCCAAGATCATGCCATTGCACTCCAGCCTGGGCAACAAGAGTGAAACTCTGTCTCAAAAAAAAAGGCATGGTTTTTATCCTAACCCTCCTGGCATCTTCATATAGCTCACCAAAAAAGAGAGAGCCAGGAAAAGGAAGAATCACTTCTATTAATTCCCTTCACCTAGGTTCACTTGGCAACATCATCAGTTCTCCTCATCTGCATGATCTGTTCTTTCTCTCGCTATTATTGTTGAGTGTTCCAGTCTCTGCTTATTGGCAAAATGAGACCTAGGTTTCTCATTAGTTTGTGTTTGCTGAAGAGTCAAAGGCTAAAGATTTTGCCTTGTCTGGCAGTATTTTCTCTCTCCAAAGCAGTATCTGACTGTCTGGTGCCAACGATTGAGAATACTGGCAAGAAATGAGCTAGTGAGGGTGTGCCATCTGTTTCTAAAACTTCATTCAGAAAGTTACATGCAGTTTACAAATATAATGTCTCAAAATACACTCAGAGGCAGCTGTGTTGGTGCTCTGGGGTGTCAGAGCTGTAGAGAGGTAAAAGGCTCAGAAGTCAGCCCAATCCCAGCTGGGTCTTCCCCCAGCCACCAGACTTGGAAAGGCTGCGAGCTGCTCTGAGCTGCTTCTGTGTTGAGCTCTACCTCTCAGGGCTTCTGAGGCTACTGAGCTAACAAACGCAAATGTCTGCTATACTCCGCTGGGGGCCGTGGCTCACGCCTGTAATCTCAGCACTTTGGGAGGCGGAGGCGGGCGGATTGCCTGAGCTCAGGAGTTTGAGACCAGCCTGGCCAACATGGTGAAACCCCGTCTCTACTAAAAATACGAAAGATTAGCTGGGGGTGGTGGCGGGCGCCTGCAATCCCAGCTATTCGGGAGGCTGAGGCAGGAGAATCGCTTGAACCGAGGAAGCGGAGGTTGCAGTGAGCCAAGATCGCGCCATTGAAATCCAGCCTGGGAGACAGAGACCCTGTCTCAAAAAAAAGAAGAAGAACGAAGAACGGAGAACGGAGAACGGAGAAGGAGAAGGAGAAGAAGGAAAAGGAGAGAAAAATCAGCTGGGCATTTTTTTTCCCCATGGCATAAAAATGAAGGCCGCCCAGAAGCACAGTCCTGCAGTTTACTCTCCAGCATGGCCTTGCTTAGAGCTGATCTGCTCGACAGGGTGCTCCGAGTGAAGAGGGCGCACCCTGCGCGCCTTGGCTCCCTGCCTCTCCAGCCGCACCTCCGGGTGGAATTTACCTGGAACGATCGCTTTCCTGCCCGTCCCCACCCCGGCCACTCCCAGGTCCTCCGGTCATTTCACCTTTTCTCTGCTTCACAGAACCCTTGAATGATAATCTGCTTTTATTTTCCTGAATTTCTGAACTCTTCCTGAGTCTTTAACCTCCGGTCGTGGGCGATCAGCCTCGGATTCCTTTAGCGCCCTTGGCCTGGCTGAGACTTTTGCCGTGGGAAAATCGGAGAATTTTTCACAGTGGTTCTGTCTCACGCGTGATTACACTTAACCTGCCACGCTGTCTGCGCTTTCTCCCTTTTCTCTCCCTCCTGGACAGCTGAGCAAACATTTCCTGTCAGTGCTTGCGCGCCAGGATTCTTTATCCTTTGCGATCTGGTCTGCCCTGTCTGGCGCTCCCCACCCACCTCTTTTAGGCTATTGCTAGTCTTTAGTCCCACAAATGACAGATTCTAGGCTATTGCTGGGCAAAATGAAATGGTCTTTAGTCTCACAAGTGACAGAGATGATACCATCTTCCCACCTCCTCCAAGGAATTCTGAACCACCTGGTCGGTTTCAGGAGCCTCAAGTTTAAGTGCTGGGAAACCTGTACTTGTAGGCTGAGTAACCGCCCAGCTCAGCTCAGTAATCCGGGAACCTGGTTCTGCTGCCCAAGGTGGAAGGCTCACTCCACCACCTCCCCGTGTGCAAGCTTACATTCTCCTGGCCACACCCCAGTTCCGCTGAGTATTTTACTTGGCTGGCATTGCCGTGTCTTTTTAGCCATACTAAAATGGCGTCTTTCATACCCACTTCATGTCTCATTGAAGATGATGAAGTGTTTGTTTCTTGTCCGGCTTGGTGTGGTGCAATTGCAAGATTAAATCAGAGGCTCGCATTTTTTATCCCCATGTAATTTTTAGGGCGTGTCATGAATTCTCGCCCTTAGTAACACACTTTTTCTAGGAACCTAAATTTCAAAATTGTGTCTTTGGCGATTACAGTGGAGAGATTTTGTCATCTCAATTCTCCTCAAAATTTTTTGCCTTGGAATATTTTTCGAATGATCAAATCTTTATTTATTTATTTATTATTTTTGAGGCGGGGTCTCACTCTGTCGCCCAGGCTGGAGTGCAGTGGAATGACCTGCACTGAGGTCACTGAATGGCTCACTGCAGCCTCCACCTCCTGGGTTCAAGCGATTCTCCTCCCTCAGCCTCCTGAGTAGCTGGGATTACAGGATCATGCCACCATGCCTGGCAAATTTTTGTACTTTTAGTAGAGATGGGGTTTCACCATGTTGGCCAGGCTGGTTTTGAACTCCTGACCCCAGGTGATTCACCCACCTCAGCCTCCCAAAGTGCTGGGTTTACAGGCGTGAACCAATGCACCTGGCCTTTTTTAAGACTGGGTCTTGCTCTGTCGCTCAGGCTGGAGTGCAGTGGCGCGATCATAGCTTACTGCAGCTTAAACTCCCGGGCTCAAGCGGTCGTCCCACCTCCGGCCTCCCAAAGCACAGGCGTGAGCTTCCACACCTGGTCCAAACGTCCTTTCTAAATGGTGGTGGTCCTTTCTAAACTGTGTAAGTCCCTTTTTGTTTGGGAGTTTCCTTTTTATCTTACAGAAAACAAGAGACATTGATATAGGAGTTAGGAAGAAATCACTTAGGCAGATAGTGAGGGTATGGAAGTTCTCGGTAAGGCTTTTTCTTTTTTTAATGAAAAGCAGTCCCAAGTCATTTTCTAACAAAGAGCAGCCTGTAAAGTCTGCAGACATAGACAAGCAAGTTGGAAGCTTGCACGGGTGATTGCAAGCAGGAACTAGGAGCTAGACATGTTCAGCATGGCGGATCCATCTTCCCTTCTCTGCCAGGCATGTGTACACTAAGTAGCAGACAAGATGGCACCAGCCAAGGGGAGAATTCATTTGCATACTAAGATTAGGGTAGGCACCCGCCACCACGCCTGGCTAATTTTTATATTTTTTAGTAGAGATGGGATTTCACCATGTTGGTCAGGCTGGTCTCAAACTCCTGACCTCAGGCAATCTGCCCTCCTCAGCCTCCCAAAGTGCTGGCATTACAGGCATGAGCCACCACACCCGACCCGACCTCCTTTTCCTTCTTGAATCTGATCTCCAGATGACTCAATTACTTTGCAGTTCTATAATCTTGCCCTCCTTCCCTCCTCAGTTCATTCTCGCTTTTGCCACTGTACATTCTGCTTTAAAATTTACTCTGGGGCCAGGCACGGTGGTTCACACCTATAATCCCAGCACTCTGGGAGGCTGAGGTGGGAGGATTGCTTGAAGCCAGGGGTTCTGGGCTACACTGAGCTATGATCATGCCACTGCACTCCAGCCAGGGTGACAGACCAAGAAAACGTCTCTCTCTAAAAGGAAAAAAAAAGAAAGGAAGAAATCAGTTTTTTGTTTGTTGTTTGTTTTTGGACAGTATCAATCTGTTGCCCAGGCTGGAATGCAGTGGCACGATCACAGATCACTGCAGCTTTGACTTCCCGGGCTCAGATGGTTCTCCCACCTCAACCTTCCCAATAGTTGGGAGTGCAGGTGCATATGCCACCATGGCCAGCTCATTTTTGCATTTTTTGTATAGATGGGGTTCTGCAATGTTGTCCAGGCTGCTCTCAAACTCCTGGGCTTAAGCAATCCTCCTGCCTCCTGCCTCCACCACACCTGGCCAAAAATTCTGTTCTTTACCTTCATAGTGGGGATCCCTTGGTTTCGTCTCCTCGATTTCACCCACAATCCCTGTAAGGACAAATGAAAGAAATGGAAGCAAGAAGACGCCCCGAGGAATAGCAACTCTCGTAGCCAGTGACTGGACTGCTGAATCCTGGGGTTCAACAACAAGCTTTCTTTGGGGGCCTCATCCTGTGTTAGGTTTCAACAGCTTCCTTGAAGTCTAAGCCAGAGCTCCATCCTCATTTCCAAAAGGGTGTTCCCAAGTTGATGTTCCTGTTGGCTCTTCTCATACACTTGTTTCCCCAAAATGTTCCAATAAGAAACAAATGTGAGCACTTCCCTACAGAAGTAAACTAAGAACCTGCAGAATTGCAGATGTTTAGAGCTGGAAGAGCACTAGGGCGGAGAGTATCTTTTTCCCACTGGGATGGAGTGAAGGCCATGTGGATGTTTTCATTGACGATAGCAGCAATTTGACAAAAGTCCATGGATGGTGGTGAAGGACATGCCTCAAACATGAATCCAGACCATGCAGAGGCTTCACTCATCTCTATTTTCTTTCTTTCATTTATGTATTTATTTATTTATTTAGAGACGGAGTTTCGCTCTTGTCGCCCAGGTTGGAGTGCAATGGCATAATCTCGGCTCACTGCAACCTCTGCCCTCCTGGATTCAAGTGATTCTCCTGCCTCAGCCTCCTGAGTAGCTGGGATTACAGGCATGCGCCACCCCGCCTGGCTAATTTTGCATTTTTAGTAGAGACGAGGTTTCTCCATGTTGGTCAGGCTGGTCTCAAACTCCCAACGTCAGGTAATCCACTTGCCAAAGTGCTGGGATTACAGGCATGAGCCACCGTGCCCGGAATAATTTACTTTCTCCTCCCAGTTAATGTTTGCTCTCAGAAAAGAAGCTGATCAAGGTAGTTTATACCCTATGATTGCTTTTGAGATATAATATATATATATATCATAAAATTCATCCTTTCAAAGTGCACAATTCAGTGGTTTTCAGTATATTCCAAGGATATGCAACCATCACCACCATATAATTCTAGAACGTTTTTGTCACCCCCCAAAAGAAACTCTGTCCCCTATAGTAGTCATCCCCATTCCCCTAATTCCCAGCCCCTGGCAACCAGCAATATATTTTCTGTCTCTAGGAATCTGCCTATCCTGGACATGCCCTTTGTAATGTATGATCACAATGTATGATCCTTTGCACCTGCCTTCTTTTGCTTAGAATAGTGTTTTCAAGGTTCATCCATATTGTAGCATGGATCGGTACTTGATTCCTTTTTACGGCTATCATTCTATTGTGTGGTGATGTAGAACTCTTTTGTTTATCCATGTGTCACCTGATGGATATTTGTGTCGTTTCCATCTTTTAGCCATTGTGAATAATGCTGTTGGGGCCGGGCACGGTGGCTCAAGCCTGTAATCCCAGCACTTTGGGAGGCTGAGATGGGCAGATCACGAGGTCAGGAGATCGAGACCATCCTGGCTAACACGGTGAAACCCTGTCTCTACTAAAAAATACAAAAAAACTAGCCGGGTGAGGTGGCGGGCGCCTGTAGTCCCAGCTACTCCGGAGGCTGAGGCAGGAGAATGGCGTAAACCCAGGAGGCGGAGCTTGCAGTGAGCTGAGATCCGGCCACTGCACTCCAGCCTGGGCGGCAGAGCAAGCCTCCGTCTCAAAAAAAAAAAAAATGCTATTGGGAACATTCGTGTACAGATTTCTGTGTGGACATATATTTCATTTCTCCAGGTTGTATCCTTATGAGTGGAATTTCTGGTTCACATGGTAATGCTATTTTTAATCTTTTGAGGAACTGCCAAACTATTTTCCAAACTGGTTACATCATTTGCATCCCAACGACAACATATGAGGATTCTAATTTCTCTGTGTCTTTGCCAGCACTTACTTTTGTCTGTCTTTCTGATTCTAGCCATCCTAGTGGGTATGAATCTCAATGGGGCTTTGATTGCCATTTCTCTAATGACTAATGATGTCGAACATCTTTTCATGCATTTATTGACCATTTTATATATATATATATATATATATATATTTTTTTTTTTTTTTTTTTTTTTTTTTTTTTGAAGTTGTGTTTTC
>NW_016803312.1:2640187-2649149 GCF_001698545.2 Rhinopithecus bieti
TGGAGTCTTGCTCTATCCCCCAGGCTGGAGTGCAGTGGCACAATCTCAACTCGCTGCAACCTCTGCCTCCTGGGTTCAAGCAATTCTCCCACCTCAGCCTCCTGAGTAGCTGGGATTACAGGTGCATGCCACCATACCCAGCTAATTTTTGTATTTTTTAGTACAGATGGGGTTTCACCATGTTGACCAAGCTGGTCTTGAACTCCTGACTTCATGTGATCCACCTGCCTCGGCCTCCCAAAGTGCTGGCATTACAGGTGTGAGTCACTGCACCTGGCCACCTCCTAACACTTTTAAAGTCAAATTAAAGCTAATTACTTACTATCCAGAAACGAACAAACCCACCATTCTACCAGTCCCGCCGTGCATTATATAACCACTTCCTGACAGGAGCAGAATGTGACGCTAACAGGATTGACCTATTAGTCATTGTAGTTAAACTGGACTCTAATTACTCATATAATGTAACTGGTTCCAATTTAACTCCACTCCCATGACATCATGAAATTTGGGTATACAAAGGATTCTTGGCAAAAGAGAATAGAGATGAGCCAGGTGCAGTGGCTCATGCCTGTAATCCCAGCACTTTGGGAGGCAAAGGCTGTTGGATCACTCGAGGCCAGGAACCAACCTGGCCAATGTGGTGAAACCCTGTCTCTACTAAAAATACAAAAACATTAGCCACGTGGTGGCGCGTACACCTGTAGCCCCAGCTACTTCGCAGGCTGAGGCACGAGAATCACTGGAACCCAGGAGGCGGTGGTTGCAGTGAGCTGAGATTGTGCCAGTGCACTCCAGCCTGGGTGACAGAGCAAGACTCTGTCTTAAAAAAAAAAAGAAAAGAAAAGAAAAGAAAGGGCCGGGCACAGTGGCTCATGCCTGTAATCCCAGCACTTTGGGAGCCCAAGGTGGACAGATCACTTGAGGCCATGAGTTCAAGACCAGCCTGGGCAGTATGGTGAAAACCCATCTCTACTAAAAGATACAAAAATTAGCCAGGCGTGGTGGTAGGCACCTGTAATCCTAGCTACTTGGTGGTGGCTGAGGCACAAGAATCGCTTGAACGAGGGAGGCAGAGGTTGCCGTGAGCCAAGATTGCACCACTGCACTACAGCTTGGGCAACAGAACGAGACTCTGTCTCAAAAAAAAAAAAAATAGAAAATTTAAAAGAAAGTTGTTTCGGTCACCAAAAACCAGAAAGAGTGCTTTGGAAAAGTTGCAACCAACAAAATATGTGCATGCTTTCTTGCAGCTAAGAAAGGGAAAAGATAAGAGAAATCCTGGCTTCAAGAAGTGCTTAGTTGTCAAAAAATTATTGAAAGTACGTGGTTCCTACTCAATTGCCTGGGCCTGCACGCGAGTCCCGAGATGATTCCCCATAAGCTGCGCGTGTTTGCTTGAAACAGGTTCCTCTAAGCCCGGCAGATGTTTGCTGCCTTCCAAAAGCAGCAATCGGATAGCTGTTTGCTTATGTCGCACTGCCAGGTTGGGAAGGGAACTTGGGAATTTAATACTCACAGAGTATCCCCGGGGGAGAGACCAGCTCAGATCAGGTGACTTCGAACCTGGCTGGAATAATTACACACCTTCATTTCATAACAAAAAGAGATACCCGTTCAGTAACCTTAGAGGGGGATTTGACGTTTAAATTGTTAACAGACTTTGGATCAGGGAAATATTTGACAGGGAAAAGCAAACATTCTTTGGATGAGCTTTATGGTGGGTTGGAAGTTCTGAAAAAGCTCACGGTTTGATTAAAGGCATGCCATCCTCCCTCCTACACACCTGGAGGGAGCAATCATCTGCACTGGTGAGAGAAAGGTCTCTTGACTTATGATCATGGCTCATGGTACAATTATGCAGCGCTGATGGAAAAAAAATATACAGGGATTAATACGGGGGATCGTAAAATGCTTTTACAGAGGCGTGTAAGAAGAAATATTTCAGAGCAGGTTAAGAGGGGACCAAGTATTTCAAGCCTGTTTAATAGGAGCTACAAGCAGAGCATCTAGGCTGCTTGTATCTGGGGGAGGAAAGCTAGTCCAAAGATGAAATAAAGGTAGGGAAGCTGAGATGAGGAGTGCAGAGAATGTCAGCATGAAGACACAGTGAAAAGTTTGGAAACTAGTGAATTAGAATGGGACAGGGAGTTAAAATTGTCTCTCGCTAAAGAGTCTGAGAAGTAGTTACTGTTAACATACATCATTTGCAAGCTTGGCACAGTAGCTCACGTTTGTAATGCCAGCACTTTGGGAGGCCAAGATGGGAGGATTGCTTGAGCCTAGGAGTTTGAGATCAGCCTGGGCAACATAGCAAGACCCTATCTCTACAAAAAATGTTAAAAATTAGCCAGGCGTAGTGGCTCGTACCTGTAATCCCAGCTACTCAGAAGGCTGACGTAGGGGGGTCACTTGAGCCCAGGAGATCAAGGTTGCAGTGAGCTATGATCATACCACTGCACTCCAGCCTGGGAAACAGAGCAAGACCCTGTCTCTTAAAAAAAAAAACACACAAAAAAAACTGTATATGCACACATGTACATGTAGACACACATCATTTGCAGTTTAAAAAAAAATGGCTAAACTCTCCACAGCCTCATCCTATAAACACACAAAGGCAACAACTGAACTAGAATTCAAAGTAACAAATAAACATGAGACCAAACCACCTGCCTAGACTGCACCTCCTGGCCTAGACTGCCTGGACCGCAAGTGTCTCTCCTGATCCCTGCCTGGAGTATTAAGAGAAATGCTGAGAACAGTCATTAACTCTCAGTGAGCTTTCATTTTTGCATAACAGAGCCCTTTTTTTTGTTTTGTTTTGTTTTTGAGATGGAGTCTTGCTCTGTCACCAGGCTGGAGTGCACTGGTGCAATCTTGGCTCACTGCAACCTCTGCCTCCTGGGTTCAAGCAATTCTCCTGCTTCAGCCTCCCAACTAGCTGAGACTACAGGCGCCCACCACCACGCCCAGCTAATTTTTGTATTTTTAGTAGAGACAGGGTTTCGCCATGTTGGCCAGGATGTTCTTGATCTCTTGACCTCGTGATCCGCCCGCCTCGGCCTCCCAAAGTGCTGGGATCACAGGCGTGAGCCACTGCGCCCGGCAACAGAGTCCATTTCAATCTAACCTAACTGTGCTGTCAGCTAAGCCTTTTCCTGGACAGGCTGTCTTCTAACATCTCGGCCTTTGTATTAACCCAGTTGCGTCCTCTACTCATTTCTCTTGGTGACTTCTCAGGTTCTGTTTGGGGTTTCCTTGCAATATGGAATCTCTGAGCCTATGCCATCCAGCACAGTAGCCACTAGGCACATATAGCTACTGAGCACTTGAGATGTGCTCTTAGGTGTAAAATTTGCATTATATTTAAAAGGCCTAATGAGACACTTTTAATCATTTAAAAAATGTTAGTTACATGTTGAAATGAGACTATTTGGAGTGTAGTGGGCTAAATAACGTATATTATTAAAACGAATTTCATCTGTTTCTTTTTACTTTTTCAATGTGGCTATTAGAACATTTTATTTTAATACTGCAAGTATTTCTTAAATTTCAACTTTTTTTTTTTTTTTTTTTTGAGATGGAGTCTCGCTCTGTCACCAGAGCTGGAGTGCAGTGGCGCGATCTCAGCTCGCTGCAACCTCTGCCTCCCGGGTTCAAGCAATTTTCCTGCCTCAGCCTCCCGAGTAGCTGGGATTACAGGTGCCCACCACCATGACTGGGTAATTTTTGTATTTTTAATGGAGACACAGTTTCACCATGCTGGCCAGGCTGGTCTTGAACTCCTGGTTTCAAGTGATCCGCCCACCTTGGCCTCCCAAAGTACTGGGATTACAGGTGTGAGCCACCACGCCCCACCCAAGACTTTTTCTTTTATTTTTTTCAATATTTTTCTGTTAGAAACTGGCCTCGCTCTGTCACCCAGGCTGCCAGGCTGGAGTGCAGTGGCCCCACCATAGGTCACTACAGCCTCGACTTCCTGCACTCAAGCCATCCTCCCAGGTCAGCCTCCTGAGTAGTTAGGATCACAGGCGCACACTGCATGCCTTGCTAATTTTAAATTTTTTTCTGTAGAGATGAGGTCTTGCTATGTTGTCCAGGCTGGTCTTGAACTCCTGGCCTCAAGTGATCCTCCCACCCTGGCCTCCAGAAATGCTGGGATTAAAGGCATGAGCCACTGAGCCTGGCAGTTTTTTCATTTCCACATCATAGTCTTAGTACTCTGAAACTGGTTAAAATGATTACTCTTTTGACTGTATTACAACTGTCATTGGTCTAGTGCAAACACTGTATATTGCTATTTGTAATGGCTGGAATATTATTAAAATATCTGATATGTTTGCAAGTCTCTTCACTTCCTAGCGGCAGCAGAGCATAGTGGAGAAGCATGCTAGCACCTCCCTCCAGCTGTGTCATCTCAAAATGTGGTCCAACCTCTCTCATCTTACTAATACCTAAAAAATTGTACCGATCATTATAGAATCAGCTTGGTAAGTTTGTTGGTGAATATAAAACAAGTGCCTGGAGCATAGTGGACGTTCAATAAACATTTGCCATAGTATTGGCAGCTGGGTGTTTGGTTCCTAATCAAGAATATGACTTGGGGGTATTGGATTAGATACCTTTCAAATCTCAATTTCTATGATTCTCTGGGATACAATGAAATGACAAAATAAACTTTCATTTCGGTTTTGCTGAAACCGCTTGCGCATTGGATACCTACATGAAGGATGCTTCTGCCGGTCTTCATGTTACACCTATCAGAACAATGAGGGGCTTCTTTGCAGAGCCTCCATTGATTTGTTTCAATAAATTAATTTCTAGGCCAAGCACGATGGCTCATGCCTGTAATCTCAGCACTTTGGGAGGCCGAGGCAGGCAGATCACGAGGTCAGGAGTTCGAGACCAGCCTGGCCAAGAGACCATTCTGGCCAATATTATGAAACCCCTCTCTATTAAAAATACAAAAATTAGGCCAGGCACAGAGGTTCACACCTGTAATCCAGCACTTTGGGAGGCCGAGGTGGACGGATCATTTGAGGTCAGAGTTCAAGACCAGTCTGGCCAACATAGTGAAACCCCATCTCTACTAAAAATCCAAAAAAAAAATGAGCTGGGCGTGGTGGTGGGTGCCTGTAATTCCAGCTACTCGGGAGGCTGAGGCATGAGAATCACTTGAACCCAGGAGGCAGAGGTTGCAGTGAGCCGAGATCGTGCCACTGCACTCCAGCCTGGGTGACAGAGTGAGACCCTGTCTCCAAAAAACAAACAAAAAAAAAATACAAAAATTAGCCAGGCATGGTGGCGGGCACCTGCAATCCCAGTTACTTGGGAGGCTTAGGCAGGAGAATTGTTTGAACCTGGGAGGTGGAGGTTGCAGTAAGCTGAGATCGCGCCATTGCACTCCAGCCTGGGTGACAGAGTGAGACTCTGACGCAAAAAAAAAAAAAAAATTAACTTCTTTGTGAAGCGTACTTCCGGGTAGACATGCACTAAATGGGATTCCAAGCAGATCAAGGGAATTAATGGACATGACTTTGTTTTGAAACCCCATAAAGGAGAATAAATAGATAAGCAGGTATTATGTGAAAGATGGTTCTGTAGTCATATGTGTTTGCAAACCCTGCCTTCCTACTATGACCTCTTCTTAGAGATACACAACACACTTCAGCATATTAACAGCTCAGAGCAGCTTTGTCCAATCGAAATATAATCTCTGTCCAATAGAAATATGTGAGCCACAGCTGAATGTAAAATTTTGACGTGGGATCATCTAGGTACCCATCAACAGTAGATTGAATAAAGAAAATGTGGTATATATACACCATGGAATACTATAAAACCATAAAAAAGAACACACTGATGTCCTTTGCAGCAACAAGTTTGCATCTGGAGGCCATTATCCTAAGCAAATTAACACAGAAATAGAAAATCAAATACTGCATGTCCTTGCTTATAAGTGGGAGCTGAACGTTGGGTACACATGGACATAAAGATGGGAACAGTAGACACTAGGGACTCCAAAAGGGGGAAAGGAAGGAGGAAGCAAGGAGACAATGGCTGAAAAACTACCTATTGTGTGCTATGCTCAGTACCTGGGTGATAGGATCAATCGTACCCCGAACCTCGGGATCATGGAAATATACTAAACCTGAACATGTACATCCTGAATCTAAAACAAAAGTTGAAGACAGAGTTCAGCCTCTGTCTCAAAATAAATTTGTTTATTTATTTATTTATTAAAAAAAAAATAGTGTTGAGCTTTCTGATCCTAAAGCCAGAGAGCAGCAGAGAGAATAGTGTTATCTTTAGCTGTGGTTTCTGCAGTGGTGCCTGGCACCTCCGCAGCATTTAGTGTTTTGAGGGTGTTTAGCTCTGTTAATTCCTGCCTTTTGCAGGATGTAGAGAACGAAACATAAGCACAGAGCTGATGAGCTGCTCCTCCTCCCCTGGGCCAGATCAGACTCCAGCAACAGGATCCTGACTCAGAGCATTAGGTTATGCTGCCTCCTACCGGCCAGAGTGGGGATCTGCACAAAACCCACAGGTCTCATCTGGATTAATACACAGACTCTTTCAAAGGGCGGGGAGGTGATCTCGTCTAAATATGTCTGCAGTCTCCAGATTGAGAAACACCATTCTAAATCAACCAAGTGGCAAAGTTCACATATCAACCAAGCCTCAAATTCTAAGAGGTGCTTTTCACGGGAGACCCTGCAAGGCACAGGTGTTCTCTTTGTTCGCAGGATTACGAACTTTGTGTATATTCTCCACAACAAACCTCACAGTCACGGCGACCTTTTGCCAGTCACCTGTCTACTTGGCTTTTGGTGCTGTTTATAACTCCATTCTTACAGAAACATACTTTTTCCCTAGGTTCTGTGAAACTGTACTTATTTCTCTCCTGTACCTTAGGTAAGTTTCTGTGTTTTCCCATCTAAAACAGGGGAGGATATCATTGCTGTGTCTCAACACTCTGTCCTTTACACTTCCTTTTTTTTTTTTTTTTTTTTTGAGACAGGGTCTTGCTCTGTCACCCAGGCTGCAGTGCAGTGGTGCAATCCAACCTCACTGCAACCTTGATCTCCTGGGATCAAGTGATACTCCCACCTCAGCCTTCCGATAGCTGAAACCATTGGTGCACACCACAATGTCCAGCTAATTTTTAAATTTTTCTCTAGAGATGTGGTTTTTCTATGTTGCCCAGGTGGATCTCGATCTCCTGAACTCAAGTGATTCCCCACCTCAGCCTCCCAAAGTGTTGGAATTATAGGCATGAGCCATCAGGCCTGGTCTCAACATACTTTCTATTTTTTTTTTTTTTTTTTTTTTGAGACAAAGTCTGGCTCTGTCACCCAGGCTGGAGTGCAGTGGCGTGATCTCGGCTCACTGCAACCTCCGCCTCCCGGGTTCACACCATTCTCCTGCCTTAGCCTCTCGAATAGCTGGGACCCTGTAGTCCGCCACCATGCCCGGCTAATTTTTTATATTTTTAGTAGAAACGGGGTTTCACTGTGTTCGCCAGGATGGTCTCAATCTCCTGACCTTGTGATCCACCCGCCTCGGCCTCCTAAAGTGCTGGGATTACAGGCGTGAGCCACCATGACCGGCCTTTTTTTTTTTTTTTCAATAATGATGGGGTCTTCCTGTGTTGGCCCAGGTTGGTCTTGAACTCCTGAGCTCAAGCAATCCTCCCAACTCAGCCTCCCAAACTACTGGGATTAGAGGCATGGGCGCTTAGCCTTTCTCATTTAAAAAAAATAAAATAAAATGTAGACTAGGTGCAGTGGTTCACGCCTGTAACCCCAGCATTTTGGGAGACTAACACGGGCAAATCACCTGAGGTCAGGAGTTCAAGCAGCCTGACCAACATGGCAAAACCCCATCTCTACACAAAAACACAAAAATTAGCTGGGCGTGGTGGCGGGCATCTGTGGTCCCAGCTGCTCGGGAGGCTGAGGCAGGAGAATCGCTTGAACCCAGGAGAGGGAGGTTGCAGTGAGCCAAGATCGCGCCACTGCACTCCAGCCTGGGTGACACAGTGAGACACTGTCTCAAAAAAATAAATAAATAAATAAAAATAAAAAGTTATAGACTTCAAGCATAACCTCCACTTCTGGCTTTTCTCCCCTCCCTCCCAGAAGTCAGAATATCCAGCATTTTATGTGACTCCTTCTCATTCTGGTCATAGGTAAACACATTCAGTAAGTATGTAGTAGTAGTATTATTCAGTGTTTTCAAATTTCACGAACGGCATCTTATAATGCATTTTATCTTGCACTTGTTCTGTTCACTTAACACTATGCTTTTTTATTATAGTAAAATATACACAGCATAAAATTTACCATTTTAGGCCGGGCATGGTGGTTCATGCGTGTTATCCCAGCACTTTGGGAGGCCGAGGCAGGCAGATCACCTGAGGTCGGGAGTTTGAGACCAGCCTGACCAACATGGAGAAACTCCGTCTCTACTAAAAATACAAAATTAGCCTGGTGTGGTGGTGCACACCTGTAATCCCAGCTACTCGGGAGGCTGAGGCAGGAGAATCACTTGAACCTGGGGGGCAGAGGTTGCAGTGAGCCAAGATCACGCCACTGCACTCCAGCCTAGGCAACGAGAGTGAAACTCCATCTCAAAAAAAAAAAAAAAGAAAGAAAAGAAAAAATTACCATTTTAACTATGTTAAGTGTACAGTTCAGTAGCATTAAGTATATTCACACTGTTGTGCTACCATCACCATCACCCATCTCCAGGACTTTTTCATCATCCTAAATTGAAACTCCAAACTCATTAAACAGCTTCCTTAACATTGTTTTAAGATTCCTTTATGCTGATACATTTAGAGTTGCTTCATAATTTTAACTGCTCTCTAGTATTCTGTTATATGAATGTGCAACATTTATTTTTTCTACTCCTTTTTATTTTTTAATTTTTTTTTTTAGTTTCTTTTTTTTTTTTTTTT
>NW_016803312.1:2652253-2656388 GCF_001698545.2 Rhinopithecus bieti
CCAGCAAATTTTGTATTTTTAGTAGAGACGCGGTTTCACCATGTTGGTCAGGCTGGTCTCAAACTCCTAACCTCAGGTGATCCACCTGAGGATTGAATCCTCCTGGGTTCAATCACTTGAACCCAGGAGGCGGAGGTTGCAGTGAGCTGAGATTGGGCCACTTCTCTCCAGCCTGGGTGACAGAGCAAGACTCCACCTCAAAAAAGAAAAGAAAAAAAAAAGGATTAGGGCCGGGCACCTCCAGGTTTTCAGATGGGTGTGGCTTTATCTGAGCTGTACTTCAAGATGGTAACTTGGGGCAGAGGTGTAAGAGGGTAGGTACAGAGTAGGGAAGCCAAGACTTCAGTTAGGAGACCACTGTCGGTCATTCAGACAAATGGAATGTGAATGAAAGTTAAATTTGTGGAGAAGGACAAATGTGGATGGATTTGAGTAATATTCAGAAAAGCAGAATCAACAAGAAGCCAGACTGGGCCAAGGAAATTACCACCAACAAATGGTTAGGGGAGCCCCCACCCCCCACGCCAAATGAATCACAGAATCTTCAGTGTGGAAAGGATCTTCATGCTCAAGTACAACAATCCATCTGCTGCTTGGACCCCCCTGCCAAGCATCGAAATGGAAACATTCTCCTCGCTCTCTTTAAAGAAAACAGAGCACCTCACAGGACGGAGGACTGGCTGTGCTCAGAGAAATTCCAGCAAAGGAGGTCAAACCTGAATGACATCCAAAATGAGAAATGGTCCCTGCAATCCAGATGTGGGGGCTCTGAGAGAGTTGAAACCTATTTTTTACTTCTACCATTATTTATTTATTATCCTCATCTTTCTTCTTTTTTTTTTTTTTTTTTTTTTGAGACAGGGTTTCATTCTGTCACTGAGGCTAAACAGCAGTGGCCGGATCTCAGCTCACTGCAACCTCCACCTCCCGGGTTCAAGAAATCCTCCTGCCTCTGCCGGGCGAGGTGGCTCACGCCTATAATCCCACCACTTTGGGAGGCCGAGGTGGGCGGATCACCTGAGGTCAGGAGTTTGAGACCAGCCTGGCCAACATGGTAAAACCCTGTCTCTACTTAAAATACAAAAATTAGCCAGGCGTGGTGGCATGCACCTGTAATCCCAGCTACTCGGGAGGCTGAGGCAGGAGAATGGCATGTACCCGCGAGGTGGAGGTTGCAGTGAGCCAAGATCGTGCCATTGCACTCCAGCCTGGGTGACAAGAGTGAGACTTTGTCTGAAAAAAAAAAAAAGAAAGAAATTCTCCTGCCTCAGCCTCCTGAGTAGCTGGGNTTTTTTTTTTTTTTTTTTGAGTTTCGTTCTTGTTGCCCAGGCTGAAGTGTAGTGGCATGATCTTGGCTCATCGCAATCTCTGCCTCCCAGGTTCAAGCAATTCTCCTGCCTCAGCCTCCCGAGTAGCTGGGATTACAGGTATACACCACCACACCAGGCTAATTTTGTGTTTTTAGTAGAGACGGGGTTTCTCCATGTTGGTCAGGCTGGTCTTGAACTCCTGATCTCAAGTGATCCGCCAGCCTTGGCCTCCCAAAGAGCTGGGATTACAGGCGTGAGCCACCATGCCCAGCCTTCTCCTTTTTGAATGCAAATTTATTTCAGATTTTTTGCTATTACAAACATCCTTGCATGCATCTCTGTGCACAAACATCCACCTACGAGTGGCACTAATGAATCAGAGGATATATGTGTCTTCACCTTTACTAGAAAGTATCCAATTGCCCTCCAAAACAGCTTTACTAATTTACAGTCCTGCCCTGAGCATAAGAGAGCTCTGATTTCCCCATGTTCCTCACAATATGTGGTCAAGACTCACTGGACTTAATTTTTGCCAGTGTGGTGGCTGTAAAGTGATATCTAGTTTTAACTTGCATTCTCCTGATTACTGGTGAGGTTGAGCATCTTTTCATGTATTTATTTATTTATTTTATCTATTATTTTATTATTATTATTTTTTGAGACAGGGTTTCACTCTTGTCACCCAGACTGGAGTCCAATGGCACAATCTCAGCTCACTGCAACCTCTGCCTCTCAGCTTCAAATGATTCTCTTGCCTCAGCCTCCCAAGTAGCTGGGATTACGAAAGGCATGCGCCACCACATCTGGCTAATCTTGTATGTTTAGTAGAGATGGGGTTTCTCCATGTTGGTCAGGCTGGTCTTGAACTACCGACCTCAGGTGATCCACACCCTACCCCCACCTCCCAGTGTGCTGGGATTACAGGCACGAGCCACCGCACCCGGCCTCATGTATTTATTAGCAACTTAGATGGCTTCTTTTTTTTTTTTCAAAATTTGTTGGGTTTTTTTTTTTTTTTTTTTTTTTTTTTTGAGACGGAGTCTCGCTCTGTCGCCCAGGATGGAGTGCAGTGGCCGGATCTCAGCTCACTGCAACCTCCGCCTCCCGGGTTTACGCCATTCTCCTGCCTCAGCCTCCCAAGTAGCTGGGACTACAGGCGCCCGCCATCTCGCCCGGCTAGTTTTTTGTATTTTTTTAGTAGAGATGGGGTTTCACCGTGTTAGCCAGGATGGTCTCGATCTCCTGACCTCGTGATCCGCCCGTCTCAGCCTCCCAAAGTGCTGGGATTACAGGCTTGAGCCACGGCGCCCGGCCTAGATGGCTTCTTATGTGAATTCCCTGTTCATAACTTTGTCATTTTTTGATTGGATGTATTTTTTATTGATTTTTAGTTCTTTACGTATTCTAGAAAGTGTTCCTCCTTTGTTGGTTATTTGCGGTGTGACTATCTACTCTCATTCTGTGGCTTTTTTTTTTTTTTTTTTTTTTTTGAGACAGGGCCTTGCTCTGTCACCCAAGCTGGAGTGCAGTGATACAATCTTGGCTCACTGCAGCCTTCACTTTTGGGCTCCAGTGATCCTCCCATTTCAGCCTCCCCAGTAGCTGGAATTACAGGCGTGCACTACCATGCCTGGCTGTTTTCTGCATTTTTTTGTAGAGATGGGGTTTCACCATGTTTCCCAGGCTGACCTCGAAATCCTGAGCTCTAATGATCTGCCCACATTGGCCTCCCAAAGTGCTGGGATTACAGGCTTCAGCCATGGTGCCTGGTCTGGCTTGTTTTTAATGTGGTTTAAGTATCTCTTTATTATACAAAATTGTAAGCTTTAATAGAGTCAAGTTTATCAAAATTTTCCTTCTGATTTGTGCTTTTTTTTTTTTTAATCTTTTTTTTTTTTTTTTTTGAGACGGAGTCTCGCTCTGCCCAGGCTGGAGCGCAGTGGCCGGATCTCAGCTCACTGCAAGCTCCGCCTCCCGGGTTTACGCCATTCTCCTGCCTCAGCCTCCTGAGTAACTGGGATAACAGGCGCCTGCCACCTCGCCTGGCTAGTTTTTTTGTATTTTTTTAGTAGAGATGGGGTTTCACCGTGTTAGCCAGGATGGTCTCGATCTCCTGACCTCGTGATCCATCCGTCTCAGCCTCCCAAAGTGCTGGGATTACAGGCGGGAGCCACCGCGCCCGGCCCAATTGTTGGCATTTTGAATTGTTTTTAATTAAAAAGGGAGGAGGACCACTTGAGGCCAGAAGTTTGAGACTTATGCAACTAAGCAACACAGACAGACCCTGTCTCTATTAAGAAAAACAAAAATAATTTAGCTAGGTAAGGAGGTGTGCACCTGTAGTCCCAGCTCCTCAGGAGGCTGAGACAGGAGGACCACTTGAGTGAAGGAAGGATTCTGAGATCACAATGGATTATGATTGCACCACTGCACCCAGCCTGGGCAACAGAACAAGACCCTTTCTCTAAAAATAATTAATTGATTAATTAAAGCTCAAAATCTCAAAAAACTGGAAGAGATGCTGGTTGTTCTTGACCTCTTTGAGTCTCTGGCACTCACCTTTCACATATCTTTTCTTTTTTTTTTTTTGAGACAGTCTCACTCTGTCGCCCAGGCTGGAGTGCAGTGGCACAATCTCAACTTGCGGCAACCTCCACCTCCCGGGTTCAAATGATTCTCCTGCCTCAGCCTCCTAAGTAGCTGGGATTACAGGTGGACGCAACCACGCCCAGCTAATATTTGTATTTCTATTTTTTATTTATTTTTGTTGTTGTTGTTGAGACGGAGTCTCGCTCTGTTGCCCAGGCTGGAGTGCAGTGGCCGGA
>NW_016803312.1:2657989-2664337 GCF_001698545.2 Rhinopithecus bieti
AAAAAAAAAAAAGAAAGAAATTCTCCTGCCTCAGCCTCCTGAGTAGCTGGGATTACAGGCACCTGCCACCAGGCCCGGCTAACTTCTGTATTTTTTTGTAGAGATGGGGGTTCACCATGTTGGCCAGGCTAGTCTCAAACTCATGGCCTCAAGTGATCCGCCCTCCTTGGCCTCCCAAAGTGCTGGGATTACAGGCACGAGCCACCGTGCCCAGCCCCTCTTATCCTCATCACGCATCCTGTCTGTACACAGCCTTGAGTGTGGAGTCTCTGAAGCAGAGCCTACTCCTGAACCATGCTCAGCACAAGGGCTGGCGACACCGCTCACAGAGAAAGGGTCCGACAAGGACAGTCACAGTTGGGTGGGATGAACTCACTTTGTAATTCTTTTCCCAAGTGGCCTCTAAGCAGAGGAAATAATTAAGGAAGACGGTAATCATGGGGCAAAGGGTAAAGTCTGCCATGGATTAAACATTGGAAACAAAGAATGTGGAGAAATAGCTGCTCCCTGGCTTGGAGAACAGTGAACTCTAGTTAACTGAGGACTTAGTTCTGGATTCCATTTTTATTCAACAACTTCTTTTTTTTTTTTTTTTTTTTTTGAGGCGGAGTCTCGCTCTGTCGCCCAGGCTGGAGTGCAGTGGCCGGATCTCAGCTCACTGCAAGCTCCGCCTCCCGGGTTCACGCCATTCTCCTGCCTCAGCCTCCCAAGTAGCTGGGACTACAGGCGCTCGCCACCTCGCCCGGCTAGTTTTTGTATTTTTAGTAGAGACGGGGTTTCACCGTGTTAGCCAGGATGGTCTCGATCTCCTGACCTCGTGATCCGCCCGTCTCGGCCTCCCAAAGTGCTGGGATTACAGGCTTGAGCCACCGCGCCCGGCCTCAACAACTTCTTAGAGCAGGAAGTCAGCCTGAAACATACATCCACATATACTTGTCTTTTTTTTTTTTTTAATTATACTTTAAGTTCTAGGGTACATGTGCACAATGTGCAGGTTTGTTACATATGTATACATGTGCCATGTTGGTGTGCTGCACCCGGAAACTTGTCATTTACATTAGGTATTTCTCCTAATGCTATCCCTCCCCTCCCCCCTCCCATACTTGTCAATCTATTTTCTCTGCATCTCTCTCTTCCTTTTCCCTATTTCTTCCCCTCCCCTATCCAATAAATACGAGCGGGGAGTTGGATTCTAACAATCACATTCAATACACTATAACCACATGCAAATAGTCGTAAACTCTGGGGGACAAAGAAGACCCTATCACAATCTCATTCTGAAAAATGTGAAGAGGTTAGGTGCATAGTCACGCGTGTAACCCTAGCCCTTTGGGAGGCAGAGGACGGAGGATCACATGAAACCAGGAGTTCGAGACCAGCCTGGTCAACATGGTGAAACCTTGTCTCTATTAAAAATACAAAAATTAGCCGGGTGTGGTGGCCCATGCCTGTAGTCCCAGCTACTCGGGAGGCTGAGGTGGGAGAATTGCTTGAAACCAAGAGAGTGAGGTTGCAGTGAGCTGAGATCGTGCCACTGCACTGTGGCCTGGATGATGGAGCAAGACTCTGCCTCACAAGAGAGAAAGAAAGAAAGAAAAATAAAGAGAGAGAGAGAGAGAAAGGAAGGAAGGAAGGAAGGAAGGAAGGAAGGAAGGAAGGAAGGAAGGAAGGAAGGAAGGAAAGAAAGAAAAAGAAAAATGTGGAGGATGCATGTAAATCAAGGTGATCACGACTCTTCATTTAAGCTGGGCACGGTGGCTCACACCTATAATCCCAGCATTTAGGGAGTCGAAGGCGGGAGAATTGCTTGAGCCCAGGAGTTCGAGATCAGCCTGGGTGACAAAGCAAGACTCCATCTTTACAGAATTTTTTTTTAAGTATAGCTGGGCATGGTGGCATGCAACTGTAGTTCCAGCTGCTCAGGAGGCTGAGGTGAGAGGATCACTTGATCCCAGGAGTTCAAGACTGCAGGGAGCTATGATGGTGCCACTGCACTCCATCCTGGGCCACAGAATGAGACCCTGTCTCAAAAAAAAAAAAAAAAAAGGACTTGGACGTAGATAATAACCAGAAGTGGGTGGCTACCAAGATCTCATTTAGAAGAGGGGCATCTGCATTTTCTGAAGTGGTGTGCAAGACTTCACTCATTTTAATTAGTGGAGGCAGGACAGGGTGGGGGGTGGGGGGCGATGAAAATGCAATCAAAGAAATAAACCATGTGTTTTTCAATGTTATCTTTCACCTATCAAAAAAGGGAGAAACAATAATTTTATTTTATTTTATTTTTTTTTTAGACGGACACCCAGACTGGAGTGCAGTGGCGCGATCTCGGCTCACTGCAACCTCCGCCTCCCAGGTTCAGGCGATTCTCCTGCCTCAGTCTCCTGAGTGGGTGGGATTACAGGCACACACCACCATCTCAGGCTAATTTTTGTACTTTTAGGAGAGATGGGGTTTCACCATGTTTGCCAGGCTGGTCTCAAACTCCTGACCTCAAGTGATCTGCCCACCTCGGCCTCCCAAAGTGCTGGGATTACAGGTGTAAGCCACCACACCCAGCCAAGAAACACTAATTTTGTAGTCTTTGATATTCTCTGGGTGCAAGGAAATCTTCATTTTATACACAAAATGAATCATTTGGGGAGGGTTAAAAAATGCAGAATTCACTGGACAAACACCATGGCAGGCACAGTGGGATTTTGGTGGAATATGGCTACATTCAGGGAGCTGCAGAGCTAGAATCTCAGAAAGCATCTTCCGATTGATTGTATTTCAGTGGCGCGTCCTCCCCTCACCGCATCGCATGGGGGTGTGTTCCCAGCCATTGTCATTCGCGTAGATGCCCCCTTGGGTTGCTGTCCAGACTGAGTTCGAGTCCTGTGTCCTGCCTCAGTTCTGCCACCGCGCAGTGGTCTGAGATCTTTTCTGAGCCTAACTGCAGCGCGCCATATGGGTAGCAGCCTTGGGAGAGGGGACAGCAGCGCCACTCAGACATCTGGAGGCTGAGGGGGTTTCTAAACTATGGTGGGCTCTATGGCGTGTTCTTTATTTAATGAAGGCATGAAATCATTAATTCACTCCTTCTGAAATCAAACACAAAAGTGCCAAGACCATGATTTAAATTCCTTGTGACCTTTTTTGTCTTTTCTTTTCTTTTTTTTTATTTTGTTTTGGGGGGACAGGGTCTCACTCTGTCACCCAGGCTGGAGTGCAGTGGCATTATCACAGCTCACTACAACCTCAACCTCCTGGGACTCAAGCCATCCTCCCACTTCAGTATCCTGAGTAGTTAGGACCACAGCCATGCGGCACCACGCCCAGGAATTTTTTTTTGGGGGGGGGGTGGATGGAGTTTCACTCTTGTCTCCCAGGCTGGAGTGCAATGGTGTGATCTCGGCTCACTGCAACCTCCGTCTCCCATGTTCAAGTGATTCTCCTGCCTCAGCCTCCCGAGTAGATGGAATTACAGGTGCTCGCCACCACGCCCAGCTAATTTTTTGTATTTTTAGTAGAGACGAGGTTTCACTATGTTGGCCAAGCTGGTCTCAAACTCCTGACCTCGTGATTCACCTGTCTTGGCCTTGCAAAGTGCTGGGATTACAGGCGTGAGTCACCACGCCCAGCCATTTAAAAAAATTTTTTTAGAGATGGCATTTTGCCATGTTGCCCAGACTGGTCTCGAACTCCTGGGCTCAAGCAATCCTCCTGCCTTGGCTTCCCAAAGTGCTGGGATTTCAGGTGTGAGCCACTGCACCCAGCTCTTGTGACCTTTTTTGTTTTTGTCAAAAAAGCTATTGTTCTACCAAAGATCGTAAAGGCCACTGATGAAAAGGAATGATGATTATTGAAATTACTGTAGCATTAATGAGTTAACGGAATAGTAATGTCCTCCCTATATTTCAAAGGTCTCCCTGAAATGCAAATGCTGTTCCCACAGTACTTACCACCATACTTAGGCTGGGAGTCACAGACCCCTCCAAGGAGCTGGTAGAAGCAAGGAGCTCTCTTCCCAGAAATGACAAGGAGACACAATTTTGCTCATCATTTCACAAAGTTCATAGATTCCCTCCTCTCCCCTTAAAAGTAAAATGAAACAAAATCCTGCAGTCTCCACTTAGTACTTTATATTTCCATGATTCCCATCCGCTGATTTGGATTCTAATGTTCATGGGATCCCAGTACCCAGCCTGGTGCTTAGAAACTAGTAGTTGCTCAGTGCTAAGGCTTATTGTTAACCTGACTTTCTAGGCAAGAGTAGTGGACAAAGAAAAATTATACATAGAAGTAGAGAGAGGCCGGGTGTGGCGACTCACGCCTGTAATACCAGCACTTTGGGAGACTAAGGTGGGCGAATCACCTGAGGTCAGGAGTTTGAGACAAGCTTGACCAACATGGAGAAACCAACCCCGTCTAAAAAAATTAGCCTGGCATGGTGGCTCATGCCTGTAATCTTAGCTACTCAACAGGCTGAGGCAGGAGAATCGCTTGAACCCAGGAGGTGGAGGTTATGGTGAGCCAAGATCACGCCATTGCACTCTAGCCTGGGTGACTGGGTGACAAGAATGAGACTCCATCTCAAACAATAAAAATAAAATAAAAAATAAGCTGTATAACACCTAAAACTAGAGTATCTGAGGCATTGGGATGACACTGTTTTTTGTTTTTTACAAATCAAATTAAAAAGTGAAAACTGACAGAATATAGCACTGTTCTCCCTAAGACCAAATCACATTTATTTTTTTTACTTAACTATTTAGCATTTACTGAGCATCTATTATGTACCTGTTCTTGTGATATACTCCGAGAATAAGAATATGAAATATAATGTCTACTCTCAAGGAGTTTCTGTTCGGGGAGAGATAAAAGTAACAGTGACATGGTGTCCTGCATTCAGAGATGACGTGTAAATATTTTCAGTGCCATTTGATGAGTGCTATAGTTACAAGGCCACATCCGTTTAAAACTTCTTTTGAGTTAGTACCATATCTATTGTAATTTTTGTTTTAGTAAATATGGTCCTAGGGTGAAGATTGTGAAACCAAAATACGCTGAGGTCATAAAGGAGAGAGCAGCCTCGCCTGCATGGATCAGAAGATAGTGAACACTCAAAAGAAGAGGTGATATTCAGGATAGGTTTTGAAAGATAAGCTGAAGTTCACAGAGGAGAGGCGAGGATTTCAGTAAAGGTAACACCATGCTGTGAGACATAAAGCCAAGGAATAGCCGGAAAAATGAAATGATAATCTGGATCTAAATAGCAATTCATGCTATTGCCACAGGGCACTGAATGGCTAATTAGTGACCAAATAAATGCTACCTGGAAGAACAGGAAGGGATGTGGAAAAGGGAAGGATTGCTTTAAGCTCAGAGAAAGCTTTGCGGAGAAGTTTAGGTTTGAAGCAAAGACAGAAATAGTTATAAAGGCTGAAGATGTTTGAGGCTCTTCTTTTTAATCCATTGGAATAGAATTCTTTAAACTTGAGTATTAAGAAACTTGTCTTGGAGATGTTTCTTAGCCTGGGAAACGGGTTTCTTCTTCTTCCTGGCGAAATAGAAGACAGCTAAAGTATTTTTCTGTATATACCTTGCATCATCTGTAGGAAAGCCCTTAGGACAAAGACTTGACAATTTCTTATGGCCTCAGTATCCCTGAGAAGGTGTTTCAGACTAATGCTTCCTGTCATACTGAAAGGAGGTACAGAGAGCACTCCCTTCGGTTGAATTCATCACAGACCACATCAGGCCAGGTATAGATAAGGCTAACTGTCTCTTGCTCCTCCTCATAACATGGACAGAGGAAAAAGATTGAAATTCAAATAAAGCATGGCTTTAAAAATCTGTATTTCATATAAGCACAGAGGTAAATGCCACTTTTTATTTTTTGGTTCTTTTTGGCAGCAGAAACTAAAAGAACAAAGAATACTAATGTATATTTGAACAGAATTATTTTTAAAGCAAATTTAAAAAACCAAATTCTCACCACCCCTTTAGTTTTCTCTTAGCAGTGTTCGGGGCTCCCAGCGGGTAGGTACAATAAACACCCTAAAAATACTTTTAAACTCAACAGATCAGTCACAGCGTTAGGTTCCATGGCAAAAATACGTCACGGGCAGATCATTTTCACTGGAAAATACATAGGGGAATGGGTGAGGAAAATAAATGATTTAAAAAATAAAAAGATTTTATTTCATTTTTTCTAATTAAGATTTCTTTAAAGAAAGACCAGAGCTGAGGTTTGTCATTTGACAGTCAGCAGATGTTGGCACTTGCCTCATTTCAGGGTAAAGCCCAGACTGCCTCCTAACTCCTTGTTCTTTATGATCAGAAAATGTGATTTTAGACAGAAAA
>NW_016803312.1:2666376-2671095 GCF_001698545.2 Rhinopithecus bieti
TTTTTGAGACGGAGTCTCGCTCTGTCACCCAGGCTGGAGTGCTGTGGCCAGATCTCAGCTCACTGCAAGCTCCGCCTCCCAGGTTCACGCCATTCTCCTGTCTCAGCCTCCCGGGTAGCTGGGACTACAGGCACCGCCACGTCGCCCGGCTTGTTTTTTGTAGTTTTTAGTAGAGACGGGGTTTCACTGTGTTAGCCAGGATGGTCTCGATCTCCTGACCTTGTGATCCGCCCGTCTCGGCCTCCCAAAGTGCTGGGATTACAGGCTTGAGCCACCGCGCCCGGCGGGTTTTTTTTTGTTTGTTTGTTTGGTTTTTTACCATATTAAGGAGTCTGAAATTTATCCTGTAGCTATTATTTACTTGGTCAGTGCTATTACTTTAGCCTATGCTATTGTTTCTTTAAACTTTTATTTAAATTGACTCACTTTTGTTCTGAACAATAATGTCCATGAAATCACAGGTTTTATGTTTCAGTTAAATCCTTCTAGTGGGTGTTGAAATGAATACCCCTAACTACAAAAATAAAATATTCTTCCATGTCCTACTTAACTCATCCATGCACACCCACGAATGAAGACCAGACTTTGAGAAATGGAGCCACAGGCGATGGGAGCTATTGCGCGGTTTTAAGCAAGGAAAGGACATGATCAGGTTTGCCTTTGATAAATGTCATTCCAGCCACATGGAGCACTTTGGGGTGATGGAAATGAGCAAAACAGCAAGAGACTGTAAATGAGGCTAAGTTCACAACAGTGGGGATGAGAGATGGGGAATATCAAGGTGGTAGAATTGACTCGGAATAGGGACTGGAAAGAGAGGGAGGAGTTGAGTATAAGGGCCAGGGTTCCAGCACGTGCAACACAGGAGATTGTCCAGAAGCCAAGAGAGTACATAGTGGGGAGTGATGGGAGGGGGAGAGTGGGAAGGAAAATGTTTATTTTGGTCTGCAACATGCTGAATATGAAGTGTTTGTGGAACACTCATGTAAGTACCTGTGTCTGGGGCTCTGGGGACAGCGAATCCTTTAAGGCAGTGTTGTCCACTAGAAAGTGGATGTGACCACATGTGTCATCTTAAGAGTTCAAGTGGCCCCATTTTAAAAAGTAAAAAGAGGCCAGGCATAGTGGCTCACGCCTGTATCCCAGCACTTTGGGAGGCCGAGGCAGGTGGATCATGAGGTCAGGAATTGTAGACCGGCCTGGCCAACACAGTGAAACCCAGGCTGTACTAAAAATACAAAAATTAGCCAGGTGTGGCCGGGCGCAGTGGCTCACGCCAGTAATCTCAGCACTTTGGGAGGCTGAGGTAGGTGAATCATGAGGTCTGGAGTTCAAGACTAGTCTGGCCAAGAATGGTGAAACCCCATCTCTATTAAAAATTCAAAAAATAATAATAATAATAATAATAATAATCCAGGCATGGTGGCAGGCGCCTGTAATCCCAACTACTCGGGAGGCTGAGGCAGAGAATTGCTTGAACCCGGTAGGTGGAGGTTACAGTGAGCCGAGATCGTGCCACTGCACTTCAGTCTGGGCAACAGAGTGAGACTCCATCTCAAAAAAAANCTTTTTTTATTTTATTTTCATAGACAGGATCTCACTCTGTTTCCCGGTCTGGAGTGCAGTGGCAAGATCATAGCTCTCTGCACCTTGGGCTCAAGCTATCCTCCCACTCCAGCCTCTCAAAAAGTGCTGGGATTAAGTCATGAACCACTGCATCCAGCCCAGTTTGTCTTATTCAGACAGGGATCCAAAACCCTTGCTTTTGGAAGAGTTTAATTGATCTAGAAAGCTACGCAGTTACAAGAATAACCCCAGGCAAGTCCGGGCGCAGCGGTTCCTGCCTGTAATCCCAGCACTTTGGGAGGCTGAGGCAGACGGATCACCAGGTCAGGAGATCGAGATCATCCTGGCTAACACGGTGAAATCCAATCTCTACTAAAAATAAAAAATAAAAACAATTAGCTGGGTGTGGTGGTACGCACCTGTAATCCCAGCTACGCGGGAGGCTGAGGCAGGAGAATTGCTTGAACCTGGGAGGCAGAGGTTGCAGTGAACCGAGATTGTGCCACTGCACTCCAGCCTGGCCAACAGAGCGAGATTCCATCTCTAAAAAAATTAAATAAATAAATAAATAACCCCAGTCAGGGGCCTAGGGGAAAACAGAGAGGGCTCCAAAAGACCAAAATGCAACCTAAAATTTGCCTTAATGGTCTTGCTCCTTTACAGAATCAGCCTACAAGAAAATGCTGGCTTCCAGGGCATCCACAGTGGGTGGTCCCAGGCCCTACTTTTGGATATAGTCCAGGCTGTGTCACTTTCCCATCTGACCTACCAGGGCCCCCATCTGGCCTTCCTGGTTCTCCAGCTTTCTTTAGTCCTGAATCTATTACCTTGGAACCTCCTGGTTCTGGATCTGAATTTCTGCTCCCCTTAGACACCTACCTTCTGACACTTGTTCCCTGGCCCTAAGCCCCGCTGACAGACAATTCTAGAGCTGCAAAGCCAGGTCTACAGGGAGTAGGGTGGTCCTGGGGAAGGAACCAGCCCAAGGCCACTAGGGTTCTCTTCAATCCAATGATCTATTTTCAATTCCTTATCTTACTTTAATTTCTGTAGCTTCGGCAATGTCAGATATTCTTCCCTTCTTGAAATTTTGTCACCAAATTCCAGAATGTCACGTTCCTGCCATCCCTAGCAGATTTCAAGCAATGTGCTAGGCACTGGGGGGGCAAAGTCATTCCAGACAGTTTCTGCAAGACACTCATGGTTTGATGGGGTTTTTGGAGGACAGGTTAGGTACAGGGAATATCATCGCAAGTCAGCTGGACAGGTTCCATGACGAGGACTGTACAACGGATAGGGTGGTGCAGGAAATCAGGTATTCATTTCCTTTGACTTTTCTAACAAATAAGCCACAAATTTAGTGGTGGCTTATTAAATCAATTAAAACAATGCAAATCTATTACCTTACAGTTCTGGAGCCCAGAAGTCTAAAATGGGTGGGCAAGCCGGGCACGGTGACTCGTGCCTGTAATCCCAGCATTTTGGGAGGCTGAGGCGGGTGGATCACCTGAGGTCAGGAGTTCAAGGCCAGCCTGGCCAACATGGAGAAACCCCCGTCTCTACTAAAAATATAAAAAATTAGCCAGGCGTTGTGGCAGGCCCTTGTAATCCCAGCTACTTGGGAGGCTGAGGCAGGAGAATCACTTGCACCCTGGAGGCAGAGGTTGCAGTGAGCCAAGATCACACCATTGCACTCCAGCCTGGACAATAAGAGTGACACTCTGTCTCAAAATAAATAAATAAATAAATAGTAAAAAATAAATAAATAAATAAAAACAGGCCAGGTGCAGTGGCTCACACCTATAATCCCAGCACTTTGGGAGGCCGAGGCAGGCAGATCACCTGAGGTAAGGAGTTCAAGACTGGCTTGGTGAAACCAAGTCAACATGGTGAAACCCTGTCTCTACTAAACATACAAAAATTAGCTGGGCATGGTGTCGCATGCCTGTAATCCCAGGCACGTAATCCCTACTCGGGAGACTGAGGTGGGAGAATCTCTTGAACCCAGGAGGCAGAGGTTGCGGTGAGCCAAGATGGTGCCACTGCACTCCAGCCTGGGCAATAGAGGGAGACTCCGTCTCAAAAAAACAAACAAATACATACATACATACATACATACATACATACATAAAAATAAAAATGGGTGGGCAGAGCTCTGTGTCTTCTGGAGACTTCAGGGGAGAATCCGTTTCTTATAGACCCTCCTGTGTCCCTTGTGATGACATTGAGCTCACCTGGATAATCTGGGATAGTCTCCTATCTCAAGATTGTTAGTTTAATCACATCTGCAAAGCCCTTTTTGCCACAGAAGGTACTATATTCATTCACAGGTTCTGGAGATGAGGATGAGGATATCTTCAGGGATTATTACTCTGTCTACCAAGAATAGGGTGTTCACTCTTCCTAGAGTATCTAGAGAACCCTTCAGAGAGGAGACGCTTGGAGCTGAATCTCGCAAGTTTAGTGATCATCCATTTTCACCAGAAGTGAGGAGGGTGGAAGAGGGAGAGCAGGTGAAGAAATGATACTTGCTGAGACACTTCATGAAGAAAAAGAAGTGAGCCCGGAGATCTGGAAGCCACTCAGTGTGGCTGTAGGGCTGAAGAGGGTAGATTAGATTAGAAAAGAAAAGTAGAAGGCTGGCTGCGGTGGCTCACACCTGTAATTTCTGCACTTTGGGAGGCCGAGGCAGGAGGATCTTTCAAGCCCAGAAGTTTAAGGCTGTAGTGAGCTATATGGTGACACCACTGCATTCCGACCTGGGTGACAGAGCCAGACCCTGTCTCAAAAAATAAAGAAAAGTAGGCCAGGCACGGTGGCTCATGCCTGTAATCCCAGCACTTTGGGAGGCCGAGGCGGGCGGATCACCTGAGGTCAGGAGTTAGAGACCCACTTGGCCAACATGGCTAAACCCTGTCTCTACTAAAAATATGAAAATTAGCCAGGCGTGGTGGCGGGCATCCGTAATCTCAGCTACTCGGGAGACTGAGGCAGGAGAATTGCTTGGACCCAGGAGGCGGAGGTTGCAGTGAGCTGAGATCATGCCACGACACTCCAACCTGGGTAACAGAGTGAGACTTGCCAGAAAGGAAAGGAGGGGAGGGGAGGGGAGAGGGAAAGAGAGAAAGGAAAGAAGGAAGGAAAGAAGGAAGG
>NW_016803312.1:2673349-2694934 GCF_001698545.2 Rhinopithecus bieti
AAAGAAGTAAAAGAAATAGATGATAAAAATTTTAATTGTGTGTGCGTGTGTGTGTGTGCGTGCGTGCGTGTGTGTGTTTGAGATGGAGTCTTGCTCTGTCACCCCAGCTGGAGTGGATTGGCGTGATCTTGGTTCATTGCAGCCTCCGCCTCCCAGGTTCAAGAATTCTCTTGCCTCAGCCTCGCCAGTAGCTGGGATTATAGGTGCCCACCAGCCTGGCTAATTTTTTTTCTTTTTTTTTTTGATGGAGTCTCACTCTGTCACCTAGGCTGGAGTGCACTGGCATGATCTCGACTCACTGCTACCTCCACCTCCTGGGTTCAAGTGATTGTCCTGTCTCAGCCTCCCGAGTAGCTGGGATTACAGGCACCTGCCACCACACCCAGCTTATTTTTTTTTTTGTATTTTTAGTAGAGACGGGGTTTTGCCATGTTGACCAGGCTGGTCTTGAACTCCTGACCTCAGGTGATCCACCTGCCTCAGCCTCCCAAAGTGCTGGGATTACAGGCGTGAGCCACTGCGCCCTGCCTGAAAATTTCAAGTGGAAGAGTGGGAATAGCGAATGCTGGAGGCTGGGTGCATGGGCTCCAGACGTAGCCCAAGCTCAAATCCTGGCTTTACTACTTACAGCTGGGAAATGTGGTAGCCCTGCCTGCGCCATTGACATCTGACTCACTGACCTTACCCGAAGCTGCAGGGGCCAGCCCACTGACAGTATCCCACCTCAATCACCTGCCTGCCCAGCACTCCAGGGCAGCTCTGCTGGCCCTGTAGTTCTAAGTCCTGTCCAGTCCAGTGAGAGGATATGCAGGGAGTTCTGGGGAGTTAACATCCAGGGACAACCCTTAACCACCAAAGGACAGGAGTCAGTGGATAAAGCCATGGCTTCTTTTCCTGCCAGTAGCATGAGTTTAAGGGGACAGATTTGTTGCTATTGCTGTTGTGACAAATGATCACAAACGTTGTGGCTTTGTCAGAGACATTTGAACCTGATCAACTCCATCTTGAATGGGAGCTGGGTAAAATGAGGCTAAGACCTAGTGGGCTGCATTCCCAGATGGTTAAGGCATTCAAAGTCACAGGATGAGATAGGAGGTCAGCACAAGATACAGGCCATAAAGATCTTGCTGATAAAACAGGTTGCAATAGAGAAGCCAGCCCAAATCCACCAAAACCAAGATGGTAACGAGAGTGACCTCTGGTTGTCCTCACTGCTACACTCCCACCTGCGCCATGACAGTTTACAAATGTCACGGCAATACAGGAAGTTACCCTATATGGTCTGAAAAGGGAGACATGAATAATCCACCACTTGTTTAGCATATCATCCAGAAAGAACCATAAAAATGGGCAACCAGCAGCCCCTAAGTCTGTTCTGTGTATGGAGTAGCCATTCTTCTACTCCTTTACTCTCTTAATAAACTCGTTTTGAAAAAATACATAAATAAAATAAAATAAACTTGCTTTTGCTCTTTTGCTTTGCACTGTGGACTTGCCCTGAATTGATTCTTTCTTTCTTTCTTTCTTTTTTTTTTTGAGATGGAGTCTCGCTCTGTCACCCAGGCTGGAGTGCAATGGCCAGATCTCAGCTCACTGCAAGCTCCGCCTCCTGGATTCAAGCGATTCTCCTCCCTCAGCCTCCCGAGTACTGGGATTACAGGCACCCGCCACTACACCTGGCTAATTTTTGTATTTTCAGTAGAGGAATTCACCATGTTGGTCAGGCTGGTCTTGAACTCCCGACCTCAGGTGATCCACTCGCCTTGGCCTCCCAAAGTGATGGGATTATAGGCGCGTGCCACCGCGCCGGCTCACCCTGAATTATTTCTTCTGTGAGATCCAAGATTCCTCTCTTGGGGTCTGGATCACAGCCCCTTTCCTGTAACAGCTTGAATTATGATCTGAAGTTCTGTGCACCAGAAGTCTGACATGGATCTCTTAAGCTAAGATCAAGGTATCAGCTAGATGTACTCTCTTCTAGAGGCTTTAGAGGAGAACCTGCTTCCTTGTCTTTTCAATATTCTAGGCAGCACCTGTTTTCCTCAGTTTGTGGCCCCTTCCTCCATCTTCAAAGCCAGCAATGTCAGCCTAATTCCTTCTCACGCTCCCATCTCTCCGTCTCTCTATTCCCTCTTCTGCTTTTCAGAAGGCTTGTGATTACCTTGGATCCACCTAGATTATCTAAGATAACCACCCTATTTTAAGCTCAAATGATGAGCAAATTTTCTTTAATTATTTTAAGAGACAGCGTCTCTGTCACCCAGGCTGGAGTGCAGTGGTGCAATCATACCTCACTGCGTCCTTGAATTCCTGGGCTCAAATAATCTGCCAGCCTCAGCCTCCTGAGTAGCAGGGAGTAGAGGCATGAGCTACAACACTTGGCTCTGATCAGTGCATTCAATTCCATCTGCAACTGAAATTCCTCTTTGCCTTGTAACATAACATAGTCACAGGCTCTGGGGATTGGGACATAGGCATACTGGAGTGTGTCATTCGTCTGCCTGCCCCAGGGGTGTTCCATACCGTTTCTCAGATCAGCCTCAACAAGGCGGAGTCCCAGGTGACCGCGGCAGTAAGCCACTCTTTAACATTCCTTCCGGCTTTCTCCCTTCCGTTTCCTCCTTATGTTTCCTAGGATCACCTCCTAAGTTAACTAACTTCCTTCTCCCTAATCCTTGTCTCCAGGTCTACTTTGGGGAGCCCAAACTAAGACAGTGACCTTGGATAAATTACTTATTTAGCCCGAATCCTGGTTCCCATCTCCATGAAAGGAAAACATATAGTAGTACCTACCTCAGAATGGGGAGAATTCTGAGTCAATGCTTTAAAACACTGTGCAGTGGGCTATGTAGTGAATCCTCAACAAAGGTTAGCTATTGCTGGAGAGGTGGAAGTCAGGGTACAGGCAGGGACCAGCCTGGAACAGACAGAGGGCAGTCCTCTCTCTGAGACACTGACCCTGGAGGTCAGAGGAGTATAGT
The DNA here is from genome assembly GCF_001698545.2 of Rhinopithecus bieti. Taxonomy (NCBI): domain Eukaryota; kingdom Metazoa; phylum Chordata; class Mammalia; order Primates; family Cercopithecidae; genus Rhinopithecus; species Rhinopithecus bieti. The sequence continues at coordinate 2,676,331 of NW_016803312.1, forward strand.
AGGGCCAGGGAAAGGTGCGGGAATTACAGGGTTTCCTCTGAGGACATGAATTTTTTCTGTAAGGTGCATCTGCTCTCGAAGGCAGCAAAGTGTGAACCAGCCCTTGGGGAGAATAATGAACATCAGGAATAACATACTCAAGGATTTTGAGCTGTCAGAAGAAGACCGGCTGGCACTGGGGAATGACATGCTCATCATGGCAGGATGTCTAAGTTCTGAGTTTTCTCCAGCCCAGTGGAAGGACAAGGAAGGCAGGTAGAGGGGCTTAAGTTTGGACATTCGGGGTGAAAATGGTCAATGAAGAGGGTTGAGGGGAGATGAGGCTGCAGAACTAACCTCAGGGGTCCAAGCTGAACAGAATGAAAATGAACCACTTCAGGAGACTGGCAGCCCTCATGAAGTTAGAGTGTGGGTGTCAGATGTAAAGAAAGGAGAGGACTCAGGGAAGGGGAGAAGGTGTTGGTGTTTAAGATTTTCAGGGTTAGCTAAGCATGGTAGTAATCCCAGCTACTCAGGAGGCTGAGGTGGGAGGATTGCTTGAACCCAGAGGTTTGAGACCAGCTTGGGCAACATAACGAGAGCTCATCTCTAAACGAATCAAAATGAAAGATTTCGAGGGTAGAGAAGGTTCACAGCACGGCCATGAGAATGGGTGTCTAAAGTGGAGTTAAGGTCAAGGTCATCAGATTTTCACATCCATCATCTAGCACGTGCCATTCCTGAGAATGGACCCTCTCCATCCCCGGGATGACAGAGCAGGGGCCACTTTTGAATGGGCATGATTCAAACCATACAGGGGAGTGACACTTCTGGCAGCAGACGGTGGCAGTGCTGGACGGCATGAGCCCTGAATGAGAAGGGCAGGTGACAGGAAGGTGATGTCACTGGAGCTGCTTTGCTGCTTTGGGGTGAGCAGCATGTGGGGTACAGAACAGGCAGCCTTTAGTCCCTCTGGGTTTCAGAGGAAGTGGAATTCTTAGGTCAGTGTTCTTCAAAAGCATCAGAATCAGCCAGGGAGCCTGGAAAATGAGGATTCTTAGCATCCCTTCCCTACCACATACACCTCCGACCTGCTGGTCTTTTCCTACGGCTGCCATAACAAAGGACCGCAAGCTGGGGAGTTTAAATCCTGGAGGCTGTTAGTGGGAAGCCAAGGTGTCAGCAGGGCTACGCTCCCTCCGAAGGCTCTAGGGAAGAATTCCTCCTTGCCTCTCCCAGCTTCTGGTGCTGACAGCAACCTCTGCTGTAGCTTGCAGCTGCACTGCTCCAACCTGTCTCGGTCTTCACATGCATGGCCATCTTCCCTGGGTCTCTTCTGTGTCGCTGTCTCCAAATCTTCCTTTTCTTTTCTTTCTTTTTTTCTTTTCTTTTCTTTTCTTTTCTTTTCTTTTCTTTTCTTTTCTTTTCTTTTTTTTTTTTNGGGGTCTGGATCACAGCCCCTTTCCTGTAACAGCTTGAATTATGATCTGAAGTTCTGTGCACCAGAAGTCTGACATGGATCTCTTAAGCTAAGATCAAGGTATCAGCTAGATGTACTCTCTTCTAGAGGCTTTAGAGGAGAACCTGCTTCCTTGTCTTTTCAATATTCTAGGCAGCACCTGTTTTCCTCAGTTTGTGGCCCCTTCCTCCATCTTCAAAGCCAGCAATGTCAGCCTAATTCCTTCTCACGCTCCCATCTCTCCGTCTCTCTATTCCCTCTTCTGCTTTTCAGAAGGCTTGTGATTACCTTGGATCCACCTAGATTATCTAAGATAACCACCCTATTTTAAGCTCAAATGATGAGCAAATTTTTCTTTAATTATTTTAAGAGACAGCGTCTCTGTCACCCAGGCTGGAGTGCAGTGGTGCAATCATACCTCACTGCGTCCTTGAATTCCTGGGCTCAAATAATCTGCCAGCCTCAGCCTCCTGAGTAGCAGGGAGTAGAGGCATGAGCTACAACACTTGGCTCTGATCAGTGCATTCAATTCCATCTGCAACTGAAATTCCTCTTTGCCTTGTAACATAACATAGTCACAGGCTCTGGGGATTGGGACATAGGCATACTGGAGTGTGTCATTCGTCTGCCTGCCCCAGGGGGTGTTCCATACCGTTTCTCAGATCAGCCTCAACAGGGCGGAGTCCCAGGTGACCGCGGCAGTAAGCCACTCTTTAACATTCCTTCCGGCTTTCTCCCTTCCGTTTCCTCCTTATGTTTCCTAGGATCACCTCCTAAGTTAACTAACTTCCTTCTCCCTAATCCTTGTCTCCAGGTCTACTTTGGGGGAGCCCAAACTAAGACAGTGACCTTGGATAAATTACTTATTTAGCCCGAATCCTGGTTCCCATCTCCATGAAAGGAAAACATATAGTAGTACCTACCTCAGAATGGGGAGAATTCTGAGTCAATGCTTTAAAACACTGTGCAGTGGGGTATGTAGTGAATCCTCAACAAAGGTTAGCTATTGTTGGAGAGGTGGAAGTCAGGGTACAGGCAGGGACCAGCCTGGAACAGACAGAGGGCAGTCCTGTCTCTGAGACACTGACCCTGGAGGTCAGAGGAGTATAGTAGGGCCAGGGAAAGGTGCGGGAATTACAGGGTTTCCTCTGAGGACATGAATTTTTTCTGTAAGGTGCATCTGCTCTCGAAGGCAGCAAAGTGTGAACCAGCCCTTGGGGAGAATAATGAACATCAGGAATAACATACTCAAGGATTTTTGAGCTGTCAGAAGAAGACCGGCTGGCACTGGGGAATGACATGCTCATCATGGCAGGATGTCTAAGTTCTGAGTTTTCTCCAGCCCAGTGGAAGGACAAGGAAGGCAGGTAGAGGGGCTTAAGTTTGGACATTCGGGGGTGAAAATGGTCAATGAAGAGGGTTGAGGGGAGATGAGGCTGCAGAACTAACCTCAGGGGGTCCAAGCTGAACAGAATGAAAATGAACCACTTCAGGAGACTGGCAGCCCTCATGAAGTTAGAGTGTGGGTGTCAGATGTAAAGAAAGGAGAGGACTCAGGGAAGGGGGAGAAGGTGTTGGTGTTTAAGATTTTCAGGGTTAGCTAAGCATGGTAGTAATCCCAGCTACTCAGGAGGCTGATGTGGGAGGATTGCTTGAACCCAGAGGTTTGAGACCAGCTTGGGCAACATAACGAGAGCTCATCTCTAAACGAATCAAAAATGAAAGATTTCGAGGGTAGAGAAGGTTCACAGCACGGCCATGAGAATGGGTGTCTAAAGTGGAGTTAAGGTCAAGGTCATCAGATTTTCACATCCATCATCTAGCACGTGCCATTCCTGAGAATGGACCCTCTCCATCCCCCGGGATGACAGAGCAGGGGCCACTTTTGAATGGGCATGATTCAAACCATACAGGGGAGTGACACTTCTGGCAGCAGACGGTGGCAGTGCTGGACGGCATGAGCCCTGAATGAGAAGGGCAGGTGACAGGAAGGTGATGTCACTGGAGCTGCTTTGCTGCTTTGGGGTGAGCAGCATGTGGGGTACAGAACAGGCAGCCTTTAGTCCCTCTGGGTTTCAGAGGAAGTGGAATTCTTAGGTCAGTGTTCTTCAAAAGCATCAGAATCAGCCAGGGAGCCTGGAAAAATGAGGATTCTTAGCATCCCTTCCCTACCACATACACCTCCGACCTGCTGGTCTTTTCCTACGGCTGCCATAACAAAGGACCGCAAGCTGGGGAGTTTAAATTCTGGAGGCTGTTAGTGGGAAGCCAAGGTGTCAGCAGGGCTACGCTCCCTCCGAAGGCTCTAGGGAAGAATTCCTCCTTGCCTCTCCCAGCTTCTGGTGCTGACAGCAACCTCTGCTGTAGCTTGCAGCTGCACTGCTCCAACCTGTCTCGGTCTTCACATGCATGGCCATCTTCCCTGGGTCTCTTCTGTGTCGCTGTCTCCAAATCTTCCTTTTCTTTTCTTTCTTTTTTTCTTTTCTTTTCTTTTCTTTTCTTTTCTTTTCTTTTCTTTTCTTTTCTTTTTTTTTTTTGAGACATCTTGCTCTGTAACCCAGGCTGGAGTGCAGTGGCATGATCCCAGCTCACTGCAACCTCCGCCTCCTGGGTTCAAGCGATTCTCCTGCCTCAGCCTCTTGAGAAACTGGGATTACAGGCGTGTGCCGCCACGCCCAGCTAATTTTTGTTTCACCATGTTGGCCAAGCTGGTCTCAAACTCCTGGCCTCAAGTGATCTGCCCACCTTGGCCCCACAAAGTGCTGAGATTACAGGCGTAAGCCACCTTGCCTAGCCCAAATATTCCTTTTCTTCTAAGAACATGAGCCGTAGGATTTACGGCATATCACAATTGAGTATGATTTCATCTTACCTTGATTAAATCTGCAAATATTTTATTTCCAAGTAAGGCCACATTCACAGGTATGGGGGGCAGTCAGGGTTTCAACACACCTTTCGTGAGGGACAAAATTCAACCCATTGTATCTGCTAGCTGTAATCTTTCGAGTGAGACTGGTAAATTAGTTCTTTTTGTTTTGCTCTGTTTTGTTTGAGACAGGGTCTTGTATGTTACTCAGGCTAGAGTGTAGTGGTGTGATCACAGCTCAATGTAGCCTTGAACTACTGGGTTCAAAATGATCTACCTCGGCCTCTCAGGTAGTTAGAACTATAGGCAGGTGCCATCACACGTGGCTACTTTTAAAATTTTCTGTAGAGACGCGGTTTCATTATGTTGCCCAGGCTGGTCTCAACCTCCTGGCCTCAAGTGATCCTCCTGCCCTGGCCTCCCAAAGTCCTGGGGTTACAGGCATGAGCTACCCTGCTCAGCGGTAAACTGGTATTTTTAATAAGCCCGTCAGGCATTGCAACCCTGGAGAACCATCTCTCGGACGGAACCAGCAGAGCCTGAGAATAAAACGGGGATGGCTCCCTAGAATGGGGTTCTGGTGAGCCCGGGAGTTGGGGGGAGCATAGGACTAGCTCAAAGCAGTACCCAAGGAAGAAGTTCTCATCACTGGCAAAGAAAAGGAGGCATGACTCTGCCAGATGATCTGGGCCAAGGCTGTAGTGTGGCCCTGGATGAAGTAAGGCATCTGTGGCTTACGGCCTTTGCGGCAGAGAAATGCTTCCCAGTGAGCTCGTGGTGGGTGGAGGCGGGGAGGAAGAGCCGGTTCTGAGGATGGTGGCCTCCCACCGACATAGCGGGGATCAGCCTCTGTCCCGCCCAGCTACTTGATTTCCCAGTTCTGCCGAGCTCTGTCCAAGGTCTCTCACTTCTGTCCAAGGTCTCTTTCACTTTTTTCCTGAGCTCTCCCTCCGGGGTTAATCTCACCTCTTACGGAGGCTTCGAACACCATTGACATGCTGATGGCACCCAGATTTGCATCTCTGAGCCCCAAATTCCGGACCTGTTTGCCTATTAACTTTGGTCTGGAATATCCGGCAGACCTGAGATTTGCAACTCTGAGCCCCACCCCCACACCATCCGGCAGACCTGAGATTTAACCTTTCCAAAGCCGAACTCACCCCGAAACTTGTTTGCCTTTCAGCAGTTCTTAGATCAATTATTAGCATCCCTCCTCATTCCCTCCCCCACCTCACCCCCGCAAACTGGAAACCTGGGGGTCATCTTATCCTTCTTCCTCTCCTTCCTACGAGCTAAATCACACCAAATCCTTTCCCTGGGCTGCATTCCCCTTGCTTTCAGTTCAAGTACATCTCCGGGCTTGACTAGTATAATACCCTCTTGATGAGAACTGTGACCCTGTCTTCCCCTCTGGGAGAAGCCATCCTCCAGCGGTGGGCGCCTGTAATCCCAGCTACTGGGGAGGCTGAAGCAGGAGAATCACTTGAACCCCGCAGGCGGAGGTTGCAGTGAGCCGAGATCGCGCCACTGCACTCCAGCCTGGCGACAGAGCGGGACTCGGTCTCAAAATAAATAAATAAATAAAAATAAAGAAAAGAATGCAGGCTAACACGTTCTTTGCAAACTTACTGCAGGGTATGAAGAATGGACACAAAGACAGGAGCAGCCTGTCTTCGAGGTAGCATCACTTCTGCATCCAGCCCAAGATTAAAAGCCGGAGCAACTGGCAAGCGGAAATGTTAAGAACGAAAAGCGCATCTGCGTAACGTGCCAACCTGCCGTGCCACGTAAAGTAAGGTCCAGTGACCCAAAACATTTCTGCTCCCAAATACATTTGGAAAATGCTGACCTACTCCCTGGAAAAGTTGGATCGGCATTCCTGCACACTGCTGTTTTAGAGGGAAGCCCTAAACGATATCTGAAAGCATTTGCTTTATTTTCATCAGCAATGCTTTAGAAACTCGAAAGCCCGGAAAAAAGTTATTTCACGACGTGAAGCTCCCCGCTCGATGCCAATACGAACACATCCAGAATTGCGGCTGCCATGTTCGCTCGAACATGTGCAGGACAAACAATGCGACCAGCGGGGGAACCGTAAACCTTTTTCCTAGACTTCCTACCACGCACATGAAGTGTTCAAGAAACTTTGCAGGACGTCTCCACATTTCACGAGGCTCCCGTGAACTCCGGAGCCGAGCTAAACAATAGGAAGGACAGATGTTGGGAGTCCCCAAGCATCTAACGCGCCGTTTGTTTTCAAAAAACCTCTCCCTGGCGCCCAGGCGGCTTTTGCTGGGCTCCTAGCCTCCTGTGCAAATTGTTCCCTTGGCCATTGTCTTCCAGGACGCTCCGCTGCGCAATCGGGGAGCAGGTACAGCGCCCCGCAGAGCGCCGCGCGGTCGAACCCGGCCAGGTGGCGGAAGCGTTCGCGGCCCTTGCCGCGGGGCCTGGGAAAAAGGTGGCCCGGGCGCCAAGGGCGGCTGCCAATGCAACTCGCAACTTTTGAAATCAATCCTTTTTTGCATCATGCAACGGATGCCACCGCTCCTCGGGTTTGCAACCCCCCACCCCTCCCCCGAGACCAATCATTGCCGCGCTCGGGCCTGCACGGCGCCCCGCCCCTTCCCGGGCCGCACGCCACCACCCAGCAGCCCGGGCCGCCTCTTAAAGGGAGGTGGCCGGCCTTAAAGGACCCCGCGCGCCCAGCCGGCGGGAGCGCGGCGGCCCGGCGTCCCGCAGGGCCGCGCCGAGCCAGGCGAGCCCCCAGGCGCTCAGGCGCGCGGCCCGCCGCCCCCGCCCGCAGCCGCCGCCGCGGGGCGGCTTTTTATTCAGCGACGCTAAGGGGGGCCGCCGACCGGCCCGGTGCATTGTGGGAGCCCGCGGGCCCGTTTTCGGCGAGGAGGCGGAGGGCGCAAAGCGCAGCCGGTAGCGGCGGCCGGCGCGGGGGGAGGCGCAGCGCTTAAGGGGCAATCGGGTCGCCAGGCCCGCGGCAGGCGTTGCCAAATCCCCCCGCGGCGCGCCCGGGACCGCCGGGGAGACGCGCGCGCCGGCCCCGCAGCCTTGCCCCTGGGAGAGGGGCAGCGCCGGGCTTTGCTGGGGGCCGCCTTTAAAAGAAGCGCCGCCCCGCGCCGACGCCGCTTCGCCGCGCGGCCGTCGGGAAGGACCGGGAGGGAGGGCGGGAGAGCGGAGGGAGGGCGGCGGGCGGCCACGACGGGTTATTTTTCGGGCGCCGACATTTGCGCCGGCGACGGCGGCGGCCCGCTGCGCGCGGCGGAGCGGCCGGCCCCTGCGCGGTCCCGGGGCGCCTCGGCCTCCCCGCCTCCTCTCACCGCGCGGGCCCCGCTCGACCCGGGGCGGGTGCGTCAGGCGTCCTCCCCGGCCCTCCTGGGCCGCGCGCGCGTACGCCGCCTCCGCCCGCTTCCCGCGTCCCGAACAGGGATGGCCGGCCAAGGCCCCGAGGCTGCCCGCCTCCGCCCGCCGGCCGGCCCGCGCCGGCCTGCTGGCCTTCGAGGCGGCGGCGAGGGCCTGAGCCGAGGGTGCTCCCCGCCGGTCCCTGCTCCCCGCCCCGGCCGCTCCGAGGGGCGTCCTGCGAGAGCGCCCCCATTGTGCGGCCGGCCAGGGAGCGTAGGTCCGGGGCTGGCGGGGCAGGCGCGCTGGGGCCACCCGGCTGCACCGCTCCCCGGGTCCGCCCGCTCGTTGCGAAGAGGGAAAAAAAAACCAACCTGGAAACTCGCTGGCCAGGAAGGAAAGGGCTAACGTTGCTTTAATTTCATGCATTGTTTTAAAGGGCGTAAACATGTGGCTGCGGCGGTCGCGGCGACACTGTCCACTTATTAATGCAACATGGATCCCCCTGGTGGCCTTTAAATCACTGCACATTTCCCCCAGCACGGCCTCTCTTCCCATACCCTCCAAAATGTAAGAATCTAGTACCTTTTTCATTAGGATGTGGAGGCCTGATTTGTGTCCTTCGGACCATTCTAATTTTAAATCTGAGCCCCTCCTGATACAAGGTGGTTTTAAACTCCCCCCCCCGCCCTTTAAAACTCTGAGAAGATCGTGTTTTAAAAGGAAGCTCCCCACAATTTTCCTCCCCACCTTTTGGGAGCTGGGAGAGGAATATAGATGGGAGGTAGGAAAATAACTGGGTGCCTCGTGATTTGGATTTTTTCTTTCTTTCTCTTTTTTTTTTTTTCTGGTAGGGGTGAGGCTGTGTTAAATGCGAGGTGTTTTTTGAGGAAAGGACTTTGTTGTTTTTGTTGAAACGCCTTCCAAGTCAAAGTGGTATTCAAACTTTCCCCCAACTCTAAGATGGCTTCAAAATTCTGTTCTCTGTCACTTGGCGGCCAGCGCCTGCTCTTTTTGGGCAGGGAGGCTTCTTGGGATCGTGTTGGAAGGCTGAGTCCTGTTCAGTTGTTACGTTTCCTACCGAAATCATTACTCATCTCAAACCGTGTTTTTGTGAAGACGGTTTGGATTACTGCCCAAACTCGGGTTTCTTGAGATTTATATGAGCGATGTGCGTCCCAAGGGATGGAAAACTCTATAAATGGGAGTTATGTTCTTAATCATAAATTTTATAGGGGAAACTGACCTTAAAACTTGGGGTGTCTGTAATTCTAGTCCCAATAAAGTATCTGTCTGGAGGTTTGTAAACTCGAGGAATACATGTTGTTTTTTCCTTTAGCCCCAAAGGTTAAAAAACGTAGGAGTACTTGTTCCAGAAACCTAACGGTGGTACACAGGGCCGAAATGCTGGTGATTTAGTATGGCTTAATTTATTGTTAAGGTTCTGCAATGAAATGATAATGAGGAGTAGCATATTTTGTCAGTGATGTGTGTACTAGTTTGCTGGGCTACATGTTTGCTTTCTAGGAAATAGCACTGCATGAAAACTTCAGAGAACTTTTCAAGCATTCTCCTGAAGAACAGACCTTGCTGTGTTAAAAGTGCCATTGCAGTTTTTAAGTTGTGCCCTTTGTAGAGGACTCCTATTAGTTTTGGATTGCATTGTATATTTTATTTGTTTGTTTGTTTGTTTTTTGAGACGGAGTCTGTTGCCCAGGCTGGAGTGCAGTGGCTCGATCTCGGCTCAAGGCAACCTCTGCTTCCCAGGTTCAAGCGCTTCTCTTGCCTCAGCCTCCCAAGTAGCTGGGATTACAGGCGCGCACCGCCACCTTCGGCTAATTTTTGTACTTTTAGTAGAGACAGGGTGTCGCCATGTTGCCCAGGCTGGTCTCCTGACTTGAAGTGATCCACCCACCTTGACCTCCCAAAGTGCCGGGATTATAGGCATGAGCCACCACGCCCAGCCTTCTGTTGTATATTCTTTGGGCTCAGAGGGAAAACGTGTTTTTCTAAAATTAGGATTTAACATCGTGAAGAATTTTGTCCAGGGCATTTACATTAATGTCCTTTTCTGCCAAGTTTGTATTGAGCGTTTCATTTTTCTTTATGATAAAGCAAAAGATACCAAAGATTTTCCAGAAAAGTCACTTTAGTGAGGACTGCCGCTTTCTAAACCACATTGCTTCCAGGTTGACATATGAAGTGCCCAGAGGTGCTGTTCTAATGCTGAGTCCTAGAAGAACCTTTGGGACTTGCTGTTCAAGGTGGCGTAGTGTCATGTGAACCTGCAGGCTGGCCCTCTGGCCACAGTTAAAACCACAGTCCAGATGTCAGGTCTTGCGTAGATGTCTGTGCTGACATAGTCCCTTTATGAAAAGATCTATTTTGTCATATGCTCTGCTGTGATGAATATAAGTGGTCTTGATGATTTCAGCCCTTGTCACATTTACTTTTCCCTGTCATGTATTCACTTGATTCGCTGGCAGGTTCCCGTGGGAATTCTTTTCATGGCATCTTTGTGTTTTGGTGACACCCAGGTGGATCCATAAAGAACCCAGCCAACGCGCAGAGGGAGGGGAGGGGCTGAGCTGTGATAGAGCGGGGCCCAAGAACCATGTCTACGCGGGAGTCCTTTAACCCGGAAAGTTACGAATTGGACAAAAGCTTCCGGCTAACCAGATTCACTGAACTGAAGGGCACAGGCTGCAAAGTGCCCCAAGATGTCCTGCAAAAATTGCTGGAATCTTTACAAGAGAACCACTTCCAAGAAGATGAGCAGTTTCTGGGAGCCGTTATGCCAAGGCTTGGTAGGTAACCCAGTGTTTGTTTGAAGGTCTGCAATCCAATCAGTGAGTTAAAAACCAGATTTCTCGCCTCCCATGTTGCCTATTTATTTTTTATTAATTTTTTTTGCTTTTATAGATTCGGGGAATACACATGCAGTTTTGTTACATGAATATACTACATAATGGTGAAGACTGGGCTTTTAGTGTGGCCATCACCCAAATGGTGTACATTGTACCCCCGTTTTATTTTTTTTGAGTTTTTGTGAGAAGGATTAGAAGAGCAATCAATGATAACTATGTTACTATATAAGTTCTTGTAACTTATATAGAGAAAGTACTTGAAATGCATAAAGAGGGGTACTCTTGACAGTTTTTAAATTATGGAGTATGCGATTGAGATTGTTATATTACAGTTAAAACTTTTTTACTGTAATGTAACAAAACTTTTTTAATAAATAAAACTTTTTTTTACTGTACTTGGATGGCAGTGACTGTGTCAGGAGAGCATTGGGGTTGTCTGCAGGATGCATTGGGTGAAAATTGTGTTGTAGGGAGGAGGTGGGACTGCTCCAGACCCAGGACTGGATGGATCTGTTCTTGACCCCAGCTTGTCTTCTGGAACCAGGGCAATGTCTTTTTCTTTGTTAAATTCCTGATGTCATGAGTGATTTCACTTTTCCCAAACACAGAGCTTAGAAACAGATTCTGGGCTCCTGGGGTATTGTTTATTCATGTTTCTTGTGCAGTTTATTAAGTACATGGTACAAGACTGTGATCACTTGTGTTCGACGCATAGTTTTGGAGGTTTGGATGTTCTGTAATTACTGTGTGACTTGCTCAGTTTTCTTCCTTTTGTTTTGAAATGGAGTCTCGCTCTGTCGCCCAGGCTGGAGTGCAGTGGCGCGATCTTGGCTCACTGCAACCTCCGCCTCCCGGGTTCAAGCGATTCTCCTGCCTCAACCTCCTGAGTAGCTGGGATTATAGGGGCCCGCCACCACACCTGGCTGATTTTTGTCTTTTTAGTAGAGATGGAGTTTCAGTGTGTTGGCTGGGCTGGTCTCGAACTCCTGACCTCGGGGGATCCGCCTGCCTCAGCCTCCCAAAATGCTGGGATTACAGGCGTAAGCCACCACACCCAGCCAAGGTTTTCATTTCATTTCTTTTTGGCTATATTATTTTGTAAAGTTCACTGGTTATGAGCCTGGGGCCTCCTTTCCTCCCAGACAGAGAAAGCAGATAAAAGCAGACTTGCTCTGGTTGGAAGGGAAGAAATGTTACACCCCAGTCCCTGCTGACCTGCAGGACTTTCAGGAGCTCAGTTTGAAAACAGTTCCTCGGCCGGGCGCGGTGGCTCAAGCCTGTAATCCCAGCACTTTGGGAAGCCGAGACGGGCGGATCACGAGGTCAGGAGATCGAGACCATCCTGGCTAACACGGTGAAACCCTGTCTCTACTAAAAATACAAAAAACTAGCCGGGCGAGGTGGTGGGTGCCTATAGTCCCAGCTACTCGGAGGCTGAGGCAGGAGAATGGCGTAAACCCGGGAGGCGGAGCTTGCAGTGAGCTGAGAACCGGCCACTGCACTCCAGCCTGGGCGACAGAGCGAGACTCCGTCTCAAAAAACAAAAAAAAGAAAAGAAAACAGTTCCTGCCGTCCAGCTGATGGTCAAATTTTGGAGAAATACCACGTGGGCTAGCTGATTTGATGTTGGCTTATCTGTCGAGAAATCAGAATATACTGAGGAAGCTGTTAGATAACTGTCAAGAAAAAAAGCTATTAATACTTAATGCTCAAAAACCAATGAAATTAAAACATTACGGGATAAAGTAAGAATTACTATTTATAACTTCCTCTGGCACAGTCACTTACTGTCACTCATATTACGTCGTGAATGTCACCCAGCCCTCCTGAGCCACAGCTTCCTAATCTATAAAATAATAATTACTGTTTGGGGTTGGGTGCAGTGGCTCATGCCTGTAATCCCAGCGCTTTGGGAGGCCAAGGCGGGTGGATCACTTGAGGTCAGGAGTTCAAGACCAGCCTGGGCAACGTGGCGAAACCTGTCTCTACTAAAAATACAAAAGTTATCTGGGCCTGCTGTTGTGCGCCTGTAGTTCCACCTCAGCCTCCCAAGGAGCTGGGAGAATCCCTTGAGCTCAGGAGGCGGAGGCTACAGTGAGCTGAGGTCACACCACTGTACTGCAGCCTGGGTGACAGAGTGAGACCTTGCCTCAAAAAAACAAAAAAAAAATTACTGTTTTGCATTGTTATACCAAAAATGTGTGTAGGTGTGCCATGTGTATCTGTACTTACATGCATAATACATGTATGTGTATACACTCTGTACACACGTATATGTGGTATGTATGTGGGTTTTTTTGTCCCTTTTTTTTTTTTTGAGATGAAGTCTCACTCTGTCACCCAGGCTGGAGTGCAGTGGCACAATCTCGGCTCACTGCAACCTCCGCTTCCCGGGTTCAAGCAGTTCTCCTGCCTCCACCTCCCAGGTAGCTGGGACTACAGGCGTATGCCACCACGCCTGGCTAAATTTTTTTGTGTTTTTAGTAGAGATGGGGTTTCACCGTGTTGGCCAGGCTGGTCTCAAACTCCTGAGCTCAGATTATCCACCCACCTCAGCCTCCCAAAGTGCTAGGATTACAGGCGTGAGCCACTGCGCCCGGCTGTATATTTTTTTAACTTTTTTTTTTTTCTTGAGACAGAGTCTAACTCCATCACCCAGGTTTGAGTACAGTGGTACACTCTCAGCTCACTGCAACCTCTGCCTCCAAGGTTCAGACGATTCTCATGCCTCAACCTCCCTCCAAGTAGCTGGAATTACAGGCACGCACCATCACACCCAGCTAATTTTTTTGTATTTTTAATAGAGATAGGGTTTCACCATGTTGGCCAGGTTGCTCTGGAACTCCTGACTCTAAGTGATCCACCCACCTCGGCCTCCCAAAGTGCTGGGATTAAAGGCGTGAGCCCCCGTGCCCAGTCTCTTTATGTTTTTAACTTTTTTCTAATTGAATGTCATGTTATCTGGCTTCAGAAATGGTGTTAATTGAAGGGTTAACCAAAATAGCTTTTAAATGTATACACAATTACTAAATGTATCCTAAGAAATGTTAAAAGAAGTGTGCCTTAGAACTTGAGACATCTGTTGCCTGGTACCTAAGAGCTATCAAGTTATGATTGCTGCTGTTGCCGGGATGGTGCGGGTGGGTGGGGGTGGGTGGCAGTGATATGGTGCCTTGGGTTGTCTTTCTGTTAGAGGAGGTCAGTATTGCTGAAAACCTTCCAGCAGGATTGCCTATTGCCTCCTGGTCATTAAACCGAAACTGCCCAGTCTAGTATTTAATGCTTTCCCGACCCTGCGGCATTTGCCTCTGTTCCCAGTCACCTTCCCTCTGGACTGTCCCTCTCTCTTGCCATTTGAAACCCTAGTTTTTCAAGGCCTGTGGGCATCTCAGGCTCACCCCTTCTCTCTTCCTTCCTTGAAATGTGGTTGGTGATTTCTAAACCAATCACTATAGACCAGTGCTGTCCAAAAATACAATGCAAACCACATGTGTAATTTTCAAATTTATAGTCGTCATATTTTTAAAAACCTGATAACAAGAATCAGGTGGAATTAATTATAATCTATGTTATTTAACACAATATATAAAAATAAAATGTCTTTTCTTTTTTTTTTTGAGATGTAGTCTCTCTCTGTGGGCCAGGCTGGAGTGCAGTGGTGCGATCTCGGCTCACTGCAAGCTCCACTTCTCGGGTTCAGGCCATTCTCCCACCTTAGCCTCCCGAGTAGCTGGGACTACAGGTGCCCGCCACCAAACCTGGCTAATTTTTTGTATTTTTAGTAGAGACGGGGTTTTACCATGTTAGCCAGCATGGTCTCGATCTCCTGACCTCATGATCTGCCCACCTCGGCCTCCCATAGTGCTGGCATTACAGGCGTGAGCCACTGCGCCTGGCCGAAAAAATGTCTTTTCAGTATGTGTATATAAAACATTATAATGAGGTGTTGGTTTTTGGTACTAGGTGTTTAAAATAAGGTATCTGTTGTATACTTACAGCACCTCTTTGTTTGTCAGATGCGCACGCAGCCAACCCTCTGCGTGCCACACCACATTGGACAGCGCTAGACCCTATTCTAGTAGACTGTGGTGGCACAGGTGTGAAAGAGAAACCGTGGATAACGGAGCTGCTTTTCAGCCCTGGAGTCGTGCTCAAGAGTCCCCAGTTGCTCTGATCAAAGGACTTGCTAAATTTAGAAATAAAGTGCTTTACAAATCAAATATATTTAATTGAAATTTAAGATTATTCAAATTAACATTTAATGCTATCATTCAGCAAGGATTTAGTGTCTCTTTCAGTAGTCCTCCAGTTTAAATGGAAGTCTGAAAGAAAACTGCCTCTTATTGTTTTCCAAAGTAAATAGTAATATACTCAGAATAACCAGTTGTCGGAATTATCATTTAGGGAGAATCCATTGAGTTAAAGAGTGGTACTTCTATATAAAGGTGCTAAAGAGTGTGGTGAGAGGAATTTCTGAGAGGTTGTGCCCAGGGGCTGTTTACGTGAATTATCGCACACATTCTCCTCTGACAAATGAAAACTGATCCAGTGCCTGAAATGGTTGAAACTTTCCATTCTGAGCTTCAGTTCTCCATTCCCTAAGCGAGGTCTTCCAGCAAGAGTTTCTGCTTTGTCATCTAGTGTAATAAAAAATCAGCCAGTCACCGGGCGTGGTGGCTCAAGCCTGTAATCCCAGCACTTTGGGAGTCCGAGACAAGCGGATCTCGAGGTCAGGAGATCAAGACCATCCACCATCCTGCGCTAACACGGTGAAACCCCCATCCTCTATAAAAATACAAAAAAAACTAGCCCGGGCGAGGTGGCGGCCGCCTGTATCCCAGCGCTACTGGGAGGTGAGGGCAGAAGACACTGGCAATAACCCGGGAAGGCAGCAAGCTTGCTGTGAGCTAAGAATCCGGCCACTGCACTCCCAGCTGGGCGACAGAGCGAGACCTGCCAATCGTCAAAAAACCCACAAAAAAAAAAATCAGCCAGTCTTCACAGCCTGCGATTTCATTTTGCGGCAGGAAAGATCTGGTGCCTCCATGACCCGCCTCTGTGAGGTCTGCTGCTGTGGTGAGACCGACTGAGGCAGTCCTTCCCGGCTCTTTCACTTACACAGAGTATTAAAGGTCGTTTTAGTGCGATTCAAATTTGATTTATACTTGTTTGAAATTCTGAATTTATAGGGTAGATTCAAGCACATAATTTTTTCCTTTTGTCCTAATTCTGGCTTTTTCCCTGCTTTTGGCTGTTGGACTGCAAAGTAGAAGTACAGCGGCCCCCTCCGTGTCTGTGGAATCCTCATCGGGGATTCAACCAACCACAGACTGAAAATATGCAGCGGAAAAAAAAAATGGATGGTTGTGTCTGAACATGTACAGAATTTTTTTTTTTTTGGTCTTGTCATTATTCCCTAAACAATACAGTATAACAAATATTTACATTGCATTTACACCATATTAGGTATCATAGGTGATCTAGAGATGATTTCAGGAGGTATGTGAGA
This sequence comes from Rhinopithecus bieti, assembly GCF_001698545.2. Lineage (NCBI taxonomy): Eukaryota > Metazoa > Chordata > Mammalia > Primates > Cercopithecidae > Rhinopithecus > Rhinopithecus bieti. The sequence goes on from NW_016803312.1 coordinate 2,692,359, forward strand.
AGATGTGCGTAGGTTATATGCAAATATTGGGACATTTCAAATCAGGGGGTTTTGAGCATCTGTGGATTTTGGTGTCTGTGGGAGTCCTGGAACCAGTCCCCCACGATACCAAGGAACAGCTGTCCTCAGAAGAGGCCAGAAGAGTGTCCTTCTGAGGGGTGTAGGGCTGCTCACTGTGTTCAGCTTTCTTGGTGGGAATGCTAGTCTGAGTTTGTAAAATGCCTGCGTTACAGGTAATGTTTAAAGGAGTACAGCCTTGTCTCCAAGACAAGGAGTAGCTTATCTTGACTACTACTGGTAGTCTTGACTACTCTGACATAGACGCCAGAGTGTTTATATACATGCTTGATTGGAAATTTCATTTGAATTGTCTTTTGGGATTTGTCCTTTTCATTTAATCTGTGTGTGTCATTTTCAATTTTAACTAGAATGTAAAAGTAGTAATAGCATTTTCAGTGTAAAATATTTTACAGATTTTCTGATGGGTCAATATGATAATGGCTAAAGATGTACTTAAAATAACTATAATTAAGATAACCCCAGCTCCATTGATAGGATTCTCATCTTCAAAGAAATTGCATATGGTACCAGTCACATGCTACAGTAATACAGTAAAATAATAAAAATCATACAGTGAAAAAGATTTTTATTCAAGGCATCATTAAGGTTTTAAAACTGTGCCATATTGGAGTTGCGTCTTGATGAGTAACATTTTCATTGGTATTTTCCATCCTAAGCTGGATATGTTTCACGTTTATTTCAGTTACGCTTCTTGATAGGAAACACATGGCTTCATTGGCAGCCTGCAGTTTCCATAAGTATCTTATGAGCTCTTCCTGTTCAGTGTACTGGTGGTATAAAATGAAATGGCTTTCCCGTTTTATTTTTGGATGCTAATAACTTCCATCTCCACAGGCATTGGAATGGATACTTGTGTCATTCCTTTGAGGCACGGTGGGCTTTCCTTGGTTCAAACCACAGATTACATTTACCCGATCGTAGACGACCCTTACATGATGGTAAGCATGAGCTGATGTGTTTTTGTGACTGGAAGGGCTTATTCATTTGGTTTGGGTTGTGGCTGGGGTTTTGTATGTATCTGTGGGGTTTTGGTTTTATTTCTGTTACATCCCAACTATACGGCCCCACCCTGCTCAGGCTCCTACAGTCGCTGAAGTCAGGCCTGTCCCCTGCCCACACATGGCACTGGGCGTAAAGCAATTAGAGAGGAAGCAGGGAAGGCCCTCTGCTGCTGTTGCACCTGAGTACATGCTGTGCGTAAGAACACCTCTTGTTTAGTAGTGTGTCAATGGACTAAGGCTTTTGTCGTTTTCTTCTTTCTTGCACTGTCCCGTCTTTGACATTGGTAACTTCCATCACCCCTGTGTTTTAGGCGGGGGATGTTACTGTCCTCTGTAATAGGACTGATCCTAAATGTTTCCTTCAAGAAATCAAGGAGCTAGTATCTCATCACAATTAGATGTCTCAAACATTAATTCTGATATCTGGTTAATTCACTCAACCCAGCCACCTGCACACCTACCACCGTGTGATGTGCCGCTGTGCGTAGTAGGTTTCTGACCACTGAGTTAAAGTTCCTAGCCACTGATGATGTACTGCTGAGCTGTGTTCCCCAGTTGTTCACTGCGTAGTTGCAGCCAGCCACCCTTTGATCCACCCAACCTTTAACCCCAATTCCCTCCCACCCAGGAGGAGCCAGTGGAGAGACTGGGAATATCTGGTTTGCTATAAAATGCCAGGTGTTCTTCATGTGTGGCAAGGACAGTGGGATCAGGCTACACTGTAGGGACTTTATCATGAGGCAGCCACGTGGGGAGTGTTCTCCCTCAGGTACCAGTGGCAAATACCAGATTATTGGAAACCTGTATTCCTTCTGCACATCCATCTGTTTTCTCCTCTGGAGCAATACTCTTGAGACTGGGCAGATAAGCCACAGCCTAGGTCCCACCTGACCAGATGGCAGGGATGGCTAAAACCAGAATCCACTATTCTCCAGCATCTCCTAAAATGAGAGCACCCAGAACAGAAGGGGCACTAAATCACCACCCCCTAACTAGCAATTGGCTTGTCCAAGTTGTGGACCACCTGTTGACCTTGTGGACTGGCTTGATGATACTGAAAGTGCAGTCACAGACGGTTGTTGAGCTGCATTGCTGGCTTCCAGGAATGTATAAGAAAACATAAAGCAATCAATTAAAAAGCCATTGGAAATGATAACACTTGGGAGTTTGATTATCCTTATGTCAGAAGGAAAATTTGTGTTTTCTCTTTACTATCTATAAAATATAAAACTTTAGATAAGGGCAACTTAACTTTAAATCTCCAGTGGCAATAAAAAAATCTTCGGCCGGGCGCGGTGGCTCAAGCCTGTAATCCCAGCACTTTGGGAGGCCGAGATGGGCGGATCACGAGGTCAGGAGGTCGAGACCATCCTGGCTAACCCGGTGAAACCCCGTCTCTACTAAAAATACAAAAAACTAGCCGGGCAAGGTGGCGGCGCCTGTAGTCCCAGCTACTCGGGAGGCTGAGGCAGGAGAATGGCGTGAACCCGGGAG
>NW_016803312.1:2695232-2717598 GCF_001698545.2 Rhinopithecus bieti
AAAAAAAAAAAAAAAAATCTTCATTACCACATTTCTGTTGAATTGCATTTTAAAGTTCCTAATAAAATGACATTTACTGGGAAATGCTTCTCTTTTTTTTTTTTTGAAAACAATATGACTTCAGCCCTGGGTATTTTTTTATTTGTTTCTTAAGATGATTTTTCTGTTTATCTCATACAACCTTGAAACTACACAGTTTTTTTGTTTTTTGTTTTCTTATTGTTTGTTTGTTTGTTTGACAGAGTCTTGCTCTGTTGCCCAGGCTAGAGTGCAGTGGCATGATCTCAGCTCACTGCAACCTCCACCTCCCAGGTTCAAGCGATTCTCCTGCCTCAGCCTGCCAAATAGCTGGGACTACAGGTGTGTGCCACCATGCCCAGCTGATTTTTGAATTTTTAGTAGGAACAGTGTTTTGCCGTGTTGGCCAGGCTGGTCTTTAACTCCTGGCCTCAAGTAATCCACCCAATTCGGCCTCCCAAATTGCTGGGATTACAGGCGTGAGCTATCACACCCAGCTTAAGCTGCAAACATTTCTTAATCCAAGTGCACAAAGACTGTCTCCTTCTCTATAACCACTAAAGCCAGCCATTTTTAGAATCTGTTTGGGATACATGGCTGTTTCCAGCTTTTCTTTAGGAGAGTTGTTTGCAGGCTTTTTCACTCCGTAGCTCTTCCCCACAGTGTCATTTCTAACCTTGCTTCTCCTCATTCCCTGCACATACACCCCTTCCCCATCTAAATAAATTGAGGACTTCTAAAATTTAGAATGGAGAAAAACTGGTACATTCTTTGTTCTGCACAAGAAAGAGGTGGTAACAGGAATGTCTGAGAAAAAACGAATGGCCTGGTAACTCTGTGTTGCAGGAAAGGTCGCCAGTCTGTAAATCATAGAAACTGAGGACCCCATCCCAGTAGCTGCCACTCCTGGAAAGTCCCCAAGTTCTCTGTGGAGTCCGCTCCATGGCTCACTCAGTTTCTGCAGATGGAAAGTTCCCGGTTGTCCTTTCTCACGTTTCCCTCTCTTCCCAGGGCAGGATAGCATGTGCCAATGTCCTCAGTGACCTCTACGCAATGGGGGTCACGGAATGTGACAATATGCTGATGCTCCTTGGAGTCAGTAATAAAATGACCGACAGGGTAAGTAGGAGCCACCCAGCTGCTGTCTGGTCAGTGTTGTCCTGGTGGCATCTCTGGCCTTGGTTAGACTTGGTTTCCCATCTGGAAAACGAGGAGCCCAGGCCATATGGCTCCCTGCACTCCTTCTGGCTTTGCACTTTTTGGCAGTTACCAGTAAATTAAAATGAGTGAGCCTGGCCTGTTCATCTCTTCACTTCTGCCACCTGCTCCCTTTCTCTCTTCTTGGTAGACTGAAACCAAGCCTTTTTTTTTTTTTTTTTTGAGACGAGAGTCTTGCTCTGTCGCCCAGGCTAGAGTACAGTGGTGCAATCTCATTCCGCTGCAACCACTTCCCGGGTTCAAGCAGTTCTCCTGCATCAGCTTCCCAAGTAGCTGGGATTATAGGCGCGTACCAACACACCTGGCTAATTTTTTGTATTTTTATTAGAGATGGAGTTTCACCACATTGGCCAGGCTGTTCTCGAACTCCTGACCTCAGGTGATCCACCCATCCTGGCATCCCAAAATGCTAGGATTGCAGGCATGAGACACCATGCCTGACTCAAGACATTTGTGTGTGTGTTTTGTTTTGTTTTTTTGAGACGGAGTCTCACTCTGTTACCCAGGCTGGAGTACAGTGGCGCGATCTCAGCTCACTGCAACCTTCACCTCCCAGGTTCAAGCGATTCTCCTGCCTCAGCCTCCTGAGTGGCTGGGATTACAGTTGCATGCTACCACGCCTGGCTAATTTTTGTATTTTCAGTAGAGACGGGGTTTCACCATGTTGGTCAGGCTGGTCTCGAACTCCTGACCTCAGGTGATCTGCCCACCTCGGCCTCCCAAAGTGCTGGGATTATAGGCGTGAGCCACCATGCCCGACCTGTGTGTTTTTTAAAATAAAGTTTCATCCATAGTAATGGTGCCTCAGTGTGAATCAGGCACAGCCTTACAGATGTGGGACACGTGGCACTTAGAGGGCACTCCCTCTGCTGTGGCTGGGGATGTCATGGACGTAGATGGTAACAGGGGCTAGGGCCACCATGTGCTCATGCCTCTGTGTCATCGCCTAGCATTCTGTGCCCTTGCTGCCTGAACCTGTTCTTTGAACCAGAGATGAATTCCTGCTTAGATAGACAGGCACTTGTTTTTGTCCCAAAAAGCCCCAACAGTTTGTCCTGCCTTAGAGAAACTTGAGTTTCCAGTAGGCCCTTTCCTGCCCTCGAACATGGGCTGTGGTCATCAGTGGTGCATGGTGGTCTTGGCACAGCTCTGCCAGTGTGTGTTACTCATAGCCTGCAGCCAATCCTTGGTAGGATGGATGCCTACTCCAGGGCAGGGGACCTGTGCTTAAGAAGCCAGTGTTGGGATTCTCAAGGAGCACTAGACAGCTGGCTTCCAGCAGTCATCAGACCTAGGGCTGGTCCTGTGCACTGAGTCACAGTGTCGGTGTCTGGGCTTTATTTACATTGTTGTCTAGAATATCTTCCAGCATTGCATAAAATGATTACACTGTGGAATATTTTCTAGCTTTTGTTTTTGTTTGTTTTTGAGATAGAATCTCCCTTTGTTGCCCAGTTTGGAGTGCAGTGGCGTGATGAGAGCTCACTGCAGCAGCCTCAGCCTCCCGGGCTCAAGACATCCTCCCACCTCAGCCTCCAGAATAGCTGGGACCACAGGCACATGCCACCACACCCAGCAATTTTTTTTTTTTTTTTTTTTTGAGACGGAGTCTCACTCTGTCGCCCAGGCTGGAGTGCAGTGGCTAGATCTCAGCTCACTGCAAGCTCCGCCTCCCAGGTTTACGCCATTCTCCTGCCTCAGCCTCCCGAGTAGCTGGGACTACAGGCGCCCGCCACCTCGCCCAGCTAGTTTTTTGTATTTTTTAGTAGAGACGGGGTTTCACCATGTTGGCCAGGCTGGTCTCGAACTCCTGACCTCAGGTGATCTGCCCACCTCGGCCTCCCAAAGTGCTGGGAATACAGGCGTGAGCCACCACGCCCAGTCGCCCAGCAATTTTTACATGTTTTGTAGAGAAGGGGTCTGGCTGTGTTGCCCAGGCTGGTCTTAAAATCCTGGGCTCAAGCTCTCTGCCCACCTCGGCCTCCCAAAGTGCTGGGATTACAGGTGTGAGCAATTATGCCTGGCCCCTAGCTTTGGTTAACAACTTGTCCTGTCTAAACTTTCAGGACTTCCTTTAGGATTTTATGGTTCTTTTTAAAAACTATAAGTGTAAAACCTTCTTTTCTGGGTTTTCAACAGAGTTCTTTGACTTTTATTTGTACCTTTTTCAACCCTAGGAAAGGGATAAAGTGATGCCTCTGATTATCCAAGGTTTTAAAGACGCAGCTGAGGAAGCAGGAACGTCTGTAACGGGCGGCCAAACAGTACTAAACCCCTGGATTGTCCTGGGAGGAGTTGCTACCACTGTCTGTCAGCCCAATGAATTTATCATGTAAGTTGATTTTTGTTTCATACCACCTGACCTGTTCTCTCTGTGTCCTCTCTTTTTAAAAATGGATGGATTAAGGTTGGGTGCGGTGGCTTACGCATACAGTCCCAGACTTTGGTAGGCCGAGGCGGGCAGATCACTTGAGGTCAGGAGTTTGAGGCCAGCCTGGCAATATGGTGAAACCCTGTCCCTACTAAAAATACAAGAATTAGCCAGGCATGGTGGTGCAAGCCTGCAGTTCCAGCTACTCTGGAGACTGAGGCAGGAGAATCTCTTGAACCCCAGGGGTGGAGGCTGCAGTGAGCCAAGATGGTGCCCCTGCACTCCAGCCTGGACAACAGAACGAGATTCTGTCTCAAAAAGAAAAAAAAAAAAAGGCTGGGGGTGGTGCTCACGCCTGTAATCCCGGCATTTTGGGAGGCCAAGGCGGGTGGATCACCTGAGGTCGGGAGTTTGACACCAGCCTAACCAACATGGAGAAACCCCATCTCTACTAAAAATACAAAATTAGCCGGGTGTGGTGGCACATGCCTGTAATCTCAGCTACTTGGGAGGCTGAGGCAGGAGAATCGCTTGAACCCAGGAGGCGGAGGCTACAGTGAGCCGAGATCGTGCCATTGCATTCCAGCCTGGGCAAAAAGAGTGAAACTCCGTCTCAAAAAAAAAAAAAATAGATGTATTGAGATACAATTTGCATACTGTACAATTCACCCATTTAGAGTCGGTGGTTTGGAGTATATTCAGAGTTGTACAACCATTACCTCAAGAAACCCCATCTTCCTTGGCTGTCACTGTTCAGTCCTCCTGCCCCATCCTGGATTCTGTCACTTAGCGTAGTATTAGCATTTTTTTTTTGTTTTTTTGTTTTTTTGTTTTTTGAGATGGGGTCTCACTGTGTTGCCCAGGCTGGAGTGCAGTGGCGCAATCTCGGCTCACTGCAAGCTCCGCCTCCCGGGTTCACATCATTGTCCTGCCTCAGCCTCCCGAGTAGCTGGGATTACAGGCGCCCGCCACTGCGCCTGGCTAATTTTTTGTATTTGTAGAAGTGACGGGATTTCACCGTGTTAGCCAGGATGGTCTTGATCTCCTGACCTTGTGATCCGCCCGCCTCAGCCTCCCAAAGTGCTCGGATTACAGGCGTGAGCCACTGCACCTGGCCTGCATTTTAGTTTTTTTAATTGAAATATAATTCACATACAGAATTTCACATAACATAGATTTCAGCATTTTGAAGTACACAGTGTGTTGGTTTTTAGTATTGACAGGTTGTATACCCCTCATCACTATCCAATTCCAGAACATTTTCATCACCCCAAAGATAAGCCCTGTAGCTCACTCCCAGTTCCCTCTTGCTCCCATCCTCTGGCAATGAAGAATGTGCTTTTGTCTGTAGGGATTTGCCTGTTCTGGACATTTTACAGAAATGGAATCATGCAGCATGCCATGTTGTATCTGGCTTCTTTCCCGTAGCGGAACGTTTTCCAGGTCCATCCGTGTTGTAGCATGAGTCAGCATTGCATTCCTTTCCATGGCTGTATAATCCATTGCATGGATGGACCCTGATTTATTTAGCCATTCCTCAGGTGACGGACCTTTGGGTTGTTTCTGCCTATTGTGAATGATGCTGCCATGAACATTCATGTGTAAGTTTTTATGTAGACATGTTCCAGTTCTCTTGGGTGTATACCTAAGAATTGACTGGGTCGTGTGGTAATTATATTTAACTTGAGGAATCATCAGACTGGTCTCCAACATGGCTGTGCCATTTTACATTCCCAGCAGCCACGTATGAAGATTCCAATTTCTCTACGACCCCTTCAGTACTTGTTTTCCTGTCTGTCTATTGGATTCTAGCCAGTCTAGTGGGTATGAAGTGGAATGTCTTTGTGGTTTTGATTTGTGTCTGCCTGATGACAGATGAGGCTGAGCATCTTTTCGTGTGCTTACCACCCATTTGTGTATCTTCTTTGGAGAAGTTTCTCTCCTAACCAAGTTGTCACTTTCCACATTTGATGTCTTGTTAAGAAAAGTCAGTCTTAGGCCGGGCACAGTGGCTCATGCCTGTAATCCCAGCACTTTGGGAGGCCGAGGCGGGTGGATCACAAGGTCAGGAGATTGAGACCATCCTGGCAAACACGGTGAAACTCCGTTTCTACTAAAAATACAAAAAATTAGCCGGGCGAGGTGGCGGGCGCCTGTAGTCCCAGCTACTCCAGAGGCTGAGGCAGGAGAATGGTGTGAACCCGGGAGGTGGAGGTTGCAGTGAGCCAAGATCGCACCACTGCACTCCAGCCTGGGTGACAAAGCCAGACTTTGTCTCAAAAAAGAAAAAAAAAAAATTCAGTCTTGTTGGCTGGGCGTGGTGGCTCACGCCTGTAATCCCAGCACTTTGGGAGGCCGAAGCGGGCCAGTTCAAGACCAGTCTGGCCAACGTGGTGAAACCCGGTCTCTACTAAAAATACAAAAAATTAGCCGAGCATGATGGTAGGTGCCTGTAATCCCAGCTACTCAGGAGACTGAGGAGTCTTTTGAACCCAGGAGGCGGAGGTTGCAGTGAGCCCAGATCATGCGACTGTACTCCAGCCTGGGTGACAGAGTGAAACTTGGTCTAAAAAAAAAAAAAAAAAAGATCTAGAACTAGAAATACCATTTGACCCAGCGATCCCATTACTGGGTATATACCCAAAGGATTATAAATCATGCTACTATAAAGACACATGCACACATATGTTTGTTGCAGCACTATTCACAATAGCAAAGACTTGGAACCAACTCAAATGTCCATCAATGATAGACTGGATTAAGAAAATGTGGTGCATATACACCAAGGAATACTATGCAGCCATAGAAAAGGATGAGTTTGTGTCCTTTGCAGGGAGATGGATGAAGCTGGAAACCATCGGTCTAAGCAAACTATCACAAGAACAGAAAACAAAACACCACATGTTCTCACTCAGGTGGGAGTTGAACAGAGAACGCTTGGACACAGGAAGGGGAACATCACACACCGGGGCCTGTCAGGGGTGTGGGGCTGGGGAGGGATAGCATTAGGAGATATACCTAATGTAAATGACGAGTTGATGGGTGCAGCAAACCAGTATGGCACATGTATACCTATGTATCAAACCTGCATGTTGTGTACGTGTACCCTAGAACTTAAAGTGTAATAAAAAAATTTTTTTTTAGAACAGCTTTATTGTACAACTGAGTCTGAATTCAAAGACAAAGACATTTATGTCTTCAGGTCTGGTTTCTGGAAAACCAGTTTCTTGCATAGTCACAGATTTCTATTTTTCAAAGCTGAGAGGATACAAATGGTGTAGGTTGAGCTGGGGAGCTGGGTGTTGGCATTGAAATCTGCGGCCCTGGCTTTGTTTTCGTTGATTTGGGTGAGTACTGGAGGAGGCCAGCATCGGGGAATGGAACGATTATGTGCTCAGCTCCTGAAGCTGTGAAAGGCACAACTCTCAGACCTGCTTCCTGGTAGTGTGGATGCAAATCCGGTAGATATTTCACTGGGGGCGCCAGCTGCCATCTTTCAGAGGTGCCTTTTTAGTATTGCCTTCTGTCTCTAAGGGACCACCGAGGCATCTGGGTGCCAGGTAGGAAACTCACAGTCGGTCAGTCTGAGTTTGAGAACCTGGTGGCAGAAATCACCAAGACATTAGACCCACAGATCGCCAGCAGATCCACCAAACCCCTGGGCCGGACAATCCATCGTGAGTCTCTAGGATATCAGTGGTCATAAAGAAGCACTCTCTGTTTCAGAAGCTTTCGAATGCTGGTGGGTCTGTAGCGAAAATGACACACACAACTCGTGTGTGGTCGAGGGGAGATCTGGACCTGATGAAACTTTTGAAGGCTAAATGTTTTCATTCCTTTTTTTAAAAAAAATTATTGTTTTTGAAATGGGGGCCTTGTTGTGTTGCCCAGGCTGGTCCTGAACTCCTGGGCTCAAGCGACCCACCCACCTTGACCTCTCAAAAGTGCCGGGATTACAGACATGAGCCACTGCACCCAGCCTGACGGCTGAATGTTTTGTTCCAGCAATAGCCTCAGTAGCAGGTTGGAAGGCTCTGTCCCATACATGCTGGTGGTTGGCTTCAGTTTAAGTAAATGCAAAGGCAAATATATTTCTGACAGAATATTCCTTCTCTTGTGTTAATAGCGATGAGCTCATCTCCTTGGTTAGTTTGACTAGAACGTGCCCTTTTTCTTTTTTCTTCAGGCCAGACAATGCAGTGCCAGGGGATGTGCTGGTGTTGACAAAACCCCTGGGGACACAGGTGGCAGTGGCTGTGCACCAGTGGCTGGATATTGTGAGTAAACCACTGCTGTGCTGGGAGGGGGGGGAATGGGACGTTTGTAGGTAATTTTTGTTGGAGAACTTGGGAAATGAGGTTTTTTAGTTTCATATCCAGGGAGTTAATGTTAGTTAAGTCCTTAAAGAAATCCTAGGAATTGTTCATATTCTTTAAATAACAGTTTTGCATATTGAATGCTTGATTGCAGTAGGTAAGCCCCAGCTTGGAGCTTTAAGATATTTCTATATAAAGAATTTGCTCGGCCGGGGGTTAGCTTTGTTTACTTGGCCCTGAGATAGCTTCGTCTTTCATGTCTTAAACATGACTAAGAAATAATATGGAGGATAATGTGTGGAAGGCGTGGTGTTTGGGGTATAAATAAAGCCAGGGTTATTGACAGTTTAAATTTTTTTTTTTTTTTTTTTTTGAGATGGAGTTTTGCTCTTGTTGTCTAGGCTGGAATGCAGTGGCACGATCTCCGGCTCACTGCAACCTCCGCCTCCTGGGTTCAAGCGATTCTCCTGCCTCAGCCTCCCGAGCAGCTGGGATTACAGGCCACCACACCCAGCTAATTTTTGCATTTTTAGTAGAGATGGGGTTTCTCCATGTTGGTCAGCGTGGTCTTGAACTCACAACCTCAGGTGACCCATCCGCCTCGGCCTCCCAAAGTGTTGGGATTACAGGTGTGAGCCATCTTGCCTGGCGACAGTTTAAATTGTTTTATGTGGTTTTTGGTTGTTTTTGTTTGGTAGTTTTGTCTTTTGAAACTGATTAGTAACTCAGAACATTTTGATAAATAAATCTCTTGTGGAGAATGAATCTATCTAGAATGAAGATACGTCTCCTGAGTCATTTTTCCAGTGAGCTATAATCATACTTTAAGATTGGTTTTCTTCATTGCCATAACAACTCACAAATTAATAAGATTGGGGTATATTCTCACATATCATGGTGCATTTAATTTCTACAACTATCATCTGAAACTACCAGTCCTGAGAAACAGTTGAAAGAGAATAATCAATTGCACGTCTTTCATCAGCCTGGTATATCTTAGCTTGATGTAGCAGGGTAGAAAAATTCTCTAAGGCTGCTGCGTTCTTTAGCTGATTTTTCCCTCCTCCCCCTGTGATGGGGAGCAGAGCGGAAGGCCATTGCGGAGATGTTGCACAGAGGCGCCTTCCAGCCCCACCTCCCAGGCCTGAGCTAGCAGGGAGCTGGAGGCAGGCGAGGCAGGGAGTGTCAGGGATGGGGGAGCCCTTCTCCACTAGCAGGACACTACACTGCTTCTACAGCAGTGCTGCTCTGTGTCCTGCTAGGCTACACATACCCAATAAATCACAGCATTTGATTACAGAAACGTGGGATGAGAACAGAAAAGACGCCATGCTGACAGGTCTAATGGACACCTAAAATACTATCCATGGAAAAACCAGAGTTGGAAAGTTCAGTTTTCTGAGTTAAAGTCCCTAGAAGTTAAATAAGGAAAAAGTTGCTGTTTTTCTCAGTGGCTGGAAGTAAAGATTAATGACATTTTCCTCTCTTTCTCTCCCTCACCTGTGTTCCTATTACTAGCCTGAGAAATGGAATAAGATCAAACTCGTGGTCACCCAAGAAGACGTAGAGCTGGCCTACCAGGAGGCAATGATGAACATGGCGAGGCTCAACAGGACAGGTATGACAGGCGGGGAGGGCGCTTCGGTCCCAGGGGTCCAAGATAGTAAATGTCTTAGGCTTTGTTGGCCACATACTGTCTCAGGGGAGGTGGCCAGTTTTTTGACCAGTGACTACAGACCGTCTTCTCCTGGTACCAGGTTGGTGTTCCATGGATCACTACAGATGGTCCCTGACTTACAGTGCTTTATGATAAAGAAGGAAGTCCTAGCCTCTGACATACCAGAGGGACTGTTTCTAGAAAGCATTTGTGTGGGTTACCTATGTAAGATTTGGAAGCAAACCATTCAGAATGGAAATATAGAAAGTTGAATATACTGGAGCTATTTCCAGAACATGACCTTGGAAGCCTAAAGGTGCTCCCACTCCCACCCATCCCCTGCATTCCTGCTTAGGGGTAACCACTGAATTTTGTGTTTATTTTCTTGCATTTTAGAGTGTTTTTATCGCACAGCCCTTGTGTTCTTAAGCGGTAAATTAGTTTTACATTTTTTTAACTTGTTTTTATCCACCATTGTTCCTGAGAGTCTCCTTGTTGTATGTAGCTGCAGTAGATTCCTTTTGACTGCTGTATGATTTTTCCACTACCTTCTCTGCTCTCCTGTTTTTACACTGGGGTGACTGCTATGGACTTCCTAGGCCCAGCCCTCTGATGCACGTGTAAGAGATCAGTACTGGCTCAGCTTTTATGGATAGTGCCAAACTGTCTTCCGAAGTGTTCACCACAGTTTACAATGGCACGCTGTGTTTAAAAAGCGTTTTTGAATATGTCTTCTCTTCCCATTTATTTTATACATTTTTTCTACTATAAAAGAATTACATGCTTATTATCGAAAAGTTTTAGAAAATGGAAAATAGTATAGAAAAAAGTTGTCCATAGTCCCTCTACCCAAAACAGCTCCTGCTAGCATTTTTATGTATTCTTCCAGGACTTTTTTCATGTTTGGCTGGTGGTTTACTATTGTTTTAAAGTAGTGGTTAGTGTAAGTTTTCACTATATAAGTGGTTAGTATATGTATTTGGAGTGCCTGCTTTCATTCTTTTGACATGACTAATGTTTCTCATATTATATATCCTAGTAAACTTTTTTTTTGAGACAGAATCTAACTCTGTCACCTAAGCTGGAGTGCATTGGCATGATCTTGGCTCACTGCACCCACCACCTACCAGGTTCAAGCAGTTCTCTTGCCTCAGCCTTCCCAGTAGCTGGGACTACAGGCATGGATCACCATGCCCGGTGGATTTTTGTATTTTTGGTAGAGACGGGGTTTCACTATGTTGGCCAGGCTGGTCTCGAACTCCTGACCTCAGGTGATCCATCCTCCTCAGCCTCCCAAAGTGCTGGGATTACAGGCGTGAGCCACCGCACCTGGCCTTGAGTCTTTTCACTAAATGGTGCTGGAACAAGTGGACATTCACATGAAAAAAATTATTCTGGATACAGATCTTATATCTTTCATAAAGATTAACTCAAAATGAGTGTTTAGTGTATTTTCACACTGCTATAAATAGCCAAAACTGGGTAATTTATTTATTTATTTATTTTTTGGAGATGGAGTCTCACTGTATCACCTAGGCTGGAGTGCAGTGGGGCGATTTCGGCTCACTGCAACTTGTGCCTCCCGGGTTCAAGCGATTCTCCTGCCTCAGCCTCCCAAGTAGCTGGGATTACAGGCGCCCACCACCACACCCAGCTAATTTTTGTATTTTAGTAGAGACCGGGTTTCACCATGTTGGCCGGGCTGGTCTTGAACTCCTGACCTCAGGTGATCCACCCACCTTGGCTTCCCAAAGTGCTGGGATAACAGGCATGAGCTACCATGCCCGGCTGACTGGGTAATTTATAAAGGAAAGAGGTTTAATTGACTCACAGTTTGACGTGGGGGAGGCCTCAGGAAACTTACAGTCATGGCGGATAGTGAAGGGGAAACAGGCACCTTCTTCATGAGGCAGCAGGACAGGGAAGAGCAGGGGAAGCTGCCACTTAGAAAACCATCAGATCTCGTGAGAATTCATTCACCCTGACGAGAACAGCATGAGGGAAACCGCCCCATGATTCAGTCACCTCCCACCAGGTCCCTCTCTTGACATGTGGGGATTACAATTTGAGATGAGATTTGGGTGGGGACACAGAGCCAGACCATATTGATGACTCGTAAACCTAAATAAAACACAATATAAAACTGGAAGGATAACATCAGAGAAGATTTAGGTGGCTTTGGGTTTGGTGATGACTTTATAACACCAAAAGCACTATCTGTTAAAGAAAAAATTGGTAAGTTTGGCTTCATTAATATAAAAAACTTCTGCTCTGTGAAAAACAGTGTTAAGGGGATGAAAAGACAAGCCACACACTGGGAGAAAATTTTGCCAAACATACCTGTTCAAGGTCAGGTATCCAAAAATACACAAAGCACTCTTAAAACTCAATAATAAAAAACAACTCAATTTAAACATGGCCCAAAGACCTTGACAGACACCACAAAAGAAGATACACACATGGCAGGTAAGCATAAAAGGAAACCTCAGTGTCGTAGGTCAATAGGGAACTGTAGATTAAAGCAATGATTGAGATGCCTCTGCATACCTATTAGAATGGCTGAAATCCAAAACACTGAGAATAGCCTGGGCAACATGGTGAAACCCCATCTCTACCAGAAAAATACAGAAAATTAGCTGGGCATGGTGGCTTGCGCCTTAGCCCCAGCTACTTGGGAAGCTGAGGTGGGAGGATCACTTGAGCCCAGGAAGTTGAGGCTGCAGTGGGCTGTAATCGCACTACTGCACTCCAGCGTGGGTGACAAAGTGAGACCCTGTCTCATAAAAAAACCAAAAGCACTGACAATACCAACTGCTGGCAAGGGTGTAGAGAAACAGGAAGGAACTCTCATCCATTGCTGTCAGGACTGAAAACTGGCACAGCCACTTGGAAACTAAATATGTTATTATATGATGCAACGATTGTGCTCCTTGATAGTCACTCAAAGTTGAAAACTTACATTCACACAAAAGCCTGCAGACAAATCTTCGTAGCAGCATTGTTCATAATTGCCAAAACTCGGAAGCAACCATTCATTTCTTCAGTAGGTGAGTGGATGAATGGATAAACAAACTGTAGTGTATCTGTAGTATGGAATATTATTGAGCAGTAAAAAGAAAAGAGCTATCAAGCCATGAAAAGATGTGGAGGAATCTTAAGTGCATATTACGAAGTGAAAGAAGCCAGTCTGAAAAAGCTCCATGCAGAAGATTCCAACTGTATGACATTATGGAAAAGGCAAAACTGTAGAGATGGAGAAAAGATCAGTGGTGGCCAGAGATTATCGGAGAGGAAGGGGATCAGGTGGAGCACTGAGAATTTTTAGGGCAATGAAAGTTCTCTGTGTGATACTATAATGTTGGATATGTAGAATTGACAGCAAAGGGTGAACCCTAGTGTCCTCTATGACTTTAGTTAATAGTCATGTATTAGTATTGACTTATCAAATACACGACGCTAATGCAACATGTTAATATAGGCGAAACCTGGGGCGAAGGGTAATAGCAGCTTCCTGTTACTTGCTACTTAATTTCTTTGTAAACGCAAAACTGCTCCAAAAAATAAAGTCTATTAAATAATAGGTCGGGTGCAGTGACTTGTACACTTGTACACTTGTAATCCCAGCGCTTTGGGAGGCTGAGGCAGGAGGAGGACTGCCTGAGCCCAAGAGGAGGAGGCTGCAGTGAGTTATGATCATGCCTCTGCACTCCAGCCTGGGCAATAGAGCAAGACTCTGTCTCTTATAAAAGAACATTTTTAAAAAAATAAACTTTCACGCAATTTATCTCTAGCAGGAGTACCTTGATATTGAGTGAGGCCTTAAAAAGTGCTGGTCTTGGCCGGGTGTGGTGGCTCACATCTGTAATCCCAGCACTTTGGGTGGCCGGGGCGGGCGGATCATGAGGTCAGGATTTCAAGACCAGCCTGGCCAATATGGTGAAGCCCTGTCTAAAAGCTGGGCGTGGTGTTGTGCACCTGTAGTCCCACCTATTCAGGAGGCTGAGGCAGGAGAATCACTTGAGCACTTGAGACGGAGGTTGCAGTGAGTCAAGATCTCACTACAGCACCTCAGCCTGGATGACAGAGCAAGACTCCATCTCAAAAAAAAAAAAAAGAAACAAGTGCTGGTATTTGGTTTTCAGATGGTCTTGGTAGGTTTACCTTCCACTGAGATCATCATCCCTCTGCATAGTTTTTTTAGTTTACTGGAAAATTACTATTGATTGAAGCTTCCAATAGTTTTCAGGTCGTTCAAACTGAAATAAGAACTTTCGGATTTCATTATGTCTTTGGTTGATTTTACAACTTTGAGTTTTCATTATTCCGATTTGTTATCTCCCTGACAAGGAAGGAAGTTGCAGATCAATTGTGGACATAAGATTTTTCAGTTGAGGAAAGGTGTTTTTTCTCAGAGTCACCCCTCTCTCTCCCAGCTGCAGGACTTATGCACACGTTCAATGCCCACGCGGCCACTGACATCACGGGCTTCGGGATTTTGGGCCATGCGCAGAACCTGGCCAAGCAGCAGAGGAACGAGGTGTCATTTGTAATCCACAACCTCCCGGTGCTGGCCAAGATGGCTGCAGTGAGCAAGGCCTGCGGAAACATGTTCGGCCTCATGCACGGGACCTGCCCGGAGACCTCAGGTACAGGATGCTGGGCGCTTATGAGGACTAAATAGTGAGGCTATCCGAAGGCTCGGCGAGAAAGCAGCACTCCCACTCCGAGTGGGCCCCAACTCTGTTCAAGGTCCGTGCTGCCGACCTCAGCCTCCGTAGCAGCTGGTGCGTTTCCTCCTCCCAGTGGGTCTGGTCCCCGCCATCCTGGGAGGATCCAGCAGCCTTGCCGAAGTTGAGTGTCCTGTGTTCTTTTTGATGCAAGAGTATGGCAATGAGGAAAATTAGTCAGCATTCAGTTTTTACTGAAAGCTTCGCATTTAAAATTAACTGTAATACCCATAGGTTACTTTGAACAGGTGATATTTTTTCCCTTGAAAATTGTCTAACGTTGTTTTAAGAATGATATGGAAAAAAAGGGGCCGGGTGTGGTGGCTCTTGCCTGTAATCCTAGCACCTCAGGAGGCTGAGGCAGGCACATCAGGTGAGGTCAGGAGTTCAAGACCAGTCTGGCCAACATGGTGAAACCCCATCTCCACTATAAACACACAAAAAATTAGGCACATGCCTTTAATCCCAGCTGCTTGGGAGGCTGAGCCTGGAGAATTACTTGAACCCAGGAGACAGGTTGCAGTGAGCCGAGATTGTGCCACTACACTCCAACCTGGGCGACAGAGCAAGATTCTGCCTCAAAAAAAAGAAAAAGAAAAGAGAATGATATAGAATAAAAAAGAATACAATAGGATATTATGTCTTTAAAGTGCTTTTTTTTTTTAAAGATAAGCAGTAATTTATGAGAGGAAACATAAATGGAGGATAAATGGGAGATGGAGCAAGCGTAGGTTGAGAGAGCTGTCAGGCAGCAGTGTAGGTCTGACACCATATGCCCCAGTAGTTTTTGACTCCTAGGGAGTTTTTTATATCCCTTGTCATTTTTCTAAACTTAAGCTCCTTTTGTTTCCTCATTAATTTGGTGACCACGTCTGTCCAGAACTTGTGGGACGTCCTCTTCTTCATCATGGCAGATGCTCCAGCATGGCCCACTGAGGCCGCCACCCACAGGCTCGCCATCCTTCATTCCCGCTCCCACGGCCCTAGCTGGAGCCAGGCGGTGCATCCTCCTGAAGTGCCATTTTTCTTTTGCCCCCTTTGTTCCTTTTACCTTCACTGTTTCAGCTTTTAAGTCTCCCTATTTTTTTCCCCACCTTTTTTTCAGTTTCGGTTTCTTTTTCTGTTTCCTTTCCTCTAGAACTCAGTTTTCTATCCTGCAAAAGAGTGGAATTACCTTGGGATTTTAAATGTACATATGCCTGCCAGGCCTGGTGGCTCACGCCTGTAATTCCAGCACTTTGGGAGGCCGAGGTCAGGAGTTGGAGACCAGCCTGGCCAACATGGTGAAACCCCGTCTCTACTAAAAATACAAAAATTAGCGGGCGATGTTGGTGTGCGCCCTGTAATCCCAGCTACTCCAGAGGCTGAGGCAGGACAATCGCTTGAACCTGGGAGGCACAGGTTGCAGTGAGCCGAGACTGCCCCACTGCAGTCCAGCCAGAGTGAGACTCTGTCTCAAAAAAAAAAAAAAAAAAAAAAATACACATGCCTAGCCCCAGCCTCCCAAAAACGGGGGGATGCATCTTGGGCGGGCCTGGGCCTCAGTATCTGGGAAGGCTCTCTGGGAGATTCCATAGTAGGCCAGGGGCAAGGGACCACAGTGCTGGGACCACAAAGCCCTGGTCACGTTGACCTGTACAGTGGCGAGGGGCCTTCAGGACTCTGCCAGGCCTCTCACCGCCTTTACAGAGGACCCTTCAGCCTCCCATTTAAAAAAACAAACCATTTTCTAGAAGTAAGCTCCAAAAGGGCAGGGTTTTTTCCCCTGCTGGTTCAGGGTCTGGCGAGGAAAGTGGTCTGCCACATAATTGGCACTAATGGAAATTGAATGAATTGATGAATTTTACCACCATTTCGATTTGTTTTCTTTCTTCAGAAATAACAAGTTTTTACTTTTTTTTTTTTTTTTTTTTTTTTAATGATGGAGTTTCGCTTTTGTCGCCCAGGAGGCTGGAGTGCAATGGCGCGATCTCAACTCACTGCACCCTCCACCTCCCTGGTTCAAGTGATTCTCTTGCCTCAGCCTCCAGAGGAGCTAGGATTACAGGAGTACGCCGTCATGTGCAGCTAATTTAGAGACAGAGTTTTACCATGTTGGCCAGGCTGCTCTCGAACTAACTCCTGACCTCAGGTGATCCACCCACCTCGGCCTCCCAAAGTGCTGGGATTACACATGTGAGCCACCGTGCCCAGCCACAAGATTTTTACATTTTGTAGAAGTAGACTACAGTTTTTCCTCATCCTCTTATTTCTACTTGGAAAATAAAACTTTTCTGGCCTCGCTACTGGAAAGAACAACAAAGGTTTATTTTAATGTATTTAAACGTTTGTCTTTTGGATATAATGACAGAGTCAGGACTGGAACCTAGATACTTTGGGGCATATACTGTATCATGAGTCTTAAATTTTCTAAAAATACAAAAAAGCATTCTCAGTAAAACGAGAGAGTCAATGTAGAGAATCAGAAGTTCCCTTTTGTTTGTCAATATTTGTTTCAGTGTAGCATGGAAAGAGTAGCTACCACATGGCTTAGTGATGCCCTGAACACCTTACCCCCTACACAGTGTTATGTGGTTCACAAATAGATCATTTTCACAGTTGAAGGTTGGGGTGTATTGTGTGTGTGTGTGTTAGGAGTTTACTAGCAATTGCTTAATTACAGCACAGAACAGACCTCTTAGGCTGGGTGTGGTGGTTCATTCCTGTAATCTCAGCACTTTGAGAGGCCAAGGCAGGGGGATTGCTTGAGTCCAGGAGTTTTAGACCAGTCTGGGCAACACAGTGAAACCTCATCTCTACAAAAAATTAGCCGGGTGTGGTGGTACACACCTGTAATCTCAGCTGCTGGGAAAGCTGAAGTGGGAGGGTCTCGTGAACCAGGACATTGAGGCTGCAGTGAGCTGTGATTGTACCACTACACTCCAGCTTGGACCACAGAGTGAGACCCTGTCTAAAAAAAAAAAAAAAAAAAAAGCTTCTACTTGCATATAGGTGGCAGCAAGTTGCTGATGGAAGTTGGGTCTCTGCAGAAGCAGTAGAGGCAGAGAAGCTGCTGTCATGTCAACACTAACAGTCATTCTTGTTTTCTTTTGCCAGGCGGCCTTCTGATCTGTTTACCACGTGAGCAAGCAGCTCGGTTCTGTGCAGAGATAAAGTCCCCCAAATATGGTGAAGGCCACCAAGCATGGATTATTGGGATTGTAGAGAAGGGCAACCGCACAGCCAGAATCATAGACAAACCCCGGATCATCGAGGTCGCACCACAAGTGGCCACTCAAAATGTGAATCCCACACCTGGGGCCACCTCTTAATCTAGACAGAAATAGCTGTTTGGTTTTGATTTTAAATAGATCTATTTCCCTTATCACTTCAATTAAAGACTATAAACAACAAAAATCTCATTGTGTCTACACATCGGGGTGACCTTAGGTCTGTTTGTAAGTGGATACAATTAATAAAATAAAATCCATTGCCTTTTTTTCCTGTTACATTAACTGAAGATGCACCTAATCTTGAGGCAGCTTCTGAGTTGAGAATTATATTGTTATCCAATACTGTTGATTCATTTTGAATCTTTAGACACTTATCTCTTGCCGCATAGGCTCTTTTTAAAGGTGCTTTCACATAGCACAGACATTACCAGTAGTCATGTCAAATAGCAGTTGGTGTCTTCATTTTATGTATATTTATCATATAAGTCTGATTTTTTTTTTTAAGCGTCTTGAATGGTTTTCTGGAGAGACAGCATTGGTAAGTTGCACATGACGGTATCCCAGTCATAAGAGGGTTGCATGATTCCTTTGAGTGTTTGATTTGAAAAGCCTAGTCTTGTCTCTCAAGAGCATCTTGGACCCAGAACATTCTCCAGTAGTGCATTCAGTTCAACACGGCAAGTGCTTCTTCACTGCATGGAAAACCCTTTGAAGACAAAAAAGAAATCTTATTTCTTTTTTTGTAGCCTTCCTGATATTTACAGTAATATCATTAACTGTTTTATCGATAGCAAAAAAGGATACTTTTTGCAATGTAATTAGATGTTCTATAGTGCTATAAGGAATTGCCTTCCGAATGGAGGTTCATGTATAATACTCATTTACAATTCAATATATAATTACGCAAATAATTTTTAAATATAATCAATAATAAAGACTGTTCTGTGGATGGTAGTGTTTAATACATTTTATATTTTGTATAGTGATTTCAGGCCTTTTGTTTTCTTAAAATCAGCAGCTGTTTAGCCTAATTCTTAGCATTATTTTGTCCTTTGCGCCAGTACTTTTTTGTGCACGCTTTTTGTGATCTGTGTTAAAAACCTGCATTGCCAACATTGCAGCTCGAACTTAAACTTGTTATTCAAATAAATATTTAATTTTTTAAATTGCTCTTGTATAATCAGATGCCCCTTTTAGTATTATTTTAGAAGCATTGGGAGGGTTTTGCCTAAAGTACAATTTATCGGGAAAAACTAGATTTTAGTTTTATAAAACTTTTAACTCTTTCATGGGACCTATATTTTCTTGAATTAAATTTTGTAGTTCTAGAATAAATAGGCAATCTAAAAAGGTGTTATCTGTGTTTCGTAAAGTGGAGGCTTCCTTATATTTTAACCTACTGAGCAATGAGGAGGGATTCCTGTCATTAAGCACAAGGGCACTGGATTCTCAAGTGCCCACCTTCATGAGAGAAAAAGCAGCACATCCTGCATGTTTCTGGTGCTTCCTGCTCACAGGCATCAAAGCCGCACATGTAAACTGACTTCTTGCCAAAGGAAATGACCCCTGGGAAGATCAAGCTCTTGGAAGAGGCTTTAACTCGGACGCGACCTCCTCCGGGAACCAGCGGGCAGGGCAGCCTTTATGCATGTGTAACTGGACCTCCAGCCATAAGCATGGTGTGCAGTTTGGAAGAGCCTGCTACGGAACTGAAATTGATTGGACATTTTATAGGAATTGATATACGGATGTTGGTCCTCAAAAGCTACAAACCAGTGGTCTGCAAAATAAAATGTGTTGGAAACCTCTGAGTAAGATCAACCTACTGTTGAGCTTTTTCTTTTTTTTTTTTTAATAGCGACTAAATCTGAACTTCAGTGTAGCCTGTGCCCTGTGCCCTTAGAGCTGGTGTTTTCCTCAGTGGCAGGCCTATTGAGAGGAGGGAGGTAAGTGGAGTGTGTACTTACGGAAATAATCTTTGAAGATTGCTATGTATAAAGAGAAAATGTTGGGTACTTAGAGATCCATGTAAGTCTTATGATCCCAAGAGGAAGAATTTGTCTTTAAAGCAGTGTTGGCTGGGCATGGTGGCTCACACGTGTAATCTCAGCACTTTGGAAGGCCAAGGTGGGCAAATGAGCAGAGGTCCAAAGAAGACCAGCCTGGCCAACACGGTGAAACCCCATCTCTACTAAAAATACAAAATTTAGCTGGGTTTGGTGGCGCACACCTGTATTCCCAGCTACTGGGGAGGCTGAGGCACAAGAATCGCTTGAACCTGGGAGACAGAGGTTGCAGTGAGCAACCTGCAATCACCACTGCACTCCAGCTTGGGCGACAAAGGCTCAGTCTCAAAAACAAGCTCTTTGAGACTCAGTCTCAACAAACAAAAACCAGTATTGCATAGTGGCCCAGATACACCTGTGTTAGAATCACCTGGGGTGTTAGAAGGCGACATTCTTGCCCCTGGTTTTTCAGACTCACAGAATCAGAATTTCCGGGGTGTGGGACTTTAGGAATGTCTTACATAAGGACCCTACGTGGCTATGGCCAAAAAAGTTTGAGAACCACTGATGTCAAAAGGAATGTTGCAGAGGAAGGCAGGGAAAGTAAGAGGACCTGGTTTTGCAACTTCTGTGTTTTTTTGAGGCGGAGTCTCACTCTGTCAGCCAGGCTGGAGTGCAGTGGCATGATCTCAGCTCACTGCAACCTCTGCCTCCCAAGTTCCAGTGATTCTCTGGCCTCAGCCTCCAGAGTAGCTGGATTACAGGCACACGCCACCAAACCTGGCTAATTTTTGTATTTTTAGTAGAGACAGGGTTTTGGCATGTTGGTCTCGAACTGAGTTCAAACGATCCACACGCCTCGGCCTCCCAAAGTGCTGGGGTTCCAGGTGTGAGACACCATGCCCAGCCTTTTACAACATATTTTGCAGGAATTTTTTCCTCAACCATTCTGGCCAAATCTTGACCATCCTGTTTACTTCCCACATCTGAGCTATGGCGCAGCAAAGAAGCAGAAAGACCTGTATTTTGAAAGCTCCATGAAGACCGAAATGATTGTCATTGAATATTGGAGTTCTTGGCAAAATCTATGTAGAACATTTTAAAAGTCAGTAGACAGGCCAGACACGGTGGCTTGTGTCTATAATCCTAGCACTTTGGGGAGCTGAGACAGGAGGCTCACTTGAGCACAGGAGCTCGAGACCAGCCTAAGCAATATAGTGAGACCTCGTCTCTACAAAAAATAAAATTTAAAAAATTGGTGGACAGTAAGTAGTCGATTTGACTTTCTGGTATTTCTGGTAGTCCTATTTTATTTTATTTTATTTTATTTTATTTTATTTTATTTTATTTTATTTGAGATAGAGTCTCACTCTGTCACCCATGCTGGAGTGCAGTGGCGCAAACTCGGCTCACTACAATCTCCACCTCCCGGGTTCACACCATTCTCCTGCCTCAGCCTCCTGAGTAGCTGAGACTACAGGCACTTGCCACCACACCCGGCTAATTTTTTATATTTTTTAGTAGAGACGAGGTTTCACCGTGTTAGCCAGGATGGTCTCGATCTCCTGACCTCAGGATCTGCCTGCCTCGGCCTCCCAAAGTGCTGGGATTACAGGCGTCAGCCACCGCGCCCGGCCCCTCTGGTAGCACTTTAAAACTTAACACTGAAGTGTATTTATCTTGGTATACTGATTTGTTTTCTGTAAATCCTATAGTATAGTTGCATCCAAAAATACAGTCTGTTAGAATGCATAGAATTAGTGAATACAACCTGAGGCAGCTGGATCATGGTGGAGTCAGTCATTCAGGCATTAGGAATAATCTGTGAAGGAATATTGAAGCTGCTTATTTGCATAGGCTGTGTTGAGGTATTTATTGTGTTTCAGTCCAAGAAAAATTGAAATATTGTATAAGCAATATGTACTTTTGGCTCAGTCTTTAAAAATAGTAGATTATAGTCTTCCAAGTTCTGCATGCTTTATAATGAATAAATGTGTTTTAAATTGTTCTGTTTATAGATGAATGAGCCAGCCATTTTCAGTCTGAATTTAGCATTCCCTTTAAAAGAGTTATATCTGAGTTCTCAATCTCAGTTTTAATTGTATAGAGGCCAGAATAGCTATACTGTGCTGCACTTTAGTTTTAGGTAACAGAGCAAGCGGAGACATCAACGCTTCAGATACCTGTCGTGTCTGCGTGTGTGTTTTTGTATATATTTGTGTGTGTGTGTATATATCCTTGAGTTGCTCACTTCCACACCCAGCCCACCCTTTTCCTCTAGCTTAGGTAGTGGTTGCATAGACACCATAATTTACTTTGAACAGTAATTTGTAAATTTTTCTCATTAAGAATCCACATATGAATCATAGTCATGAAATATGCCAAGGGGCACAATGAAAATCACCGACGTCCTGTTAAAAGTGAAGCATGGGAATATCTTCTTATCCATGCTTAAATCTCTGTCTTGAATGAGGACGGGAGCGGATGGATTACACAAGGTCTTCATTCAGTAAAGCAGAGTTCGTGCCACTGCACTCTAGCCTGGGTGACAGAGCAAGACTCTGTCTCAAAAAAAATAAATAGGCCGGGCGCGGTGGCTCAAGCCTGTAATCCCAGCACTTTGGGAGGCCGAGACGGGCGGATCACGAGGTCAGGAGATCCGAGACCATCCTGGCTAACACGGTGAAACCCCGTCTCTACTAAAAAATACAAAAAACTAGCCGGGCGACGTGGCGGGGCGCCTGTAGTCCCAGCTACTCCGGAGGCTGAGGCAGGAGAATGGCGTAAACCCGGGAGGCGGAGCTTGCAGTGAGCTGAGATCCAGCCACTGCACTCCAGCCC
>NW_016803312.1:2717747-2723053 GCF_001698545.2 Rhinopithecus bieti
AAATAAATAAATAAATAAATAAATAAATAAATAAATAAATAAATAAATAAAAAAGGGTAAGGCAGCCAGGCGCGGTGGCTCACGCCTGTAATCCTAGCACTTCGGGAGGCCCAGGCTGGTGGATCACTTGAGGTTGGGAGTTTGAGACCAGCCTGACCAACATGGAGCAACCCCGTCTCTACTAAAAATACAAAATTAGCTGGGCATGGTGGCGTATGCTTGTAATCCCAGCTACTCAGGAGGCTGAGGCAGAAGAATCGTTTGCACCCGGGAGGCAGAGGTTGCAGTGAGCTGATATCGCACCATTGCACTCCAGCTTGGGCAACAAGAGCAAAACTCGGTCTCAATAAAATAAAAAATAAAAAAAAGGGTAAGGCCTCAGGTTTTATTATCAATGCTCGTTGATAACAGCATTTTGAGACTTGTTTGGCAATATTAAAATGTTTGATAGCCTTTGACTAGCAATTCTATGTCAAATAATTTATCCTAAAGAAATACCCACGGAACTACCCAACAATGAAAATCAGCATATTCATCAAATTATTTACAACTGTAAGCAAAAAAAGACAGGAAAAGAAAACATAAACTTACATATAGTAATAGGGCGTTGGTTCAATGAGTATAGGAAAATCCAGTCTCGAATGCTATGAAGTCATCAAAAATCAGGTCTTAGGCAGGCCGCAGTGACTCATGCCTGTAATCCCAGCACTTTGGGAGGCCGAGGCAGGCAGATCACCTGAGGTCAGGAGTTCGAGACCAGCCTGGCCAACATGGCAAAACTCCGTCGCTACTAATGATACAAAAATTAGCCAGGCGTAGTGGTGCACACCTGTAATCCCAGCTACTCGGGAGGCTGAAGCACAAAAATCGCTTGAACTCTGGAGGCAGAGGTTGCCGTGAGCTCAGATAATGCCACTGCCCTCCAACCTGGGCGACAGAATGAAACTGTGTCTCAAAAAAAAAAAAAAAAAAAAAGGTCTTACGGCATTTAATAATAGGGAAATATTCACAATGTAATAATGAGTTTTGAAAAACAACTGTATATGCAGTATGAGTCCAATTTATGTATTTATGTATGTATGTAAGTATCTATTTATTGAGACAGTCTCATTCTGTCTCCCAGGCTGGAGTGCAGTGGCATGATCATGGCTTACCGCAGCTTTGAACTTCCGGGCTCAAAAGATCTTCCCACCTCAGCTTCCCTACTGGCTATGCCTACAGGCACACCACCAGGCCTGGCTAATTAAAAAAAAACATTCTTGTAGAGAGGGGGGTCTCACTTTGTTTCCCAGGCTAGTCTTGAAATCCTGGGCTCAAGTGATCCTCCCACTCTGGCCTCCCAAAGTGTTGGGATTACAGGTGTGACCCGCCACACCCAGCAGTTTTGGTGGTTGTTTGTTTCTTTTGTTTTGAGACAGGGTCTCGCTCTATCACCCAGGCTGGAATGCGGTGATGCAATCTTGGCTCACTGTAACCTCTGCCTCCCAGGTTCAAGCCATTCTCCTGCCTCAGACTCCCAAGTAACTGGGACTACAGGTGCCCACCACCATGTCTGGCTTTTTTTTTTTTTTTTTTTTTTTTTTTTTGAGACGGAGTCTGGCTCTGTCACCGACGCTGGAGTGCAGTGGCACAATCTCGGCTCACTGCAAGCTCCACCTCCTGGGTTCACACTATTCTCCTGCCTCAGCCTCCTGAGTAGCTGGGACTACAGGCGCCCACCACCACGCCCGGCTAATTTTTTGCATTTTTAATAGAGGTTTCACTGCGTTAGCCGGGATGGTCTCGATCTCGACTTCAAGTGATCCACCCGCCTCGGCTTCCCAAAGTGCTGGGATTGCAGGGATGAGCCACCGCGCCCAGCCAACATCCAGCATTTTTTTAAATGAGACTCTGTCTCAAAAAAAAAAAAAAGAAAAAAATATATATATATTTATAATTCTGCCTCAAAAGTCACATTTTGGAGACTATGTATTCATGGTAAAATATGCAAAATCTAAGGTGAAAAAAAGATGCAGCATCACCTGGAGCTTAAGAAGTATTGAATTCCTGACAATGGCCAAGAAGAAATTAAGAGGGCAGAAGTCCAGGGATGGATTTCGCACAGCCAGCCAAAAAAGCTTTAAGGCTAAAAACAGAGCAAAACCAATTGCCACTGATCTTAAGATAAACATTAGGAATGATGAAAAAGTTAGCAGAGTAAACAAAGCTTTTGTAAGTGTACAAGAGGAACTTCCACATTTCTCAAAAGGCCTTTCTCTTGAACTTCTGCAAAAAGAACTGATTTCTTAGCAGCGCCATGAAAGCAAACTTAATGTTGATGAAGCTACAAAATTAATGGCTCAGTTATAATACTGTGGTGATGCATCTAATTATTCCACGAAGACCAATTAATTAAATGTTTTATACCAAGAAAAGATGCAATGTAGTCTATTCAGTGTGATACCAACTTTGAAGAAATATATACATATGTATGCATGTACCTGTGTTAAATGTATATTTTTCAACTAAATGTGAATGGAAAAAAATACATTGAATTGTAACAATGGTGTTCTTGTGAAGAGCAGCCACACTAGTTAATTTTAGGGTTTTTTTTCCCTTGTATTTTTTCTTTTTTTTGAGACAGAACTTTGCTCTTGTCACCCAGGCTGGAGTGTAATAGCGCGATCTTGGCTCACTGCAACCTCCATCTTCTGAGTTCAAGCAATTCTCCTGCCTCAGCCTCCCAAGTAGCTAGGATTACAGGCATTGCGCCACCACACCCAGCTAATTTTGTATTTTTAGTAGAGATGGGGTTTCTCTATGTTTGGTGAGGCTGGTCTTGAACTCCCACCTCAGGTGATCCGCCCACCTCAGCCTCCCAAAGTGCTGGAATTACAGGTGTAAGCCACCACTCCTGGACTAAAATAAACGTGTTATACAAAAAAAGATGCAATGTAGTGTATTCAGTGTGATATTAAGTTTGAAAACATATATACATATAAATGTATATACCTGTATAAAATGTGTATAGTTCAACTAAATGTGAATGGGAAAAAATAGATTGAATTTTAACTAAAGTTTTCTTGCAAAGAGCAGTCACACGAGTGCATTTTAGGGTTTTTTTCCCTATTTTTTAAAAATTTTCTACAATGTATGTGTATTTATTATTGATCACCAAACATTGGGTCATTTAAATATATATGTAATATGTAATGTAAACTAATATGATTTTTAAAAATTTTTTTGAGACAAGGTCTCACTCTGTTGCGCAGTCGGGAGTGCAGTGGGGTGATCATGGCTCACTGTAGCCTCCACTTCCTGGGCTCAAGTTATCCTCCCGCCTCAATCTCCTGAGTACCTGGGACTACAGGTACACCACCATCACGTATGGCTAGTTTCTTAGCTCTTTTTCAAAGAGATGGGGTCTTGCTGTGTTTCCCAAAATGGTCTCAAACTCCTGGCTTCAAGAGATCCTCCCACCTTGGCTTCCCAAAGTGCTGGGATTGCAGGCCTGAGCCACAATACCTGGCCAAATTAATATGATCACACAGCCATACCAAGCGGGGGCCAGCGGGGAGGAAGGTCAGTTC
The DNA here is from genome assembly GCF_001698545.2 of Rhinopithecus bieti. Taxonomy (NCBI): domain Eukaryota; kingdom Metazoa; phylum Chordata; class Mammalia; order Primates; family Cercopithecidae; genus Rhinopithecus; species Rhinopithecus bieti. The sequence continues at coordinate 2,721,317 of NW_016803312.1, forward strand.
ACCGCAGGCTGCCAAGCTTTGTGCACAAAGCAAGCCTGGCCTACCAGGCAGACTGTGGCGGAATCAACTTTTCTGTAGTGCCAACATGAAATGATTAACACCAACATGAAAGTATACATAAATCCCAGCACTTTGGGAGGCCACGGCGGGCGGATCACCTGAGGTCGGTGGTTCGAGACCAGCCTGACCAACATGGAGAAACCCTGTCTCTACTAAAAATACAAAATTAGACGGGCATGATGGCACATGCCTGTAATCCCAGCTGCTTGGGAGGCTGAGGCAGGAGAGTTGCTTGAACCTGGGAGGCAGAGGTTGTGGTGGGCCAAGATTGTGCCATTGCACTGCAGCCTGGGCAACAAGAGCGAAACTCCATCGCAAATAAAAACAAAAGTATACATAAAGGGCCATGGAGGCCGGGCGCGGTGGCTCAAGCCTGTAATCCCAGCACCTTGGGAGGCCGAGATGGGCGGATCACGAGGTCAGGAGATCGAGACCATCCTGGCTAACACTGTGAAAACCCATCTCTACTAAAAAAATACAAAAAAAAAAAAACTAGCCGGGCGAGGTGGCGGGCGCCTGTAGTCCCAGCTACTCGGGAGGCTGAGGCAGGAGAATGGCGTAAACCCGGGAGGCGGAGCTTGCAGTGAGCTGAGATCCAGCCACTGCACTCCAGCCTCGGCGACAGAGCGAGACTCCATCTCATTAAAAAAAAAAAAAAAGGGCCATGGAAATACAACAGTTTTCAATGAGAAGTTTCTTTCTTTCTACATTTTGGACAACTTAGAATTAAAACAGCACCTCCCCTTTCCTCTCAAGCAGTATCTCTGATTCCAGCCTCCCTGCATGCACACACATGTTCCATTCATATCCATGGTGAACTGACTCATGAAAGGAACATGTGTGTGCGTGCATGTGTGCATGTGTGTTTGCGTGTGTGCATGTATGTATATATGTGTGTGTATGAGTGTGTGATTTCTTTCCATATTTCCTTCCTTCCTGCCCTCCTTCACCCTAACATACCTTAGCCCTCTCTCTTCCTGTACCTGCTGCCCTGTCCCCTGGTCTGTGTCATTTAGAGCCTGGGCATGGCACTGCCTTTCCCTCTGCTCACATGGATCATTGCTGCACCCCCTCCTATGTTTCTCTGTTTCTTTTAGACAGCTGGGTACAACTTAGGTACCCAGTGATTGTGTAGCGGTTTGCCGGTTGATTTGTGCTTGTTTCATGCTAGATCATTTACCCTGGGCCTCTAGATATTTCTCAATCCAAATAATTCCATGAGTGATAATTTTATTCTTTCCTCTTCTCCCAGATTTACACACCTATATTTTTTAGTTTCTAATTTAGGTTGGAAGATGAGATACTTCTTTGCACCACAGATGTCTCCATTCTTTAGACTTGTTTTCATTATGGCTGACATCAGAAATGGGCTTGGAGAAAAGCCGGAGATTCTCTCACTTCAGCCTCCCTAATAGCTGGGACTATAGTTGCATACCACCACACCTGGCTAATTTTATTTATTTATTTATTTATTTATTTATTTATTTATTTATTTTGAGATGAAGTCTCACTCTGTCGCCCAAGCTGGAGTGCAGTGGCGCAATCTTGGCTCACTGCAACCTCCGCCTCCTAGGTTCAAGTGATTCTCCTGCCTGAGCCTCCCGAGTAGCCAGGACTACAGGCATGTGCCACCATGCCCAGCTAGTTTTGTATTTTAGTAGAAACAGGGTTTTACTA
>NW_016803312.1:2727301-2731754 GCF_001698545.2 Rhinopithecus bieti
TTTCTTTTTTTTCTTTTTTTTGAAACAGAGTCTTGCTCTGTCACCCAGGCTGGAGTGGAATGGCTGGAGCTCGCCTCACTGCAAGCATCGCCTCCCGGGTTCACACCATTCTCCTGCCTCAGCCTCCCGAGTAGCTGGGATTACAGGTGCCTGCCACCATGCCTGGCTAATTTTTTGTAGATCGGGTGTTCTCACTATGTTACCTAGGTGGGTCTTGATCTCTAGCAATCCTGCGCTCAAGCGATCCTCCTGCCTCGGCCTCCCAAAGTGTTGGGGTTATGGGCGTGAGCCACCCATCCGGCTAAAAACCTGTTTGTTTTAGAGACAGAGTCTTGCCCCGTCCTTCTCCATCTCCCGGTTGCAAGCGATTCTCTTGCTTCAGCCTCCCCAGCAGCTGGGATTACAGGCGTGCGCCACAACACCCAGCTAATTTTTGTATCTTTAGTAGAGACAAGGTTTCACCAAGTTGGCCAGGCTGGTCTTGAACTCCTGACCCTGTGATCCGCCCACCTTGGCCTCCCAAAGTGCTGGGATTACAGGCACGAGCCACCGTGCCTGGCAAACTTTTTGTTTAAATCGGAGATTTTATTCTTTCAGCTGTCAGTGGAAGGAGCAGCCACGTCATGGCTTCCATCTATTTTACCACGTGGGGTGAAATAGATGGAAGCCATGACGTTAGGAGCGTGAGTGAGGTCCTGGCCCAGCCACTTGTCACTTGGTGACCTTGGCCTGGTCACTGGGTCCCCGAGCCTCCGGGAGGCAGGAAGGGTCCTGGTGATGGAATAGAAACAGGGTGCGGGGCAGGGGCGATGACTAACGCCTGTAGTCCCAGCACTTTGGGAGGTCGAGGCAGGAGGCGGGGAGGAGTTTGAGACGCACCTGGGCAATGTAGGGAGACCCCATCTCTACAAAAAATTATAATTAGCCCAAGAGTTCAAGGCTGCAGTGAGCTATGATTGGGCACTGCACACCAGCCTGGGCGACAGAGCAAAATCTTGTCTCTTTTTAAAAAGAAAGAAAGAAAGAAAAGAAAGGACGAAATGATCATGGTGTGGGGAGCACGTCAGCCCCGCGCGGTTGCCCGGCGCGCGGACCCTAGCGGACTAGGGCGCCCCAGCAGCCCAGCCCGCGAGATGGCGCCGCCCCTAACCCCGCCTGCGTCTTGCCCCGGACCGCGCCTGGAGGCGGAGCCGCCGGCGGAGCTAAATGGGGCCGAGACCGGGAGTGGGGGGGTCCCCGCGCCGCCGCCATGGAGCAGTCCCGCGCAGCCGCCCGCCTGCAGATCGTACTGGGCCACCTCGGCCGCCCCTCGGCCGGGGCCGTTGTATCCTTTGAGCTGCGCGGGTGTCGGGCTGGACCTGGCGCCGACGTCGCGGCCTGAGTGATGGCCCGGGTCCGAGTGGAGGCCTCGGGGTCGCACGCATCCCAGCCCCGGCGCCTCCTCGCCCCGCGCCCGGTCCCCGCCTGGGTCGCGTCTCTTCCCGGAACCGGGGAGCCGGGAGGAGGCTGCGTCCCCCGAGGACACGCGCGGCCGCCCTGGGCTCGGTGCACTTGCCGCGTCGCACTGCTGCTCTCCGGGATCCCTGGAGGCCTGTGCTCCTTGCTTTGTGGAGATGTCCTTTCACCGGCTGCTCGTGACTCCCGCAGCTGTCCAGACACCCAGAGATGTCCAGTCACGGGCGCATGGTGCACACGCGCGCAGGGTTGCCTGGAAGGGGCCCAGGCAGGCGGTGACCCAGCCCCCTCCGGAGGGTAGAGGCCGGTGCCCTCCCGGGCAGGAGCTGGCCAGGCAGGCGTTGCCCAGGGCGGCCTCCCTGCTGGACTATGGCCACCGAGTTATATAAAGACACTATTTAGGGAAGGACAGAGGGTGAGGACTGGCGCGGGGACAGAGGCCTTGCCTATTTGTCCCAGCTTTTCTGGAGGCCAAGGCCAGGACTCCAAGGTTACAGTGAGCCGTGAAGGCCAGTGCGCTCCAGAAGACAGAAACAGAGAGAAAGAAAGGATAAGAAACAGAGAGATAAGGAACAGAAACAGAGAGAAAGAAAGGATAAGAAAGGATAACGCGTTGATTGATGAGAGCGACATTCCGAAAGTAACCAATTAAGCTAAAGAAACAATGCAATTCTATGTCAACTGCCTGCAGTTACCGGATAGAAGAGAGATCTTCAAAAGGAATTTCTAGAGTTTTGCTTTTTTGGTTTTTTTTTTTTTTTTTTTTTTTTTTTTTTTTGAAATAGGGACTCTCTCTGTCACCCAGGCTGCAGTGCAGTAGTGGTGCCATCTCGGCTCACTCTTGGACTCAAGAGATCCTCCCACCTCAGCCTCCCAAGTAGCTGGGACTACAGGGTTGCGGCACGACGCCAGGCGAATTTGTATTATTATTGTTGTTATTATTATTATTGCTTTTATTTTGAGACGGAGTCTTGCTCTGTGGCCAGGCTGGAGTGCAGTGCCGTGATGTCGGCCCACTGCAACCTCCGCCTCCTGGGTTCAAGCGATTCCCCTGCCTCAGCCTCCCGAGTGTAATTTGTATTCTTCTTCTTCTTATTAGTAGTAGTAGTATTTTTTTTTTTCCTGGAATGGAGTCTCTCTGTTGTCCAGGCTGGAGTGCAGTGGTGCGATCTTGGCTCACTGCAAACTCCGCCTCCCAGGTTCAAGCGATTCTCCTGTCTTAGCCTCCCGAGTAGGTGGGATTATAGATGAACGCCACCATCCCTGGCTAATTTTTGTATTTTTAGTAGAGATGGGGTTTCAGCATATTGGTCAGGCTGGTCTCAAACTCCTGACTCAGGTGATCCACCCGCCTCGTCCTCCCAAAGTGCTAGGATTACAAACGTGAGCCACCGCTCCCGGCCTAATTTGTGTTTTTAGTAGAGATGGGGTTTCACCGTGTTGGCCAGGCTGGTCTCCAACTCCTGAGCTCAAGTGATCGGCCTGCCTCAGCCTCCCAAAGTGCTGGAATTACAGGCATGAGCCACCGCACCTGGCCTTCTGTATTTTACTTTATTTGCCTTAATTCACGTCCTAGGTAGTTCATCCCACTACAGGGACTATTTCCTCTGCCAGTTTCCATCCTCAACAATTCCAGTAAGTAGTTTAAGTTTTAATTTTGAAATCTATTATGTATATAAAAGTTTCATGAGTGGTAATGATGATATAATATACCACATGTTACCTGATTAGAATTTTATTATACAAATCCTGTTTCCAGGATTTATTCTAATTAGTACAATTGTGGAAAATTTTGAAGACTGACTAATTTTCTTTTTTTTTTTTTTGAGACGGAGTCTCGCTCTGTCGCCCGGGCTGGAGTGCAGTGGCCGGATCTCAGCTCACTGCAAGCTCCGCCTCCCAGGTTTATGCCATTCTCCTGCCTCAGCCTCCCAAGTAGCTGGGACTACAGGCGCCCGCCACCTCGCCCGGCTAGTTTTCTGTATTTTTAGTAGAGACGGGGTTTCACTGTGTTAGCCAGGATGGTCTCGATCTCCTGACCTTGTAATCCGCCCGTCTCGGCCTCCCAAAGTGCTGGGATTACAGGCTTGAGCCACCGCGCCCGGCCGAAGACTGACTAATTTTCTGTATGTATTTCAACATTCAGAAAGAAGGAAAAATATCGGAAAACACATAATCTGACATTTATTTATTTCTAATAAAGATGGGCCCTTCCTATGTTGCCCAGGTTGGTCTTGAACTCCTGGGCTAAAGCAATCCTCCTGCCTTGGCCTCCCAAAGTGCTGGGATTACAGGCCTGAGCCATCACACCAGCCTTATAATCTGACTTTTAGAAATTCAGTTATTACACATCATATTTAAATTAACTTGTGGCCGGGCACAGTGGCTCATGCCTGTAATTCCAGCACTTTGGGAGGCCAACACGGGTGGATCACTTGAGGTCAGGAGTTCTAGACCAGCCTGGACAACGTCATGAAACCCCCACCTCTACAAAAATACAAAAATTAGCTGGGCATGGTGGTGTGCACCTATAATCCCAGTTACTCAGGAGGCTGAAGCTGGAAAATTGCTTGAACCTGGGAGGGTCAAGGTTACAGTGAGCTGATATCACACCACTGCACTCCAGCCTGGGTGACAGAGCCAGACTCCATCTCAAAAAAAAACAAACAAACAAAAAAAAAAGCTAAGCTTGTAATTTGGTTATATGGACATATTAACTAGCATCTTTGGTTTATCTTAAATCACCTTTAAAGGGGAAGATCTTGACCTTCCTAAATATTCTCATACAACCACAATTCCAATCTTAAGGAATAGGTTGGGTGATTTCAGTTTATGGGTATGTTGTACATTTATTTGGATTTTGTTACTTTACTTCTTGGAGTGCATCAACTGGACAGTTAAAAATATAAAATTTATTGAATTTGTTTCTCATCTGAAAAATCAAAGTATTCATTACAGAAACATCAGAGAAATAGAAAGAATTTTTTTTTTTTTTTTT
>NW_016803312.1:2732168-2741863 GCF_001698545.2 Rhinopithecus bieti
ATTTGTTTCTCATCTGAAAATCAAAGTATTCATTACAGAAACATCAGAGAAATAGAAAGAATTTTTTTTTTTTTTTTTTAGACAGAGTCTCACTCTGTCGCCCCGGCTGGGGGGGAGTGGTGCGATCTCGGCTCACTGCAAGCTCCACCTCCTGAGTTCTCACCATCCTCCTGCCTCAGCCTCCTGAGTAGCTGGGACTACAGGCGCCCACCACCATGCCCGGCTAAGTTTTTGTATTTTTAGTAGAGAAGGGGTTTCACTGTGGTCTCGATCTCCTGATCTTGTGATCCGCCAGCCTTGGCCTCCCAAAGTGCTGGGATTACAGGCGTGAGCCACTGCGCCCGGCCTAATAGAAGGAATTTTTTAAAATCATCCCTAATTCCATTACTAAAGGCAATCACTGTTAAAAATTGCTTTGGCATATTTCTTTACAGGCTTTTTTTTTTCATATAGTGTCTTGGTTTTACATAATTGTAATAATATTTTATTATATAATAAGCATAGTTCATATTTTATTTTATTTTATTTTATTTTGAGACAGAGTCTGGCTCTGTAGCCCAGGCTGGAGTGCAGGGGTGCGATCTTGGTTCACTGCAAGCTCCACCTCCTGGATTAATGCCATTCTCCTTCCTCAGCGTCCACAGTAGCTGGACTATAGGCGCCTGCCACCACGCCCGGCTAATTTTTTGTATTTTTGGTGGAGACAGGTTTCACCATGTTAGCCAGGATGGTCTCGATCTCCTGACCTCGTGATCCGCCTGCCTCAGACTCCCAAAGTGCTAGGATTACAGGCATGAGCCACCATGCCTGCCGTCCATACTATTATATGGCCTCAATTTTTAATGTCTGAGTCATATTCCACTGAGTGAACATAGTGTCAGTAGTTAATTTTTCTTCCACTAATGCACTTTTTTTTTTTTCTGAGATGGAGTCTTGCTCTGTCACCCAGGCTGGAGTGCACTGGTGCGATCTCAGCTCACTGCAATCTCCACCTTCTGGGTTCTAGTGATTCTCCTGCCTCGACCTTCTGAGTAGCTGGGATTACAGGCACGCTAATTTTTGTATTTTTAGTAGAGATAGAGTTTCATCATGTTAGTCAGGCTGGTCTCGAACTCCCAACCTCAGGTGATCCACCTGCCTCAGCCTCCCAAAGAGCTGGGATTGCAGGCATGAGCCACTGTGCCCGGCTCACTCAAGTACTTTTTTTGGTGACCATAGTTAACATTTTGAACATAAAGCTTAAGTTTTCAGATTATTTCCTTGGTCTTAGAAATGCTGGATTGAAGAGCATGAACCGTTTCTTAGGTTCTTGTTGTTGTTGTTGTTGTTGTTGTTGTTGTTGTTTCTGAGACGGAGTCTTGCTCTGTCGCCCAGGCTGGAGGGCAGTGGCATGATCACAGCTCATTGCAACCTCCACCTCCCAGGTTCAAGCAATTTTCCTGCCTCAGCCTCCCGAGTAGCTGGGATTACAGATGCCCACCACCATGCCTGGCTAAACTTTGTATTTTTAGTAGAGATCGGTTTTCACCATGTTGGTCAGGCTGGTCTCAAACTCCTGACCTTAAGCGATCCACCCGCCTCGGCCTCCCAAAGTGTTGGGATTACAGGCGTGAGCCCCCATGCCTAGCCTCAGGTTCTTGATACATATTTTTAGGAAGTCATTTAAATTTTTTTTTTTTTTTTTTTGAGACAGGGTCTCACTCTGTCACCCAAGCTGGAGTGGAGTGGCACAACCAGTATTTTTTTGGTAGAGACGGGTTTTCATCATGTTGCCTGGGCTGGTCTCAAACTCCTGACCTCAAGTGATCCACTTGCCTCAGCCTCCCAAAGTGCTAGGAATACTGGTGTGAGCCATTGTGCCAAGCCAGTAATTAAAAAATTTAACTTATTTTAGGATTCTTTTTCTCCTTTAGGTATACTCTGGATAATAATGTTCTAACACTGGAACAGAGAAAATTTTATGAAGAAAATGGGTTTCTTGTAATCAAAAATCTTGTACCTGATGCCGATATTCAACGCTTTCGGTACAGTAACACTATTTGTTATTTTACAAAAGTATGTATTGTGTGCATGTAATGAGAATACAAGGTGGATTCACTCCTGCCTTTACAGATGTTTTTTAAGGAGTTGGTTTGTTGGGAGGTGTTTAGAAGCACGGGCTCTGGTGCCAGACTGACTTTTTTTGTTGTTATTGAGAAAGGGCCTCACTCTGTTGTGTAGGCTAGAGTGCAGTGGTGCAATCATAGCTTACTGCAGCCTCAAGTTCCTGGGCTCAAGTGATCCTCCTGCCTCAGCGTCCTGAGTAGCTGGGACCACAGGTGTGCACCACCATACCCGGCTAATTTTTTATTTCTTTGTTTTTAGAGACAGGGAGTCTCACTATGTTGCCCAGGCTGGTCTTGAACTCCTGGCCTCACCCTCCTCAGTTGCTGGGATTATGGTCGGGAGCCACCACGCCTGGGCTTCAGTCTCAGCTCCGCCACTTAATATTATGTGTCCTGGGGCAATTTACTTCACATCCCATGCCTCTGTTTCCTCATCTGTAAAATGGGGATAATAATAGTACTTATGTCCTAGTGTTGTTACGACTAAAGGTGAAATATATGGAAAGCACTTTGAATAGAGCTGGGCACATGGTAAGTGTTACAGAAGTGTTTGCTATTATTATTTACAATGTAACCAAATCATAAAAAGACTTCCCTACTGGTATGCTAAACTAGGGAATGATTTAATTCTGGTAGTGGATTCTAGGCTGACAGTTTCTCCTGCTTTTCATTGGAATGGGAGGCATTCCCATCCGGACCTCAACCTGGAGGCTGACTTAGTGCAGAGAAACCACCCCTCAAGTCTGCAACCCTTTCCACAGAAGAGGGCAGGGCAGGTGCTTGGAGCCAGTGGTAACGACATCATTTGCAAATTAAATTTTCTAGGAATGAGTTTGAAAAAATCTGCAGAAAGGAGGTGAAACCATTAGGATTAGTAGTAATGAGAGATGTGACCATTTCGAAATCGGAATATGCTCCAAGTGAGAAGATGACCACGAAGGTCCAGGATTTCCAGGAAGATAAGGAGCTCTTCAGATACTGCACTCTCCCTGAGGTCAGAGACCACCCTGGCTTTGCTTCTGTTTAATTGCCAGCGTGTATGCCCACCTGTAAAACCCACTGATTTGGCCGGGCGCAGTGGCTCACTCCTGTAATCCGAGCACTCTGGGAGGCCGAGGCAGGTGGATCGCTTGAGCGCAGGAATCACTGCTCTTAGAGGTGGATATGGAAAGGAGTTGAATTGAGTAAAATCAGTGGGTTTTCTTTTCTTTTCTTTCCTGGAGACAGAGTCTCACTCTGTTGCCCATGCTGGAGTGCCGTTGCGCAATCTCGGCTCACTGCAACCTCTGCCTCCCAGGTTCGAGTGATTCTCCTGCCTCAGCCTCCCAAGTAACTAAGTTTACAGGTGCCTGCCACCACACCCGGCTAATTTTTGTATTTTTAGTAGAGACGGGGTTTCACCATGTTGCTCACGCTGGTCTCGAACTTCTGACCTCGTGATCCATCCACCTTGGCTTCCTAAAGTGCTGGGATTACAGGCATGAGCCACTGAGCCTGGCCAATTTCCTACATTTCTAAAGAGTGGGACCAATATCTGATGGTCTATGCCATGATTTTAGGAGGTATAAATTATTTTAATACTTAGATATTTATTTTTAAGTGTATTGGAGAAAACTCAACAGTTTACCAAACTCATGATTTCAAGAATGTTGTTAATTAGGACAAGATTAAATAAAAAGGCCAGTTGTAGTGACACTTTGGGAGTTTGAAGCAGGAGAATCACTTGAGGTCAGGAGTTCAAGACCTGTCTGGGCAACATAGCGAGACTACTGTCTGAATTGGAAAAAAAGAGGAAAAAAAAAAAGATTGAGTATAAGAAGTGAGCTAACTGCCGGGCACAGTGGCTCACGCCTGTAATCCCAGCACTTTGGGATGCTGAGGTGGGCAGATCACAAGGTCAGAAGTTTGAGACCAGCCTGACCAACTTGGTGAAACCCCGTCTCTACTAAAAATACAAAAATTAGCTGGGTGTGGTGGTGGATGCCTGTAATCCCAGCTACTCGGTAGGCTGAGGCAGGAGAATCGCTTAAACCCGGGAGGTGGAGGTTGCAGTGAGCCGAGATCACACCATTGCACTCCAGCCTAGGCGACAGAGCAAGACTCCATCTCAAAAAAATAAAAATGAAAGTAAAAAATAAAAAAAAGAAGTGAGCTAACTAAGGGTAGGGAGATCATTGGCTAAATAACAGTACAAGTTATGTCAGAAGTTGTGAAGATGGCTCTTGAATGGCTGGGGTTTAGAAAATCCCAGCCTCGGTGAACGCCAAAAACTACCAGGCTTTATAAAAAGCAAGTGTGTACCTGACTCCTAGGGTTTTAATAACTTTTCCAGGGTTTCATAATCAAATTGCTGCCCAATATTCCTATACACAGAGATCACAATAGTGGAGGAAGCAGTGGAAAGTGGCTCATTTTTTGAGTCTTTTTTTTGTGGAATCAAAATTTTGAGTTCATTGGGCTTTTTTTTTTTTTTTTTTTTTTTTGGATGGAGTCTCACTCTTGCTTGCTCAGGCTGGAGTGCAGTGGTGTGATCTTGACTCACTGCAACCTTCGCCTCCCCGGGTCAAGTGAATTTCTTCCTGTCTCAGCTTCCCAAGTAGCTGGGATTACAGGCACGCGCCACCATGCCTGGCGAATTCTTGTATTTTTAGTAGAGATGCGGTTTCACCATGTTGGCCAGGCTGGTCTTGAACTCATGACCTCAAGTGATCCACCCGCCTCAGCTGCCCAAAGTGCTGGAATTACAGGTGTGAGCTACTGCGCTGGACCTCAGTGTTGAGCCATTTCTGCTTTTCCCCACTCCGTTGCTGGGTTCTGTGCACAAGGCAGCAGCAGCCCAGCTCCCAGGCCCCATGACTAAACCAGCTCTCCCTGTCATGGGTTCCCATGCTAGCCTTTTCTTCATAATGCAGTGTCCCTCGGCCACTCGGACCCATGTCATTACTGGTTTAACATGTTTCATCTAACACCTGGGACCTGCTTTGCTTGTTCACTCTTGCTTCTCTGTTTCCCGTCACCTCCTGGTTCCCAGTAATGAGCTGTCAAGTGCCAAGCGTCCCTGATTGTCAAATGTCCTCCAAGCCACTGTTCTGCTTTCTTCCGGGCTACTCATGACAGCTGCAAATTGTATGGGAATCTTCATATGCAGAGGCTCCAACGAGGAAGAGGAAGCTGCCTTCCCACTGAGTAACCCTCTGCGGCTTGGGTTGGCAAGAAATCTGTATTGATATCTCGTCAAAGCTCCCATCTTTCTTGTAGAAAAAAAATGATTTCATTCCCAGCTAGCTCAGAAAAAGCCCATTTAATTCCGTATTACAGATTTAGAATGATTTCCAGTGGCTGGGTTATTGATGCTTTGTTTGCAGAGTTGTGAAATATCACTTGGTTCTCAAACTATTGACTTCTTGGTTCTTGTGTGGATAGCTGCTGCACTTTGTACCAGTTGCTAATACTTCTGATTTCCCACAAGGTTTGTTTTTGTTTGTTTTCTTAGATTCTGAAATATGTGGAGTGCTTCACTGGACCTAATATCATGGCCATGCACACCATGTTGATAAACAAACCTCCAGATTCTGGTAATTGTAAGGGAGAAGCAAAAAAAAAAAAATGGTTTCATTAAAATGTGTACGGTTGGCTGGGTACAGTAACTCATGCCTGTAATCCCAGCATTTTAGGAGACTGAGGGAGGAAGATCTCTGAGGCCAGGAGTTTGAGAGTGGCCTGGGCAACATAGTGAGACTCTGTCTCTAAAAATAGAATTAAAAAATATCCAGGCATGGTGGTGTGCACTTGTAGTCCCTGCTATTGGAAGGCTGAAGTGGGAGGATCACTTGAGCCCATGAGTTGAAGGCTGCAGTGAACCTCTAACGGCATGCATTCCAGCCTGGGTGACACAGTGAGAACCCATCTCTAAAAAATAAATAAAATAAAACAAAATGAAATAATAAAATAATAGCTGATGTCTAACTATAATCATGTCTATAACTGTCAAACTTTGGATGAGTAAGTCTTAAAAGAACTTACACTATAACAACAGTGAAATGTGGTAATGATTTCAGATATTAACTGAAGGACTGTTGCTGAATTTTCAGATGTCTGGCTCCCCAAAAAATACAGTTTAACGGACATAACTCTTCATATATCAAAGGTTCCTGCCATTCAGTGTCTCTAAGCTTGATCAGCTCTTTTTAGCTGTGATAGTGTGGATTCTTGCATTCCTGATAGGAAGACATTATTATTACTAACACAATTAAAATTGTTACTATGAGTCACAAACCATAGTTGTCTTTTTTTTTTTTTTTTTTTTTGAGATGGAGTTTTGCTCTTGTTGCCCAGACTGGAGTGCAATGGCGTGATCTCGGCTCACTGCCACCTCCACCTCTCAGTTTCAAACGATTCTTGATTCTCCTGCCTCAGTCTCCCAAGTAGCTGGGATTACAGGCACGTGCCACCAAGCCTGGCTAATTTTTGTATTTTTAGTAGAGACAGGGTTTCGCCATGTTGGTCAGGCTGGTCTCAAACTCCTGACTTCAGATGATCCACCCGCCTTGGCCTCCCAGAGTGCTGGGATTACAGGTGTGAGCCACTGCACCCAGTCTTGTGCTTGCTAAAATGTAGAATCTAAGACCTCACTGGCAGAAATATAACCCAGGTTTCTGTATTTTAATAACCTTCCCCAAGCTGGGCGTGAATGTGCACCTGCGGTCCCAACTACTCAGAAGGCTGAGTGGGGAGGATGGCTTGAGCCCAGGAGTTCAAGTCCAGAGATTCTAGTGCAGACCACGTGGACCACACTGGGGAATTCCTCTGTGCCTGCAGTAGAAATCAGCCATGAGATAGTCCCCTATCCTTTCTGCCTCTTCTTCCTTCTGATCACCAGGAGGGGTTTATGTGATAGAAGGCGGCTTAGCATTACCAGGTCTCCATCCCTGCAGAGATCAGGTGTTCGGGAGCCAGGCTCAGGGAGCAAACCAGGGGAAAATGTCATTGTGGTCATGAGCACTCTGAATGGACATGGCACTGAATGACTATAGTCGTGGGAGTGAGGACCTCTTAGATAATTTTTTTTTTTTCGATGGAGACTTGCTCTGTTGCCCAGGCTGGAGTGCAGTGCCTCGATCTCAGCTCATTGCAACCTCTACCTCTGGGGTTCAAGCGATTCTCCTGCCTCATCCTCCTGAGTAACTGGGATTACAGGTGCCCGCCATCACACCCAGGTGACTTTTTTTGTATTTTTAGTAGAGACAGGGTTTCACCATGTTGGTCAGGCTGGTCTTGAACTCCTGATCTCAGGTGATCTACCTGACTTAGCCCCCGAAAGTGCTGGGATTACAGGTGTAAGGAAACATGCCGGCTTTTTTTTTTTTTTTTTTTTGAGACAGAGTCTCGCTCTGTCGCCCAGGCTGGAGTGCAGTGGCATGATCTTAACTCACTGCAACCTCTGCCTCCCAGGTTCAAGCGATTCTCCTGCCTCAGCCCTCAGCCTTCCAAGTAGCTGGGACTACAGGTGTGCACCACCCTGCCCGGCTAATTTTTGTATTTTTGTAGAGATGAGGTTTTACCATGTTGGCCAGGCTGGTCTCAAACTCCTGACCTCAAGAGATCTGTCTGCCTCAGCCTCCCAAAGTGCTGGGATTACAGGTGTGAGCCACCACATGCAGCCTAGAACTTTTTTTGACATCAGCCACTTCAAAGGGGATTTCAAACTTGACTCCATATCACTCTCTTCAATGTAATTAATGCAACTGGTTTTTGAACACTTTACTACATGCTAGGTGCTGTGCCCAATCCAGAGTGGCAAACGAATAAAGCATAACAGAGATGATGATGTTGTACCACTTGCTGGAAAATAGTGTGCATACATACTGAGCTACCAGCAGCCCAGAAGAAGCGAGTGCAGGGCTTGAAGGTGTGGAGCCACTGTGTTGATTTTCAATTTGGTGTTTATCTCTCCGGGGCTGATTTTCTCTAGCATTATTTCATTTGCTTGGTTCTTATGAGGACAGGTCATTGTTTTTTCAGGCAAAGGATAAGAATTCTGAGACGAGCATTTTTTGTTTTTCTTTTTTTGTTTTATTTTTGAGACAGGGACTTGCTCTCTGTCACCCAGGCTATAACGCAGTGATACAATCACAGCTTACTGCAGCCTCGACCTCCAGGCTCACGTGATACACCCACCTCAGCCTCCCAAGTAGCTGCGACTACAGGTGCATGCCACCATGCCCAGTTAGTTTTTTGTTTTTTGTTTTTTTGCTGTAGAAACGGAGTCTCACTATGTTTCTCAGGATAGTTTTGAACTCCCAGGCTCAAGCAATCCATATGCCTCAGTCTCCCAAAGTGCTGGGGTTACAGGCGTGAGCCACTGCACCTGGCCTTGAGCATCCTTTAATAGCAGATTTTCTTTTCAGGCAAGAAGACGTCCCGTCATCCCCTGCACCAGGACCTGCACTATTTCCCCTTCAGGCCCAGCAATCTCATCGTTTGTGCCTGGACGGCAATGGAGCACATCGACCGGAACAATGGTTGTCTGGTTGTGCTCCCAGGAACACACAAGGGTTCCCTGAAGCCGCACGATTACCCCAAGTGGGAGGTAGGTCTGCCCGGCTGCTGAGTCTTGATCCGAATCTCCTTCGCGGTTTCTGTTTCACATCAGTATCTATAAAGAGCTTACAAATGAGATGGCATTTCCTTTCTGAGCAAAACACTGTCCTAAGATTTGCAGTGAGGATCAGAGAAAGTTCAAGGATGTCAGAGAAACCATTCATCACACCTATTTTTTTCAAACCACCCCCCCCCGCTTCTTTTTTTTTGAGACAGTGTCTTGTTCAACTCTGCAACCTCCACCTCCCAGGTTCAAGCCATCCTCCTGCCTCAGTCTCCCCAGTAGCTGGGACTACAGGTGTGCAACACCACGCCCAGCTAATTTTTGTATTTTTAGTAGAGACGGGGTTTTGCCATGTTAGCCAGGCTGGTCTCGAACTCCTGACCTCAGGTGATCATTCACCTCGGCCTCCCAAAGTGCTGGGACTAAAGTCATGAGCCCCTGTACCTGGCCTCAACACGTGTTTGAAAGCCAGCCAAGGTGGGGTGCTTGGGTAGCTACTGTATAGGATCCGAGATTGTAAAGCCTAGCTGCAGAGGTAAGACATAAACCCTTCGACCCCAGATGTGTGTGGTAGGCACCAAGCCAGTCTTACTCACTAACTGATGGCTCTTAGAGTAAGGAAGGAGAGATTGTCTCCTTTCAACTGCAGAGACCAGCAAAGGATCTGGGGAGGCTGGTGTTTGACCTGAGTCTTGCAGGACAGGGTACAATGTCCCATAGGGAAGAGTCTATATGGGAAGGCAAAAGGTCAAGGGGAAGCCTGAACCTGACCAAAAACTGAGAAGGACCCAGGGAGCTCGCAGTCTAGATGGGTTGGAGGCTGGGGGTGTATTTTGGGGAGCGGCAGAGGAGGTGAGCCCAAAAGGTACATTAGGACCAGATTAGAAAAGACTGTTATACTAACAAGTCTGCAGTTTATTTGGGGAGAATGGGAACTTTTAGTTCACACTTTTAGGAAGATTGAAGACCTTTTTTCTTTTAGCTTT
>NW_016803312.1:2744583-2754925 GCF_001698545.2 Rhinopithecus bieti
TGATATAAATGATGAATTGATGGGTGCTGACGAGTTGATGGGTGCAGCACACCAACATGGCATAAGTATACATATGTAACAAACCTGCACGTTATGCACATGTACCCTAGAACTTAAAGTATAATAAAAAAAAAAAAAAAAAAAAGAAAAGATCCTGGAAACCCATGATGCTGTGAACGGAAAGAGCCCCCATTGTTAAAGCACAGAGAACGAATTGTAGTTCGATAGGAAATGAGGAACATGGTTTTAAGAATGCTGTCTCGTCTGGACACAGTGACTCACGCCTGTAATCCCAGCACTTTGGGAGTCTGCGTTGGGCAGATCACTTGAGGTCAGGAGTTTGAGACCAGCCTGGCCAACATGGTGAAATCCTGTTTCTACAAAAAATACAAAAATTAGCCAGGCTTGGTGGTGAGTGCCTGTAGTCCCAGCTACTTGGGAGGCTGAGGTAGGGGAATTGCCTGAACCTGGGAGATGGAGGTTGCAGTGAGCTGAGATCGCACCACTGCCCTCCAGCTTGGGTGACAGAGCAAGACTCCATCTCAATGATAATAATAGTAATAATAATAATAATAATAATAATAGAACGTCTCAGATTTCTTGCATCAATAATTAGTGTCAAATGAAAATATTTGAGTGTCTGGATCCTAATATAAAACCATTTCATTTGAAACTCATCAGTGAAGCTAAGGTTTAGATAAAGTTTGGTGCACGAACTGCAGTGGGCTTTGGCTGATGGAAGGCAAAGGGAAAGGTGTACAGGGCTTCAAGAGCGTGTGGAGTCTCAGCTACCCTGCTCAGATGCAGAGTGGGAGGTATGATTAGTTTAGTGTGGGTCACACATTCACCTTAGCCAGCAGAGAAGGGCTCTGGGTCAGAGTCTCAGCACTGTCTAAGAGGGATGTAGTCATTACCAAAAGGAACTGAGGATGCTCTTAGGAACAGGAATGGTCTGCTTTCCTTATTCTGACTCATAAGGTGCTTCTCACATCAATTTCTTTAATAAAACATAACCCCATTACCTAAAGCAGTAACTAATTTGGGAAATAGTTACAAACAAACACAGTGTTTTAATTTGCTATTCTTTCATTATTCTGGATGTGACATAAGTGTCTTTGAGCTCAGAAAAATTGAGCATTTTCTCCCCTCTATTTTGGGGAAATAGCTTCTCAGAGACACTCCTGAGTATGAGATGAAGGATTTATTTAAAGTTCTGGTGAGGAGGAGAACACGCTGAGAACACTTACAGATTTAGGCGGGAAATGCCTAAGAGATAGCTGGTTGCCTGCATTGACCACAAAAGGTAAAACTAAGCTAGCTCTTCATGTATAATGCAGTCATGAAGGGCAGGTGGAAATTCCACATTGTTCATTTGCTCCAAAAATATCAGTGATTTTAATATCAACATGTGACTTCTTTTTTTTATTGCTATTATTTTCTGAGACAGAGTCTTGCTCTGTTGTCCAGGCTGAAGGGCAGTGGTGTGATCTTGGCTCACTGCAACCTCCCCCTCTTGGCTCAATCGATCCTCCCACCTCAGCCTCCTGAGTAGCTGGGACCACAGGCTTGCACTACCAGACCGGGTTAATTTTGCAGTTTTGTAGAAATGGGGTTTTGCCATGTTGCACAGGCTCATCTTGAACTCCTGAGCATAAGCAATTCTCCCAACTTGGCCTCCCAAAGAGATGGGATTACAGGCGTGAGCCACCGTGCCCGGCCAACATGTAACTCTTAAAAACCAGATATCTGAGAGGCTTTTGTATACTGAAAAAAGTAAGCATTTAATTTAGACATTTCTTTCCCTGATGGTTGCTTTCCCTGATGAACCACTGACAACGTTTTAATTATGGTACCCCTCAAACGTAGACTTGGCTTGCTTCTTGTTCTAGGGTGGAGTTAACAAAATGTTCCACGGGATCCAGGACTACGAGGAAAACAATGCTCGAGTGCACCTGGTGATGGAGAAGGGAGACACCGTTTTCTTCCATCCTTTGCTCATCCATGGGTCTGGTCAGAACAAAACCCAGGGATTCCGGAAGGTGAGCATTCACGTTGCCGCACCTGCTGCAGATGCGTGGGTTAGAAACAAAACTTGTATTTAATTCATTTAATTCAAATTAATTGAATAAAATTTTAATTTAATTGCATTAACATTTTAAAGATTTGTGAATTTTTTTTTTTCTTTTTTTTTTTTTGAACGGAGTTCGGGCTCTGGTCGCACCAGGCGGAAGTGCAGTGGGCCGGGATATCAGCTCACTGGCAAGCCTCCGGCCTCCACGGGTTCCCCACGCCATTCTCCTGCCATTCCAGGCCCTCCCGAGGTAGCTGGGGACTACAGGTGGACCCGCCACCGCGCCCGGGCTAATTGTTTTTTTTTTTTTTTTTTTTTTTTTTTTTTGGAGGGACGGAGGTCTCCAGGCCGGAAATCAATGGCGCAATCTCGGCTCACTGCAAGCTCCGCCTCCCAGGTTCACGCCATTCTCCTGCCTCAGCCTCCCGAGTAGCTGGACTACAGGCGCCCGCCACCGCGCCCGGCTACTTTTTTGTATTTTTAGTAGAGACGGGGTTTCACCGTGTTAGCCAGGATGGTCTTGATCTCCTGACCTCGTGATCCACCCATCTCGGCCTCCCAAAGTGCTGGAATTACAGGCGTGAGCCACCGTGCCCGGCCAAGATTTGTGACTTTTAACCAACCTGGACTTTAGTCCTATTTATTTACCAGGAAATATATTTGCTTACCTTGATCTTTTTGGGCTCTTATCAGTAAGAAGCCAGGTGACCTCAGGATCCTAACCTTGTCAATATTGATTATGAAAGCCAGGTGCAGTGGCTCATGCCTGTAATCCCAGCACTTTGGGAGGCTGAGGTGGGAGGATCACTTGGGGGCAAGAGTTCTAGACCAGCCTGGGCAACATGGCGAGACCCTGCTTCTATTAAAAAAAAAAAAAAAAAATTCACTGTTGTCTCCCGAAGCCACGGGTTAGGGGCCAAATTTCGTCTTCCATTCATTCATATTTCCACCAGCCTCATCAGGGTCAGGATTAGGGTGGGACAAGTTGGGGCACTCTCCCCAAGGGTAAAATTTAAGGGCATGCCAAAAAAAAACCTCTGCAATCGAGTTTAGTAATATTTTAATGCGAAATTTTAAAAAATCGAAATTAGGCCGGGCACAGTGGCTCACACCTGTAATCCCAGCACTTTGGGAGGCCGAGGCAGGTGGGTCACAAGGTCAGGAGATCAAGACCATCTTGGTTAACACGGTGAAACCCTGTCTCTTTTAAAAAATACAAAAAAAAAAAAAAACAATTAGCCAGGCGTGGTGGCGGGCACCTGTAGCCCCAACTACTTGGGAGGCTGAGGCAGGAGAATGGCGTGAACCTGGGAGGCGGAGCTTGCAGTGAGCCGAGATTGTGCCATTGCACTCCAGCCTGGGCCATAGAGCAAGACTCCGTCTCAAAAAAAAAAAAAAAAATCAAAGTTAATGCAAAATACCCAATGTATTGGCTGCGCACAATGCCAAAAGACAGTATTGGACCCCACACTAGTGCAACCTTCAGAGCTGTGCAAGTAGGGAGGTGCAGGCACAATGATGCAAATCATGTTGTGAGTTTTAATATATTGACTTTGCAATTTTCCAATTTTTTTTTTTTTTTTTTTTTTTTTGAGATGGAGCCTCGCTCTGTTGCCCAGGCTGGAGTGCAGTGATGCAATCTCAGCTCACAGCAACCTCGGCCTCCCAGGTTCAAGCAATTCTCCTGCCTCAGCCTCCTGAGTAGCTGAGACTACAGGCACACGCCACCACACCCAGCTAATTTTTGTATTTTTTAGTAGAGATGGGGTTTCACCATGTTGGCCAGTCTAGTCTTGAACTCCTAGCCTCGAGTGATCTTCTCGCCTTGGCCTCCCAAAGTGCTAGGATGACAGATGTGTGCCACCTTGCCTGGCCCAATGTTTTTTAATGCCTTTATTTTAAAATTTGTTATTATTTATTTATATATTTATTTGAGACAGCATCTCGCTCTTTTGCCCAGGCTGGAGTGCAGTGGCTCAGTCATAGCTCACTGCAGCTTGGAACTCTTGAGGTGTGTGTGATGGCTCAAGCCATCCTCCCACCTCAACCTCTTGAGAAGCTGGGACTAACAGACATGCACCACCACACCTGGCTAATTTTATTTTTTCATTTTTTGTACAGACATGGTCTTGCTATGTTGCCCAGGCTGGTCTTGAACTCCTGGCCTCAAGTGATCCTCCTGCCTTGGCCTCCCAGAGTACTGGACTTACAGGCATGAGCCACCATGCCCAGGCTTAATGACTTTAATGTTCTGGAAAAATATTACTATAATTACATAAAGATACAGATATAGGGGTGCATGTTTTCCCTTTGCCTTGGGCTCTGTTACAGTGCCGTATGGCACCAGGGCTTACGAGGCAATGGGGTTTGTGATGCCACTCTCTAGACATTTGTGGTTTGGGGCAAAGTAGAAAGTCTTTCTGACAAGTGTGATCACTTGTGACAAAAAAGGTAAGTTTTAACGATTGCCTTGCATCTTAGATCTGTTTATAACTTTTTCTAAAATAGGGAGAACCAAGTAATTTCATCCTTACCCTCAGAAGGAAGCAAGGGGGTAATATATGTCAATGATATTGGCTTTTAAATGTCCTTTTGATTTGAGAGAAGACATCTGCATTATTTTCTTTCTCAAGGTATTTTTAGTTCTTTTCATAATCTATTGCCACTGAAATAACAATCCATCCCAAATTGGACCAGGTAACTAACTTTTGAGATAAACTGTCATGGAGTGAAGTCCTTTTTAAGACTTTGGGATATCCATTCATTAGGAAAATCAAAAGCTAAAAAAAAAAAAACTAGAGACCTCTTGCTGACATAATTCCATTCCCTCTCCTGTATATACTTTTCAAAATAAATGTCACATCTGATTAATGATCTTTTGAAATTTCTCAATTAACTTTTAGCTGGAAACAAAAAGAGGCTTAGTTACAAAGAGATTGACACAGGACGCAATGGACCTGACTTTCCATTTAGAAATCAAAATACTGAGTGAAATAATTGACTTTCTAAAAGAAAGACTCCCTGCTTGGTCGCTGTTATTAATGGGATGTTTTTCTCCAATATCAATTTGTTCGCTTTGCAAAGGCAATTTCCTGCCATTTCGCCAGTGCCGATTGCCACTACATCGATGTGAAGGGCACCAGTCAAGAAAACATTGAGAAGGAAGTTGTAGGAATAGCAAACAAATTCTACGGAGCTGAAAACAGCACAGACTTGAAGGTACGTTTGTATACATCAGCAAGGTAAAAATCTCAGGTTTTTCTTTTCTTCAGATGCTTCATCATTCTCATACCTAATTTATTTGACAGTATATAGTGTTTGGGTTTAGATTCATTTTAGGGGCATGGCTGAGCCCCCACCAAAAATGACAATGGAATTTCCATTTACACTTGTGTCCCCGTGCAGGAGACTTGAGAACTTCCTGCTGCTTCTTTATGTCTTTGGGCTGTCCAAAGATGTACAGGCCGTCCTGTTTCACACAGGGCAGTGAAGGAAAACAAAACCACAGATTTAGATGAGAGAAAATGAAAGACAAAACCTTGCCTTCCGGCAGGGCATGGTGGCTCATGCCTGTAATCCCAACACTTTGGGAAGCCAAAGCAGGGGAATCATTTGAGCCCAGGAGTTGGAGACCAGCCTGAGAAACACAGTGAGACTCCATCTCTACTGAAAAGAAATAAAATAAAATTAGTCAAGTGGGGTGGAGCATAGCTGTAGTCCCAGCTGCTCAGAAGTCTGAGTTGAAAGGCTCACTTGAGCTTGAGGTCAAGGCTGCAGTGAGGTGTGATTGCACTACTGCATTCCAGCCTGGGTGACAGAGTGAGACCCTGTCTCAAAAAAAAAAAAAAAAAAAAGAGCCCTCTGAAGGGATAGAACGAAAGTTATAGGTTTGGGATCCAATCATAGGCCATGTTTATTAGTACAGAATAGAGTATTTATGGCCGGGCGCGGTGGCTCACGCGTATAATCCCAGCACTTTGGGAGGCCAAGGCCGGCAGATCATGAGGTCAGGAGATGAGACCTTCCTGGTCAACATGGTGAAACCCCATCTCTACTAAAAATACAAAAATTAGCTGGGTCTGGTGGCGCATGCCTGTAATCCCAGGTCCTCGGGAGGCTGAGGCAGAAGAATCACTTGAACCAGGGAATTGGAGGTTGTAGTGAGCTGAGATCGCGCCACTGTACTCCAGCCTGGCAACACAGCAAGACTCCGTCTCAAAAAATAAATAAATAATAGAGTATTTGTGCATTAGGGAATCCAGTAAGATGCCCAGATTGCAATTCTTGAGGAAGTTTCTGTTTTGGCAAATTTGCATCTGGAGTTTTATGAGAGGCCTAGTTTGCATGTAGCAGAAGTTTAAGATCACTAATGCTTATCAATAACAGGCATTTGACAATATTTCATATGGTTTCCTAGTTAATACACATCATTTGTAAATTTTTTAAATTTAATTAACTAACTGTTTATTTTTAGAGACAGGGTCCCACTCTGTTAGCCAGGCTGGAGTGCAGTGGTGCAATCACAGCTCACTGCAGTCTCAACCTCCTGGGCTCAAACAATCCTCTTGCCTCAGCCTCCCTAGTAGCTGAGACTACAGGCACACACCACTATGCCCTGGCTAATTTATTTATTTATTTTTTTTGTAGAGATAGAGTCTTACTGTGTTGCTCAGGCTCAAATTATTTGTTTTTAACCCATGGATATTCAGTACTGCTGATCATTAATAGACAGATTATCAATCAAGGCAAATAAACAAGCATATTAACTTTGTAGGATATGCACATTTCAACCTCTGAACCAAGAAGCTGATTCTGTTTTTTCTTTTCTTTTTTTTTTTTTGAGACGGAGTCTTGCTCTGTCGCCCAGGCTGGAGTGCAGTGGCCGGATCTCAGCTCACTGCAAGCTCGGCCTCCCGGGTTCACGCTATTCTCCTGCCTCAGCCTCCAGAGTAGCTGGGACTACAGGCGCCCGCCACCTCGCCCGGCTAGTTTTTTTGTATTTTTTAGTAGAGACAGGGTTTCACCGTGTTAGCCTGGATGGTCTCAATCTCCTGACCTCGTGATCCGCCCGTCTCGGCCTCCCAAAGTGCTGGGATTACAGGCTTGAGCCACCGCACCCGGCCTGATTCTGTTTTTTAAATTTGCATTAGATCATCATAAATGTATGCACACCCCCAGATAGACTGAGTGCAGTGATAACTGTGGGCTCCTCAGCCAGTTGTAGGTCCCTGTGCACCAGTGCCATGCTACCATGCCATCGGAAATCATCTTCTGAAATACCTTCGCAGCTCAGGAATCTTGCTTCTTGCTGGGTGCGGTGGCTCACGCCTGTAATCCCAGCACTTTGGGAGGCCGAGGCGGGCAGATCACGAGGTCAGGAGATCGAGATTATCCTGGCTAACATGGTGAAACTCCGTCTCTACTAAAAATACAAAAAATTAGCCAGGTGTGGTGGCGGGTGCCTGTAGTCCCAGCTACTTGGGAGGCTGAGGCAGGAGAATGGCTTGAACCCAGAAGCTTGCAGTGAGCCGAGATCACGCCACTGCACTCCAGCCTGGGCGACAGAGAGAGACTGTCAAAAAAAAAAAAAAGGAATCTTGCTTCTCCCTTTAGAACCTGGAAATGTGTCCCATCTCTGAAAATGCTCTGATTTTGCATTTGCAGGTCCTAGAAATTCTTGTCCTTCCTCTCTTTTTGTTCAGTACCTAAAATGCCTATACATTTTGTCAACTGGAGCTTTGAGCTAACATCCTAAATTTTAAGGGAGAACAAATATATATACATTATGTTTGAGGTTTGTCAAGGTTGTTGCTAAATAAATACCTCCCACGTTTAGCTTAATTACTCTGTAAGTTATATTTAGAATAACAGTAGTAACCTCTGCTACATAGTTCTCAGTAAAGTATAAAAGCACATTCATATTCATTTTCTTATTTTCTTCACCAAAACCCATTGGGGCAGTCAGTATAAGCTCCATGCTGTCAGTGACAAGAAAACAAGTCCCAGAGGTTGATCTAAGCTATCTAAGTGACAAAGCTTGATTTCAGAGTCAGGACAAATTTGAAAATTATTCTTTCCACCATACCTTGCTGTTTGCTCAAAAATAAACAAGAACCAAGAAATAAGAACATCTAAATTATTTTATTAAGGTCAAAGCGGGAAAAAAAAAACCCACCAAACAAAGCAGTAATCCTTGATACTATGTTCACTATTATCATCTCATCAGGAACAGAACACTCAAAATGGCTCAGACGAGTAACATGAGAGTAGTCAGGCCGGGTGCAGTGGCTCACTCCTGTAATCCCAGCACTTTGGGAGGCTGAGACAGGCGGATCACCTGAGGTCAGGAGTTTGAGACCAGCCTGACCAACATAGTGAAACCCTGTCTCTACTAAAAATACAAAATTAGCTAGGTGTGGTGGCGCATGCCTCTAATCCCAGCTACTTGGGAGGCTAAGGCAGGAGGATCACTTGAATCCAGGAGGCAGAGTTTGCAGTGAGCCAAGATGGTGCCCTTGCACTCCAGCCTGGGCAATAAGAACAAAACTCTGTCTCAAAAAAAAAAAAAAAAAAAAAAAAAAAAAAAAAAAAAAAAAAAAAAAAAAAAAAAAAGTAAGCAGAAAAATGGCAGTGAACTGTTTGTTCTGTAACCAGACATGACATCGACCCAGTTATGCTACCTGGCACCAACAAATATCCCGAATAAAACAGGACTGACAGCAGCTGGGGTAACCACTGATTTAATTTAGTTAACACTGTTTTAGAAGTTGATTAAGTAGACCAGGAGTGGTGGCTCATACCTGTAATCCCAGCACTTGGGAGGCTTTGGGAGGCTGAGACGGACAGATCACTTGAGGCCAGGAGTTTGAGACCAGTCTGGCTAACATAGCGAAACCCTGTCTCTACTAAAAATACAAAAAGTTAGCAGGGCATGGTTGTGCACACCTGTAATCCCAGCTACTCAGAAGGCTGAGGCAGGAAAGTCACTTGAACCCGGGTGGTAGAGGTTGCAGTGAGCCTCTGCACTCCAGCAGAGGCAATGGGGTGAGATTGTGTCCCCAAAAAATTCTTCAAAAAGAGTTGATTAAGTAGCTTAATTTGAGTTGTTTTGTTTACTAATCAATATAACTATTACAGGGATTATTTTCCCTATTTAACCTATTTAACCTTTCACAGAGGCTAGAAATCAACTTTGTCTTATGGTGAAATTGAAGGTAAATGGAGGGCAGATTGAAGTGTTCCATAAACTCACTCTGTTTGGTATTATTTCCAGGATATTTGGATGTTTCGAGCTCGACTTGTGAAAGGAGAAAGAACCAATCTTTGAAGTAGCCATCTGCTGTAACTCTTTCAACAGAAAACCAAAATCAAACAAAGTGTCTAAGGAAAATGTTTTCTTAATGAGATGATGTAACCTTTTCTATCACTTGTTAAAAGCAGAAAACATGTATCAGGTACTTAATTGCATAGAGTTAGTTTTGCAGCACAGTGGTGTTGCTTTAATGGAAATAAAAAAAGTAAAAGTGAAATATTACTATTTTAAGAAAAACTAATTTAGGTTTGCAGCCAATAAAGATGATTGGTGTATAATTTAAGTGTTAAATTAATTTCTTTCATTCAATTAGCTCTTTACCCAAGCAGAAGTGAATCATTTGGAACTTAGGGTATGTGTGTTTTGTATGCCCTTTCTGGTAAACCCATTCCCTATCAATTTTATGTCATAAGAGATTTTTTCCCCCCAAATCTGGAACAATGTATAATACATTCACATTAAGTGAAGGGCATAGGAAGGGTGTCATGGAGTCCAAATAAAGATGAATATTCCTCCTCAGACAAGGGCTTTCTTCTGTGATTTCTTCAACCCAACCATCCCCTTAACAAGGAGACTTGTTCTTTCCAGTCTTTTCCTCTGTTCTTAAAGAATGAAGACCAGGGCCAGGCGTGGTGGCTCACACCTGTAATCCTAGCACTTTGGAAGGCCGAGGTGGGTGGATCACCTGAGGTCAGGAGTTCAAGACCAGCCTGGCCAACATGGCAAAACCCCAGCTCTACCAAAAAAAAAAAAAAAAAAAAAAAAAAAAAAAATAGCCGAGCGTGGTGGCATGTGCCTGTAATCCCAGCTACTCAGGAGGCTGAGGCAGAAGAATCACTTGAACCTGGGAGGCGGAGGTTGCAGTGAGCTGAGATCGCACCACTGTACTCCAGCTTGGGCGACAGAGCAAGACACTGTCCCAAAATATAAATAAATAAATAAATAAATAAATAAATAAA
>NW_016803312.1:2755090-2768548 GCF_001698545.2 Rhinopithecus bieti
ATAAATAAATAAATAAATAAATAAATAAATAAATAAGTAAAAAGAATGAAGACAAGGGTGACTTCATTTGATGTATCTTATTGGGTAGGGCTGCTGGAAACCTTTCATATTTATGAATGAAGCCTAACGTCCTTCAAGCTATAGGGAAATTTTTAGACACTTTTGCTGGATTTGGAGTGAGCATGGACTGAACAAACTTATTTCAAGACAGCACCATATTTTCGGTACCAGCTGAGGGCAGCAAGGAGACATGGTCCTTATTTTTACAAATTTTAGTTAGGGCTTTAGTAAGAAAGAAATAACAGAGTACCTTTCTCATCATTTTGCTAAGCACAAGTTTTCCTAAATCTAGTGTTGCCATGTGTGCTATTTTCTTTGTGAGGACAGCCAATTTACGCTCAGCTCCCCCGGGAACTGGAGGAGGCAGATCACTGATAGGCTCTAAGGAAATTAGATTATGGGATGATTGGAAATAAAATTTAATTAAGGAATACCTGTGTAAGCAACAGGTGGGGAGCCCTGCTTTGTTATGGAATAAACTCTAAATTGTTTCAAATTTAAAGTAAATATGAAAAACTAAACTTCAGTAGGAATATTGAAGAGCAACTGGTTATTTCCCGTGTGCATTTGTGAGTGAAAACCAACTGGCCCCCATCAGGAAACATTCATTTCCCATCTGATCCATGTCCCTTTGGTCTGTTAGTGCATGTAAGAAATATCCAAGCATCCACTCTTTTTTTTTTTTTTTTTTTTTTTTTTAATTTTTTTTGAGACACGGTCTTGCTGTGTCAACAAGGCTGGAGTGCTGTGGTGCGATCTCGGCTCACCGCAATCTCTGCCTCCCAGGTTCTAGTGATTTTCCCGCCTCAGCCTCCCGAGTAGCTGAGACTAAAGGTGTACGCTGCCATACACAGCCAATTTTTATATTTTTAGTAGAGACAAGGTTTCACCATGTTGGCCAGGCTGGTCTGAAACTCCTGGCCTCAAGTGATCCACCCACCTCGGCCTCCCAAAATGTTGGGATTATAGTCGTGAGCCACCACGCCTGGCTAAAATATCCAAGCACCTACTCTATGAAGTGGGACCAGATGCCAGGATGAGGTAGGGTGCCTCAGACTGTCCATGCGGACCCGCCCTGTGAAAGGTGGGAGTCAGGGTTGGCTGGAAAATGAAGAGTTGGGGAAGGAATTCCACAGATTTCATCAGACTGAGGGGAGGTGGGAGGGGATTCGTCCTGGGCTCATGTCCATTTCACCAGAGTCTAGTCTAAAAGGGCTTTATAAGGTGCTCAAACAAATCACAAAACAAAACAAATTACAAGGACTCTCTTCTGTGAATTTTGAGACTAATAGCTTGGGAAAACTAGAGGCCTTTGCTCCTTGCGTGCGCTTGGAGCCTCCCCCTCCCCCACTCTATTTTCTTTGTTTTTTTGGGGGGATTTTTGTTTGCTTGTTTTGTTTTGTTTTGAGACAGAGTCTTGCTCTGCACCCAGGCTGGAGTGCAGTGATGCGATCTTGGCTCACTGCAACCTCTGCCTCCAGGGTTCAAGCGATTCTCCTGCCTCAGCCTCCTGAGTAGCTGAGACTATGGCGCCCACCACCACGCCCAGCTAATTTTTTGTATTTTTAGTAGAGACGGGGTTTCACCATGTCAGCCAGGATGGTCTCAATCTCCTGACCTGATGATCCGCCTGCCTCGGCCTCCCAAAGTGCTGGGATTACAGGCGTGAGTCATTGCACCCGGCAAAATTTTTTTGTTTTTTTAGAGATGGAGTCTTACTTTTTGTGTAGCCTGGTCTCAAACTTTTGACCTCCAGCAATCCTTCCACCTCTGCCTCCTGAAGTGCTGAGATTACAGCTGTGAGCCACCATGCCTGGCCTTATTTTTTACTGTCTAATAGAAAAGTGGTATACATAATTATTATAATTTGCATTTATTTGATCATAATGAGATAGAGAATTTTTCATATCACTATGGGCGTTCTGTGGCCGACTTGCTGAATGCTGGACTCTTAGGCCCAAGAGTACACCTTATGGTAAAAAAGCCAAAGAACAGATTTCAGCTAGCCATATATAGCCAGAATGTCTGGAGATATTTAGCTTATTTTTCCATCTCAGTCATTTCAAGCCTGAAGCCACCTGATGTCAAGTCTGAAGCCCATTGAAGGCCACTGTTAAGTGTCCTGGAAGGGAGGGGGAGAAAAAGCCAAGGCTTTGTACCTGATGATGTTCAAAATATGTAACAGAGGGACCATCAGTCAGATACCATGAGCATAGGAATGTGGCACTCCAGTTGATAACAGCACCATCCTGCCTGGCTAATTTTATTTGTAGAGATGGGGTCTCGCTATGTTGCCCAGGCTGGTCTCAAACTTCGGGGCTCAAGCAATCCTCCTGCCTCAGCCTCCCAAAGTGCTGGGATTACAGGCATGAGCAACCTACACGGTTTTTGCTTTTTTATTATTTTATTTTATTTGCATTATTTCTTTACTTTCTGGCACTATAAGGTGCTCCACAATTATCCTGTATCTTCCTGCCCTTTGTCCTATAATTTCTCCAAGGAGCCCTGGTTCTGTTTATTGGAAACTGCTGGAAACCAAGATCTGGGCTTGAGGTGCACTCTCAGTGTGCATTGTTACTAAGCTCGTATAGCGCTTCTTAAAGCGCTCCAAAACTGGCTATCCCCTGGCCCAGCATCTCTGGAAAGTCACAGTCATTCAGAGACAATAATGCTCTGGCCTGGGAGGTTGATATTTGCTCCAAGAGATTCCAGAGTCTTCCTTGGGCCTCTGAAGATTTCAGACTTACCTTCATTCTTCTTCAGGCTTGGCATTTCTTGGAACACGGTGTTTGTTTGGGGAGGCGAAGAAGCAGGGCTTTTTACATTGACTTCATTTTGATTTGAACCACATGAAATTTACTACTCATTTAGAAGCTAAAATAAAATTTTAAATTAAAATAATGGACAGGAAGAAATTAGGAGTGATATGGGGGCTGGATACCCAGGAGGACAGGCCACACTGTCTCCCAGCCTATTTGGGTATTTCTGCCCTCCGTCAGAAGACGCAACCTTTTTCCTGTCGAGAGCCAGATAGTAAATATTTTCAGCTTTGCAGCTGGGCCGTCTCTGAGGCAGCTGCTCAACTCTGCCGCGAGGGCAGGAAGGCAGCCAGAGACAACATGTAATCCAACAAGCGTGGCTGGGACCCAATAAAGCTCTATTTACAAAAACAGGCGTCCCGCCAGATGTGGCTTGGAGGCGCTGGTTTGCCCACTGCACTCTAGATGAATGCACAAATTCAGGAAAGCCAACAAGTGCCTTTTCCCTTGGCAAGAGGCACCTTGCACCTCTGGAGCGATGCTTTGGGGGCCTCGCACCTTGCTGCTTCTGAGAGGCGGGCAGGAAGTGTCTGCTAGCCTCCCCTCCTCGGTACAGAGAACAGAGCTTGCTTACCTGTGATATGCAGCTGTTCATTTTGTTTTCTTGATGTGGCCAGTGTTTGATCTAGATTAAGTTTAGGGCAACATGTTAAGCCCACCCCAACGCCCCACCAGATTTCACTAGTGTAACTTGCAACCCACAAAGGACCTACTTTGGCATGTGGTGGGAGATGTTGATATTTTCAAGGATTCCATTTAAATGTACCTATCGGTAGCAGTCAGAATCTCGGTTGCAAACAACAGAAATTGCCCTTGACCGTGAGAAAGAGAAAACAGATGCGGTGTCAGCAGGCTCTCTGGGGCTCAGGGACGTGCTATGTGTGGCACTGGGGGGCCAGGGCACAGCACAAAGGGGCGGGCTAGGTCAGTGGCTTTGGGGATGAGAGTGACCTCTACCCCCACCCCTGTCCCTGGGGCTCCTGATTTGGAGGCAAAGCACCGGGGACAGGCTCTTTCAGGCAGTGTGAGCCACATGCTGCCTGCTCGTGGCCGCAGAGGTGGGAGAGGGAATATGGGTGAGAATATGCCACCACCTCCCACAAAATCACACGTCAGAGGAAACAAGATTGCCCCAAAGCAAGATCAGGTTACTAATAGGAAGAAGATAGCCCCAAATACCATGTCCACCACAATACAGGTGCACCAAGCATTGACCCACACACCTGAATTTCATAGTTTAGCTGCATGGAGAGGGCGAAATCAATTCTGAAAAGAAAGAAGGGAAGGGCTGTGATGAAGGTCACTGCTCCAGGAGAAGGGAGACTTCCCTGAGCAAACGTCCACTTCCCCAGTCCTTGCCTGTCGCCCTGTCTCGGTTCCTACATGACACAGACTCATCACCTGCTGTTAGGTCAAACTCTGGGACCCACCCGGTGGTGACCCATTATTGATAATAATTTAGTGAGTCACAGGGTCAGTTGTGAAAAAAAGAACAAAATAGAATAAAATAAAAACATGCAAAAGATGAGAGAGGCTTGCACATCGTAAGAGAAAGTGATGCTTCGGTTTCCAACGTGCATGCTCATTTGGGATCACGATGCAAAATAAATTTGTTACTGTTGGGTGTAGTCAAAAAGTGTAAAGTCCACTAGTCTAGTTCATGACTCACACTGTAGGAGTTGGCTCAGGCTGCCATAAGAAATACCGCAGACTGAGTAGCTTTAACAACAGACATTTCTTTTCTCACCTTTCTGGAGGCTGGAAATCCAGGATCAAGGTGTTGGCAGCGTGGATTCCTTCTGAGGCCTCTCTCCTGGGTTTGTAGATGGCTGTCTCCTCTCAGTGTCTTCACATCATCTTTCCTCTGTGTCTGGGTCCAAATTTCCTCTTCTTATAGGATATCAGTCATAGTGGATTAGGGCCTATCCCAGTGATATGGTTTGGATCTGTGCACCCACCCAATCTCATGTTGAATTGTAATCCCCAGTGTCGGAGATGGGCCTGGTGAAAGGCGAATGGATCATGGAGGCCAAATTCACGAATGGTTTAGCTCCATCCTCTTGGTGCTGTTCTCGTGACAGTGAGTGAGTTCTCGTGAGATCTGATTGTTTAAAAATGTATAGCACCTCACCCTCCCTCTTGTTCCTGCTTTTACCATGTGAATCGGTTTTTTTTGTTTTGTTTTGTTTTGTTTTGAGACGGAGTCTCGCTCTGTTACCCAAGCTGGAGTGTAGTGGTGTGATCTTGGCTCACAGCAACCTCCGCCTCCCGGGCCCAAGTGATTCTCCTACCTCAGCCTCCCGAGTAGCTGGGTTTACAGTTGTCTGCCACGATGCCCGGCTAATTTTTGTATTTTTAGTGGAGACGGAGTTTCACCATGTTAGCCAGGCTTGTTGTGAACTCCCGACCACAAGTGATCTGCTCACCTCAGCCTCCCAAAGTGCTGGGATTCCAGGCATGAGCCACTGGGCCTGGCCAACCATGTGAACTTTCTATTACTAATTTGCCCTTCCACCATGAGTAAAAGCTCCTTAAGGCCTCCCTGAAAGCAGATGTCACTATGATTTCTGTACAGCCTGCGGAATTGTGAGCCAATTAAACCTCTTTTCTTTATAAATTACCCAGTCTCAGGTATTTCTTTTCTTTTCTTTTCTTTTTTTTTTTTGAGATGAAGTCTCACTCTGTCACCCAGACTGGAGTGCAGTGGCACGATCTCGGCTCACTGCAACCTCCACCTACTGGGTTCAAGCGATTCTCCTGCCTCAGACTCCCGAGTAGCTGGGATTACAGGCGCCCGTCACTATGTCTAGCTAGTTTTGTGTATTTTTAGTAGACATAGGGTTTCATCATGTTGGTCAGGCTGGGCTTGAACTCCTGACCTCAGGTGATCCACCTGCTTCGGCCTCCCAAAGTGCTGGAATTACAGGCGTGAGGCACCTCACCCAGTCTCAGGTATTTCTTTATAGTAGTGTGAGAATGAACAAATACATCCAGTGACTTTAATTTACCTTAATTACCTCTTTGAAGATGCTCTCTTCACTTACATCACATTCTGAGGTACTAGGGACTTGTAATTGGGGGGACACAGTTCATAACACACACCTTGGATTTTTCTTTAAATTTTTTTTTTTTTTTTTTTGAGATAGAATCTCGTTCTGTCACCAGGCTGGAGTGTAGTGGTGCCATTTCAGCTCACGGCAACCTCTGACTGCCTGGTTCAAGCGATTCTCCTGCCTCAGCCTCCCGAGTAGCTGGGATCACAGGCACGCACCACCATGCCTAGCTAATTTTTGTATTTTTAGTAGAAACAGGGTTTCACCATTTTGGCCAGGATGGTCTCGATCTCCCAACCTTGTGATCTGCCTGCCTTGACCTCCCGAAGTGCTGGGATTCCAAGTGTGAGCCACCACGCCCAGCCTTTTCTTTAAATTTTTAAATTTCAACTTTTACTTTAGATTCAGGGTGTACATGTGCAGGTTTGATATATTTCCATGATGCTGATGTTTGGGGTGCAATTGATCCCATCACCCAGGTACTGAGCATAGTACCCAGGAGGTAGTTTTTAAGCCCTTGCTCCCCTTCCTCCCTCTCCCCCTCTAGGAGTCCCCGGTGTCTAGTGTTCACATCTTTATGCCCATGTGTGACCAATACTTAGCTCCTATTTATAAGTGAGAACACGTGGGTGGTGTTTGTTTTTCTGTTCTTGGGTTAATTCCTTTAGGATAATGGCCTCCAGCTGCATCCATGTTGCTGCAAAGAACATGATTTAGTTCTTTTTTGTGGCTGTATAGTATTCCATGGTGTATATGTACCACATTTTCCTTATCCAATCCACTGCTGATGAACTCCTGGATTGGTTCTGCATCTTTGCTATTGTGAATAGTGCTGCAATGACACTTTGGGACTTTTGAGTAGTGGTTGAAGGTTTGGGATCTTCAGACTTACTTCTTCTATTGTTGGTAATGCCTATCCAAGCATGAGTACAGTTGTATTAACATGTCTTCATTGTTCCAATATTCTAATCCCTTTTTCTTGGTAAAGTTGCTATTCCTTGATACAATCTATACCTCTTATAAGAGAGAGAGTCAGCCTTTGTCATGGGCTTGAGACAACTTGAAACATCATGGCAAGGGTAATCCCTCCTGCCAGCCCCTCTCTATCTATCCCCCCCTCTATCTACCCCACCTCTATCTATCCCCACCTCTATCTATAAAATTGTGGCAAGGATGGAGTTTGGAAATCTCTCTAGTGGAAAAAGGGGGTTCAGGGAATTGCAGGCCAATAGAACAGAAATTAAAAGCCCAACTTTTGTCCCCTGAGTCACTGATTTTGTGCTTTATTTCCAGAACAAAAGGCCTCAAAGAACACAGGTTTTCTTAGGAAAAATGTAGTTAACAGTGTTTTCAGCTCCCAGGGTACATCTTACTATGCTTTATGGAGCCGAACATCCCTCCCTGTATTACCTAATCAGACAGGCTGAACAATACAGTAGAGCAATGGTGAGCTTGAGGTCAGACAAACCTGCGCTTAATTCCTGGCGCTCATACTAACCAGCTGTGCGCTCTCGGGTAAATTACTTGACTTCTCTGGGTCTCAGAGTGCTTGTCTGAAAAATGGAAGTAACAAGGTGTAGCTGGGCACGGTGGCTCATGCCTGTAATGCCAGCACTTTGGGAGGCTGAGGTGGGTAGATTAGTTGAGGCCAGGAGTTCAAGACCAGCCTGGCCAACATGGTGATCCCCTGTCTCTACTGAAAATACAAAAAATTAGCTGGGCATGATGGTGCGCATCTGTAATCCCAGCTACTTGGGAGGCTGAGGCACGAGAATCGCCAGAACCCAGGAGGTGGGTGTTGCAGTGAGCCATGATTGCAACGAAACAAAGAAACAAGGCTTATCTTTAATCAAAAGTGAAAACATCTAGTTTGTTGACAGAACATCAAAAGAGATCATATGGTAAAGCAAGCATTCCATAAGTGCTGTAAAGTGTTGTAATGCTTGTTAATCTTCACAAATGTCAGGCAAGGTAAGTATGTTTTGCTCCATTTTGGTCATATATATATATATATATATATATATATATTTTTTTTTTTTTTTTTTGAGGCTGAGTCTCACTCTGTTGGTCGCCTGGAGTGCAGTGGAGTGATCGTGCTCACTGCAACCTCCATCTCCGGTTCAGCAATTTCCTGCCTCAGGACTCCCCAAGTAGCTGGGATTAAGGCACCCCCACTATGTCAGCGAATTTTTTGTATTTTTAGTTGAGACAGGGTTTACATGTTGGCCAGGTTGGTTTTGAACTCCTGACTCAAGTGATCTGCTGCCTTGGCCTCCAAGTGCTGGGATTACAGGCTGAGGCCCACCGTGCTGGCTGGTTATATATTCTTTGAAGAAAATTTTAGTTGCTTCGAGTAAGAGATGAAGCTTGCAGATCCAGAAGTTCTAATTTCTGGAGCGGGTGTTTCTATCCACGCCCACACGCAGATCTTAACTAATGCTTTTTCCTTATAATTGGCAAATAATTCACAAGCTGTGGTTTATCTTCCTTGGGTAGACTTCGCAGACATGTGCGCAGGAATGTCTATCTTAGCCTCACAGTTTCCTTAAAACCAGAGCAGTGGCTCACGCTGTATCCCAGACTTTGGGAGTCTGAGGTGGGGGATTGCTGAGGTCGGAGTTCGGACCAGGTGGCAAACTGTGAAATCCCCCCATCTCTACTAAAATACAAAAATTAGCTGGGTGTGGTGGCATGTGGCCTATAATCCCAGCACTCAAGGAGGCTGAGGGAGGAGATCGCTTTGCATTGGGGATACAGAGGTTGCAAGTGGAGCCGAGATTGACCACTGCACTCCAGCCTGGGTGACGAGTAAGACTCTGTCTAAAAAAATAAAACAAAAAAGGGGGGGGGGGAAATTTTTGATCCATGCTAAAAACATGATGATCCTTGAGGACATTATGCTAAAGTGAATTAGCCAGATGTAAAAGGATAATTACGGTCTGATTCTATCTTATATGGATCAGATGTCCCTCAAGTAGTCAATTCATAGAGACCAGAAGTAGGATGGTGGTTTTCAGGGGCAGGAGGGAGGGGAATGGGGAAGAGGTTCGGTTTGCAGGATGAAAGTGTTCTGGAGTCAGATATGGATGGGTGGTGATGATTGCCGACAGTGTGAATTGATGGTGCTTGAATGCCACTGAATGTACCCTAAAGTGGCTAGATGCAAATTTTATGTTAGTGTATTTAACCACAAATTTTTTTTTCAAGAACATAAATTGTTAAAAGGATGAACGGACTCCAAGCCAAGGAGAAAGGTTCTGGTTTTTCCTGAGTGTTAGTCTGAAATTCATAGAAGGGGATCTTTCTGTTAGTTTTGTTTTGTGCCTTGTGGTGAGTCCTATAAAGTCCTTCTTAGATTAGTCTCTGGTGAAATGAGATGACAATACAAGAAAGCCTCTCCCCCTTCTGAGAAGCCAGGCTTCTCCTCAGTCGCGTCTTCCTTCCCCCCCACTCTTCATTTATTTTTCTCTCTTTTCTCTTTCTCTTCTCTTTTTCTCCCTTTCTTTCCTTTTTTCCCTTTCTTTTCCTTTCTTTCCTTTCCTTTCCTTCTTTCTTTCTTTCCTTCTTTCCTTTCTTTCTTTCCTTTCCTTTCTTTCCTTCTTCTTCTTTTCTTTCTTTCTTCTTTTTTTTCTTTTCTTTCTTTCCTTTTTTTCTTTTCTTTTTCTTTCTTTTTTTTTTTTTTTTTGACGGAGCTTGTTGTTTTGCCAGCTGGAGTCCCGTGGTGCGATCTCGGCTTCACTGCAGCTCCGCCCTCCAGGTTCCGCCCATTCTCCTGCCTCAGCTCCAAGTACTGAGACTAAGGTGCCCCCACTCGCCAGGCTAGTTTTTTTGTGATTTTTTAGTAGACGGGGTTCACCATGTTAGCCAGTATGGGTCTCGATCTCCTGACCCTCGTGATCCGCCATCTCGGCCTCCCAAAGTGCTGGGCTACAGGCCGCCGCCACCGCGCCCCGGCTAATTTTTTGTAATTTTTTAGTAGAGCGGGATTTCCTGTGTTGCAGGCAGTCTCAATCGCTTGAACTCGTGATCCCGCCCGCCTCAGCCTCCCAAAGTGCTGGGTTAGCAAGCTACACCGCGCCCCACAACTTTCATTTCTTGCTCTTCTGGACACAGTTCAACATTGTCCTGGGGGGTTTTGGTGAATTGACCCTGGGTATGGTCCACTGGAGTTTCATGATACCCCCCAG
Source organism: Rhinopithecus bieti (assembly GCF_001698545.2). NCBI lineage: Eukaryota > Metazoa > Chordata > Mammalia > Primates > Cercopithecidae > Rhinopithecus > Rhinopithecus bieti. The sequence goes on from NW_016803312.1 coordinate 2,765,210, forward strand.
GAAACACAAGCTTTCTCAACCACAATGATTTGCAGAATCTTCTCTAGTCTGAAACCTGCATTTCCTGGTCTGCAGTCTTTTCCTAGACCAATGACAGAGCCAATTAAAAAAAAAAAAAAAAAGGGACCCCAAACCCCAAACTCAGTCCCCAGCTCTCCTTGAAGAGTCCCTTGAGTGCTCCCCACAGCAGGCCTCAGGTGAAACCCCAGCTGCATTATGTACTTCCTAAGCAAGTCACTGAACATCTCTCGATCTTAGCTTCTTCATTTATAAAACAGGGCTTCGGCCAGGCGCGGTGGCTCAAGCCTGTAATCCCAGCACTTTGGGAGGCCGAGACGGGCGGATCACGAGGTCAGGAGATCGAGACCATCCTGGCTGACACGGTGAAACCCCGTCTCTACTAAAAAATACAAAAAACTAGCCGGGCGAGGTGGCGGCGCCTGTAGTCCCAGCTACTCGGGAGGCTGAGGCAGGAGAAGGGCGTAAACCCGGGAGGTGGAGCTTGCAGTGAGCTGAGATCCGGCCACAGCACTCCAGCCTGGGCGACAGAGCGAGACTCCGTCTCAAAAATAAATAAATAAATAAATAAATAAATAAAATAAATAAAATAAAATAGGGCTTCATGGAGTGCTTTTGCAGAGTAAATAAGAGTATTGGATATTTTTCTCTTTTGTTCTTATCATATGTCAAGAAGCCCATTCAGACTTCACTTGGTAAAAAAAAAGATCTTAAAATTGGGTCTAGAGCAGGGCACAGTGGCTCACACTTGGAATCCCAGCACATTCGGAGGCTGAAGCAGGAGGATTGCTTGAGCCCAGGAGGTCGAGGCTGCAGTGAGCCATGATTGCACCACAGCACTCCAGCCTGGATGACAAAGTAAGACCCTGTCTCTAACAAACAAACAAACAAACAAACAAACCCCCTGGGTTTCATATATAATAGGTGCTGATCTGCTTATGATTAGGACAGTCTGCCTCATTCCATTCTGGTTACTAAAAAGGGGTGTGGAAAACATGGGCAGGTTGAGTAGGAATGAAAAGAATTAAAGGGTTAGAAGCTAGGACTTCAAAAATGGCAAATATGGTTTTAGGAAAAGAGCTTAAGCAGACCAAAATTTCTAGTGATCAGAAAAGTTTACATGTGTTCCTTCTGCACTTCTGATCCAGTCCTCAGAATTTCACTCCCAACAGTCTCACAGATGCCCCCAGTCACTGGAACAAACCCCCCTTTCACACCTCCTCCACAGGAGACTTGCCTCACACAAGCCCACATTCACCCACTGGGTAGCACTTGTACCATCACACAGACACCCTTTCATGCATTCCCTCAACAGAGAGACCCAGACGCCGGCCAACACATGCGCGCACACACTCACACCACACACCTCTCACCAGCACTCCAGCCCTTGTTCCCTCAGAGTTGCCTGGCCACCCTTCCCACTTCCCCCAGCTTTCAACCAAGCTCTCCACATCAATACCCTTTAGTAAATATTTACTGAGTGACCATGATGTTCCAGGCACTATCACGACCCCTGTGAGAAACAGAACTGAATAAGACATAGTCTTTGCTCCCAAGAAGCTCAGAGTCTACTGGAGAAGCGGGCAGCGGAGGGAGAGCAATGTCCTACAAATCTATGTGCACAGAGTGCGGCTGGACCTAGAAGTGGGGTCATGTACAAGGAAAAGTGAGGGCAAAAGGGAGAGAATGGGGTGGGACACACAAGGAAGAGAAGGTCACTTCTACCAGGAGAGGCATTGAGGAGAAGAGGGTGCTCAGTCATAATCTGGAAGAATTAGAAAGGGTTTGTCCAATAGGCAAGGGAGTAGAGGGCTGCTCACCAGAGAGAGAATGTCAAGAAAGGGTAAATCCACACAGCATGGCAAGAGTGTGTTAGTCCAGAGCACAGAGGGTGAGACGGAGGGAGAGACAACTGGAGAGGTCAACAGGGATGGATGATGAATGTCCTTTTACACCACGCAAAGTAATTTGGAGTTTATTTAATGTTCAATGGTAGGTTGGGCGCAGTGGCTCACACCTGTAATCCCAGCACTTTGGGAGGTCAAGGCAGGTGGATCACCTGAGGTCAGGAGTTCGACGACAGCCTGGCCAACACGGTGAAACCCCGTCTCTACTAAAAATAAAAAAAATTTAGCCAGGCGTGATGGCACACAACTGTAATCCCAGCTACTGGGGAGGCCAACGCAGGAGAATTGCTTGAACCTGGAAGGTGGAGGTTGCATTGTGCTGAGATCACGCCACTGCACTCCAGCCTGGGCAACAGAGTGAGACTCCTTTTCAAAAAAAGAAAAAAAAAGTTCAATGGTAAATAACTCAGGATGCTTTTGGTGGTGAGTAACAGAAAAAGTCGACTCTGCAGGCTTAACCAATAAAGAAAATGCATTACCTCATATAACTGGAAGCCCAGAGTAGGGCACATTCTGTCCTCATCAGATCAATCATTCTTCTCATGATCACAAAATGACTGTAGTGGCTCCAGGCATTGTGTCTCCACACACCGTCCAGAGGCAAAATAGAATTCTATCCCTTCTTTGTGTCTCCTTTTAAGGACTGGGGATCCTTTTCTTGTGCTCTTTTTAAAAGTTAAGAATCCTTTTCCAGAATCTCCTCTACTACCGTAGTCTTCCTCCCTGCCTCAAGCTTGTAAACCCCTTCCTAAGTCAATGATTAGCAAGGGATTTCCTTGACTGACTTGGCCAATCAAGACCAACCAGGAGATGGGTCCAGGTGTCTCTGAAGCACGTGGATGACAGAGAACTGGACAGAATCTCAGCTCTGTTGTTAAAGAAGAGGGTATAAGGTGTTGTGCATCATTGGGAGACTGTAGGTGGTATTGTCATATGATCAAATTTGCATTGTGGAAAGATGGTTTTGGCCAGGCGTGGTGCCTCATGCCTGTAATCCCAGCACTTCGGGAGGCTGAGGCAGGCAGATCATGAGGTCAGGAGTTTGAGAACAGCCTGACCAACATGGTGAAACCCCATCTCTACTAAAAATGCAAAAAAAATTAGGCAGGCGTAGTGATGCACGCTAATCCCAGCTACTCAGGAGGCTGAGGCAGGAGAATCACTTGAACCTGGGAGGCAGAGGTTGCAGCGAGCCGAGATTACACCATTGCACTCCAGCCTGGGCAACAGATGGAGACTCTATCTCGAAAAAAAAAAAAAGAAAGAAAGAAAGAAATTTTTTTTTTTTTTTTTCTGAGATGGAGTTTAACTCTTGTTGCCCAGGCTGGAGTGCAATGGCGCGATCTCAGCTCACAGCAACCTCTGCCTCCCAGGTTCAAGCAATTCTCCTGCCTCAGCCTCCCAAGTAGCTGGG
>NW_016803312.1:2771481-2800881 GCF_001698545.2 Rhinopithecus bieti
TTATTTAATAATATAAAATTATATAACATATAGTATTATAAAATAATACAAATAATGAATATTATTTTATTATTTGACAGGTCTATTAGATCTTCTTTCAATTTTACTGAAAGTAAATAATATTTGATGATAGATCACTATATGGTTTTGAAATACAACTAAAAGCTTTCAAAGAATTGAGTGACATTGCTATAACAAATTTTTTGGCTTCACCATCTACTTATTTCTGAGAAAAAGCTTCCTCAGCTCTTCTGTTCAAATAAGACAAAAAAATTGGAAGCATATTGTTGCTGAGTCTTCTTTCAATCTAGTAAGAGGGAATAGCTGTTCACTGATGTATAATTTATTTCACAAACAACCACCTTCATTTTATGAAGATCGTCTAATGATTACTTAATGTGGATAAATAATCATTTGCTGTTTGTCACTTAATACATAACCATTAGGTTGTTTGATTAGTTATGCACTAATATTAATTGTAATGACAACTCACTCCAAAAGAAAACATCTAACATTAGGAATTATGGCCTCAGGAAAAAAAAACATGTATTGGCAGAGAAGTATGACAAGGTGATAAATCAGACTTACAAGCTTAAACATTGAGTACATTAGGAAAATATTTTGGGAAGAAGTGGAACAGAAAGGCCCTTGGTATTTCATCCAGTGGACTGGAAATAAGAGATCAGAGAGAAAGGGAAAAAAATATGTCAAATTTTGAACTGTTAAAGAAGAAGCTGTTCATGTATTTATAAAAAATGGATGATGGTGGCTATAAACCTACTATTGTATTTGGATTCCATTTGATGCATTTAAAAGAGCAATGTAGCAATTTTACTTAAAAATATTGATGTATACAATACGCCTGAAATTATTTATAATTGTTTAAACTTACAGCAAAACTGTAGGTATCAACTTAACATGTTTGAGAAGAAGCAGAATTGTTTGTTTGCTTTTAGAGGTTAATCTAATTCAATTAACAAAGAACATTATGCTCGACAATTGCAGAGCACACTTAAAAAAAAAAAAAAAAAAAGCAAAAACAGCAACAAGCGAACCTAACCCTTTATCAAGAGACACCACGCTCCTTCTTCTGCCACTCCTGGTGCTGCTTGTGTGCTCGTTTCGTGCGGACCTGGTCCCTCTTTTGTGAAGTGGCAGCTGAGGGGACTCCGGCGCTCGCCATGGCCAACGAAAAGCCCAAGGAAGGAGTCAAGACTGAGAACAACGATCATATTAATTTGAAGGTGGCAGGGCAGGATGTTTCTGTGGTGCAATTTAAGATTAAGAGGCATATACCACTTAGTAAACTAACGAAAGCCTATTGTGAACGACAGGGATTGTCAATGAAGCCGATCAGATTCCAATTCGACGACAACCAATCAATGGAACAGACATACCTGCACAATTGGAAATGGAGGATGAAGATGCAACTGATCTGTTCCAACAGCAGGCGGGAGGTGTCCACTGAAAAGGGAACCTGCTTCTTTACTCCAGAACTCTGTTATTTAAAGACCAAGATTACATTCTCCATTAGAAAACGGCAATTTGGTTCCACCACATCCTGAATACTACCCTATAGTTTTCTCTATTCTTTCATTTCCCCCTTCCCCATTCCTTTATTGTACATAAAGTAACTGGTGTATGTGCACAGGCATATTGCATTTTTTTAAAACTAAACAGCCAATGGTATGTTTTGATTGACATCAAGTGGAGACGGGATGGGGAAAATACTGATTCTGTGAAAATACCCCCTTTCTCCATTAGTGGCATGCTCGTTCAGCTCTTATCTTTATATTCCAGTAAGTTATTTTGCTCTCACTGTTTTAACAGAAATACAACATAAAAATTCTTGCATATCTTGTTCAATTGGAGAATTTTAATGTTTTTCATTTATCTTTGTAAAACCAAGGACAATTTTATAACTTTTTTGTACGTAGCTTTTACATGTAGGGCAATCTGTCTTTAAGTAGTGATAAATTACTCTGAAACAAAAAAGAATCCTGGATAGTTTTCCCTTCAAGTCAAGCGTCTTGCTGTTTAAATAAACTTCTTGTTTAAAATGAAAAGAAAAAAAAAAGAGACACTACATGCTGATCATAAAACAAGTCTCAATAAATCTCAAAGGACTAAAATCATACTGCTATGTGAGATAAATTAAGGTAAATTAAGATAAATAAAGTAAGATAAATTAGGATAAATGTGATTTGTGCCCCCAAAACTTCATGTGTTGGAAACTAAATCCCCAGTGCAATGTTGTTGAGAGGTGGGGCCTTTCAGAGGTCATTATGTCACAAGGGCTCTGCCTCATGAATGGATTAATGCTGTTATTGAGGAAATGGGTTCATTATTGCAGCAGGAGAAAACACCTTATAAAAGAATAAGTTTGCCCCCTTCCCTCTCTCACACGTGCTCTACTGCTGTCTCACCAGGGGATCCAGCAGCAGAAGGCCCTCACCAGATGACAGCACCTTGATCTTGGACTTGCCAGCCTCCAGAACTGTGAGAAATTAATTTCTGTTTATTGTAAATTGCCCAGGCAGTAGTATTCTGTTATAGCAACACAAAACAGACTAAGACACATACTTTTACCATACTTGACCATAAAATTTATCACGAGAAGATGTCTGAAAAGTCCCCAAGTTTGGAAAGTAAGCAACATACTCAATTTGGAAATTACATACATAATTAATATACTTAACACACTTATTGTTGCTTGATAACACACTTAATTTGCTTAACAACATACAAAATTAAGCAACATACTTTTAAATAAAGCATGGGTGAAAGAAATCATAGGGAAAAGAAGCTAGAAAATAGTAAGATAAATTAAGCCAAAAATAAGTAAAAGAAAAGAAATAATACAGAAAAGTGTATAAATCAATTGAATAGAAAATGGACAAGTAACAGGGGGTGAAAACAACAGAAACAAAAATTTTTTCTTTTTCTTTTGAAACAGAGTCTTGCTCTGTCGCCCAGGTTGGAGTACAGTGGCGCAATCTTGGCTCACTGCAACCTCCACCTCGCAGGTTCAAGCAATTTTCCCGCCTCAGCCTCCTGAGTAGCTGGGATTACAAGCATGCACCACCATGCCTGACTAATTTTTGTATTTTTAGTTGAAATGGGGTTTCACCATGTTCTCCAGGCTGGTGTCCAACTCCTGGCCTCAAGCAATCCACCCACCTCAGCCTCCCAAAGTGCTGGGATTACAGGTGTGAGCCACTGCACCTGGCCAAAAGTTTGTTCTTTATTTAAACAGAAAACAAGACTGACAGAAAAAGTTGGTTCTTTGAAAAGATTAATAAAGCTGATAAACACCTAGCAAGACTGATGAAGATAAAAAAGTAGTACAAATGTTCAGTCTTAGGAAAGAAAGAGGGGCCATTTATACACATCATGCAAACACAAAAAGGTTAATCATAGAGGACTATGTGCAGCTTTATGCCAATACATTTGATAACTTAGATGAAATGAAATCATTTGAAAGATACAAGTTACTGAAACTTTCACAAGCTGTAGTAGAATATCCAAATAGTCCTATATCTGTTAAAGAAATTATAGCTGTAACTTAAAACTTCCCACAAGGAAAACTCCAGGTTCAGATGGCTTCACGGGCAAATATTATCAAACACTGAAAGAAGAAGTAAGGCTGGGTGTGGTGGCTGATGCCTGTAACCCCAGCACTTTGGGAGGCCAGGGCAGGAGAAGCACTTGAGTCCAGGAGTTCAAGACCAGCTTGGGCAACATAGTGTGATGCTGCTCTAAAAAAATATGTTTTTAAAAATTAGCCAGACATGATGACACATGCCTGTAGTCCCACCTACTCAGGAGGATGAAAGGGGAGTACTGCTTGAGCCTGAGAGTTTGAGGCTAGCAAATCTTACACAAACTCTTTGAAAAAATAGAGTAGAGGAATACTCGTCAACTCATTTAGAGACTAGAATTACCCTAATGCCAAAACCCATAGAAGATTTTACAAGAAAACTACAAGACGATATTCTTGAACACAGATACAAAAATTCTAAACAAAATATAAGCCACAGAATTCAGAGATAAATAATAAGAATAATTGAGCATAACTAAGCAGGGTTTACCCCAGGAATACAAGGTTGGTTTAACATCTGAAAGTCAATCCATGTACTTCTTTACATTAACAGAAGAAAAGAGAGGAATTGTATGATTATGTCAATAGATTCAGTAAAAACATTTGACAAAATTCAACAAAAGCAAGTCTCTCAGCACATTAGGAAGAGGAGACTATCTTGTCTGATAAAGGATATCTACAAAACATCAACATCAAAACATCAACAGCTAACATCATACTTTGTGATGGGAGAATGAACACTTTCCCCCAAGACAGTGCCTTCTCACTCCTATTCAGCATTGCATTAGATTCTTTAGCTGTTGCAAAAGGGAAGATAAATCCAAAGCACACAGGTTAGAAAGAAAGGAGGAAAACCGTTCTATTCACAAATGACATGATTATGTACATATGTAGAAAATCCCAAAGCACCTACAAAAAAACTACTACAAATAATAAGAGAATTTATCAAGACTGCAGGATAAAAGGTCAATATGCAAAAATAAATGCATTTCTACATGGTAGCCACAAATGGTTGGAAAATAAAATTTTTAAATATTTCACTTAGGAAAAAATGAAATACTTAAAGAATAAATTCAACAAAAGATATGCAGGACTAACACTAAACAGGATAAAACATTCCAGAGAAATTAAATAAGATCAAAATAAATGGGTAGGTATTTCACACTCATTGATTGGAAAACTTACCACTGTGGTAAGTGGAGAGATGATAATTCTCCCCAAACTGTTTCTAAAATATATGTCTTTTTAGACGTGCAGAAGAGGCCGAGCACAGTGGCTCACGCCTGTAATCCCAGCACTTTGGGAGGCCAAGGCGTGGATCACCTGAGATCAGGAGTTCGAGACCAGCCTGACCAACATGGCAAAACTACGTCTTGACTGAAAATACAAAAAAAATTAGCCGGGCGTGGTGGCAGGCGCCTGTAATCCCAGTTATTCAGGAGGTTGAGGCAGGAGAATTGCTTGAACCTGGCAGGCAGAGGTTGCAGTGAGCTGAGATCGCGCCACTGCACTCCAGCCTGGGGGACAGAGCGAGACTCTACCTCCAAAAAAAAAAAAAAAAAAAAAGGTGTAGAAGAACCTAGAATAGCAGAAGGAAGAACAAAATTAGAGGTCTTACACCGCCTGATTTTAAGACTTACTATAAAACTAAAGAAGTCAAGACAGTGTGATATTGACATAAGGAGCAACAAACAGGTCAATGGAACTGAGGCCAAAGGAGTAGTTCCAGGGACCAAGAAGTGGCCTTGTTGGCCATCTCAGAGCACACACCACTTGGGGAAGAAACAGTTACCTTCCCAGTCCTACTCTCCTGGAGATGTGTTGTGTGGGCCTTCTCTGGCCTTGTCTGATTTCCAAGCTGATCTTGACTGAGCATAGAGCCCTTAGAAAGTGGAACCTCAAAGCCCACAAATGTATGGTCAACTGATTTTTGACAAAAGCATCAAAACAATCTTTTGGAAAAAGGAAATTTTTTTGTCACATGGTGCTGGAGTAATTAAATACCCACAAGAAAAAAAAAAAAACTTTGATCCCTAGTTCATACTATACATAAAAATCCATTCAAAATGGCTCATAGATCTAAATATAAAACTTAAATGAGAAAATAGACTATAGACCAGGTGTGGTGGCTCATGCCTGTAATCCCAGCATTTTGGGAGGCCAAGGGGGCAGATTGCTTGAGTCCAGGAGTTCAAGACCAGCTTGGAAAACATGGCAAAGCCCCATCTCTACAAAAAATACAAAAAATTAGTAGGGCATGGTGGCATGCACCTACAGTCCCAGCTATTTGGGAAGCTAAGGTGGGAGGATCACTTGAGCCTGGGAGGTGGAGGTTGCATTGAGCCAAGATCATGCCACTGCACTCCAGCCTGGGTGACAGAGTGAGACCCTGTCTCCAATAATAATAATTTTTAAAAAACCCACTAATCTAATACATACAGAACTGCTGATTGTTAAAAAACAGTTAAGAAAATGAGCAGGCAAGCTACAGACCTAGAGAAAATTCTTTGCAATTCCTACATCTGACAAAGGGTTGTAGGAGGAACATGGAAAATCTGTAATAAAAAGACAACCCAATAAATAATGGACAAAAGATGAACAGAAACTATACAAAGAAATACAAATAAATGGACCATAAGAATCCTAAAAAAGGAATAAAACATTCCAGAGAGAAATTAAAGAAGATAAAAATAAATGGGGAGGTATTTCACACATAAGGGGTCCATTTCTTTGTATTATTCATCATCAGAGAAATGCAAAAACCATAATGTAATACCATTAACCCCAATTCGACTGGCTAAATTAGAAACAGCAACATCATCAGTTGTTGATGAAGATGTGGAGGAACTGGAACTCTAACACATTGCTGGCTCCTCAAACTCCAGCATTTTGTTGATTTGTTTGTTTAATTGAGACAGAGTCTTGCTCTGTTGCGCAGGCTGGAGTGCAGTGGCATGATCTCAGATCCTTGCAACCTCCACCTCCTGATCTCAAGCAATTCTAGTGCCTCAGTCACCTAAGTAGCTGGGATTATAGGCATGCACCATGACACCCAGCTAATTTTTGTATTTTTAGTAGAGACAGGGTTTCACCATGTTGCCCAGTCTGGTCTCGAACTCCTGGCCTCAAGTGATCTGCCTGCCTTGGCCTCCCAAAGTGCCTGGCCTGTTTTTTTTTTTTTTTTGACAGGTTCTCACTCCGTTGCCCAGGCTGGAGCACAATGTCATGATCACAAAGCACTGTAGCCTTGACCTCCCACCTTAGCCTCCCAAGCAGCTGCTTCAGGCATGTACCACCATGTCCAGTTATTTATTTATTTATTTATAGAGACAGGGTTTTGCCATGTTGCCCAGGCTGGTCTTGAACTCCTGGGCTCAAGTCATCCTCCTGCCTTGGCCTCCCGAAATGTTAGGATTACAGATGTGAGCACCATACCTGGTCCACATGTCAGTTTTTGAGTAAAAAGGTGACATTTTAACCTTCATCCTTCTTTCTGCTTTATTATTTAATTTGTTCAGGATTCCAGTGAAAAGAAGAGGTCCCCCAACAATTCTTTCATCTCTGAAATGGTTATAATTGTCCTTTGGGATTATACAGGAAATCAAATGTGGTAATGGCATCCTGAGACCTTGTAGGCAACCAGTCCCTACCCGAGCTCCCTTCTCATCACTTTTCTCAGACAGCTCACTCTGGGCTTAGAAAGTTCTCTCCCCACCCCCTTCATGCCCTACAACAGCCAGTCTCTGCCTTTCCCTCTCCCCAGCCATTGCCAGAAGGTCCAGAGTCTCACAGACCGGTGTCACCCCTGCCCAGCCTGTCTATGGTTGCTTCTCTGCCCTGTCCATCGGTCACTGCCCTGCCCGTATCTAGCCCTGACAAAAAGTGCAGGTAAGAATTTCAGGGCCTTTATCTTTTCTCTTTAAAAATTATAATAAGGCTGAGTGCAGTGGCTCCTGCCTGTAATTGTAGTATTTTGGAAGACTGAGGGATTGCTTGAGACTAGGAGTTCAAGACCAGCCTGGGCAACATAGGGAGACCCTGTCTCTAAAAAAAAAAAAAAAAAAAAAAAATTTTTTTTTCTTTTGAGACAGTCTTCTCTTTTTTTGGAGACATTGCACTCCCAGGGTGGAGTGCAACGGTGCAATCTTGGCTCACTGCAATCTCCTGGGTTCCAGCGATTCTCATGCCTCCGCCTCCCAAGTAACTGGGACTACAGGTGCACATCACCACACTCAGCTAATTTGTTTGTATTTTTAGTAGAGATGGGGTTTCACCATGTTAGCCAGGTTGGTCTTGAGCTCCTGACCTCAAGTGATCTGCCTACCTTGGCCTTTCAAAGTGTTAGGTTTATGGGTGTGAGCCACTGCACACGGCTAAAAAAAAGTTGTTAAATTTGCACTAATTTTACCAGAATCTCATGCTGTTAAGACACATTAAGATTCTGGAGTTGCCAATTCCTTTTTTCCTTTGGCAAAACCAAAAAACAAATAAAAACAAAACAATGGCTGAGCTCCTAAGCTAGAAAGCAACCAGCCTTTGTGGTGCCGTAAATTGGGCTGTTTTTCACAAAGGTGCCAATCAAAGTCTAACTAGGTCATGGGACGAGAAGCCATTTTTTTCCTGAAGTTTCCTCTGCTCAGAATAAATGGACTTGAATTTACAATCTTTCCAATTTGACTCCAAGTCAGACACATGAGGGAGATGACCTTTCTTCTTTTATATATCTATATCCACATCTTGCCTTCTTTTCCTGGATTTTTTGCATTATTTAAAGATCAGACCGGCTGGGTGTGGTGGGTCACCCCTGTAATCCCAGCACTTTGGGAGACTGACGCAGGCGGATCACTTGAGGTCAGGAGTTCGAGATCAGCCTAGCCAACGTGGTGAAACCTCGTCTGTACTAAAAATATAAAAATTAGCTTGCATGGTGGCACACGCCCATGATCCCAGCCACTCGGGAGGCTGAGGCAGGAGAATCGCTGAACCTAGAAGGCAGAGGTTACAGTGAGCTGAGATTGCACCACTGTACTCCAGCCTTGGCACAAAGCCAGACTCCGTCTCCAAAAAAAAAAAAAAAAAAAGAGCAGATCAATAGCCCTAGTTTAAGAGGCATCGCTGGTCTCACTCCAGAGGCACGTTGTGTTCATCCTTCCTTGAACTTTGAGTTCATCCCTGAGTCTGCATTTACACCAGAACTCACTCAGGTTTCCTGCCTTTCTCTTCCTTAGACAGTTTTTTGTATTAATGATTTTGGTGCCTACAGGATACTATATTGTCATTATAAAAACACTGCTCCCAGGCTGAGTGCTGTAGCTCACGCCTGTAATCCCAGCACTTTGGGAGGCCAAGGCGGGTGGATCACCTGAGGTCAGGAGTTCAAGGCCAGCCTGGCCAACATGGTGAAACCCCGTCTCTACTAAAATACAAAATTAGCCAGGCATGGTGGCAGGCGCCTGTAATCCCAGTTACTTGGGAGGCTGAGGCAGGAGCATCGCTTGAACCCAGGAGGCGGAGGTTGCAGTGAGCCGAGATTGCACCACTGCACTCCAGCTTGGGTGACAGGAGTGAAACTCCATCTCAAACAAACATACAAAAACAAAAACAAAAAACACTGTTCCCAGTGAGTATTTGCTCTCTGATTGTACTGTATATTATTCGAGGGCAAAGACTCAATTTTATAATACCTATTAAATCATGCTTTGATATGGTTTGGCTGTGTCCCCACCCAAATCTCACCTTGAAGTGTCAAGAGCAGGGCCAGGTGGAGATAACTGAATCATGAGGGCAGTTTCCCCCATACTGTTCTTGTGGTATGAATAAGTCTCACGAGATCTGATGGTTTTATAAAGCGCAGTTCCCCTGCACATGCTCTTTTGCCTGCCACCATGTAAGACGTTCCTTTGCTCTTCCTTCATCTTCTGCCATGATTGTGAGGCTTCCCCAGCCATGTGGAACTGTGAGTCCATTAAGCCTCTTTCCTTTATAAATTACCTAGTCTCAGGTATGTTTGTATTACATTGTGAGAACAGACTAACACATGCTTTGTCCTGAAAACTGAATTAAATTAAAGGCCATTCTAAATGTAGAATTTCTTGTCATCAAATGACCAACTCAGATCTCCCTCAGATAGGCCAGGAGATGTTAATGGGGCCTCTGTATAAAAGATGGCATTGTCAATAAAGTTTGGGAAGTTCAAAACAAAAGTAAACAGATTTTCTAATTGCATGACTTGTCAGATTGTCTAACAGCAGGACTCATCAGAGCCTTTAATACAGTGCTGTACAGTGTGATTCTGGTAGGGAAAAGGGGAATAGATTCTGTAGTATTTCCCAAATTTTTTGACCGTGGAACCCTTTCACCTTGGAGCATCTTGTACTACTCACTCCAAACCTTGGGGAAGCGACATTCTAATGTATCCCCCAGGGCTGAGGAGCAACTGGGAATTCACATAGGATGATACTCCATCCCAGGAAGATACATTTTGGTATTTAGTAGAAGGGTAGTGGAGGAAGGGGTCAAACTTGCCATTCTACAGCTCTTTTGGTTCTCCAAGCCCATCTTTTAGGACTTAGCATAGCAGAGCCTCTTCACAAGGCTCTCCTTCAAAGCCATCCCCACGAGGAGGATGAGACTGGGGCCTGTGTGCCTGGCCTCCTTTGGCATGGCTCAGCCTCAGCTCAGGCTTCCTGAGGTGGCTCAGTTCCTGTGCTCCATGGGCCTACCTCAAGCCGTACCTAGACACAGCCCTGGCTGAGCGCTGGCAGAGCTTCCAGGGCTGTGAGGTGCTCAGAACACAGCCATACATTCACTGGATTCCTGGTCGGCCAGGGACCCCAGCCAGCTGGGCCGACACTTCCTCCACAGGCCTTGCCAATGCGTTTTTTTTTTTCTTTTCATTTCCCTATAAAGTTAATCGTGAAACCAGAAAGCAGCTCTGTGTTTCATCTCCAGAGAGAGAGAAAAAGAGAGAGCCTTTGATCAGAGAAATGGCCACCTCTCCAGGTGCCAGCTCAGGCCTGGGTTATCAATAATACATCTGTATGGAGGCCCTGCCTCCTGCAAAGGTGTGCCAGTCCCTGCCTTCCAGGCTAGGAAATGGTGTGATACCAACCTAAAAGTACAAGCACTTACTAGTCCCCGTGAAGTGCTGCGTTCCCTGGGGTGACCACAAGCCAGGAGGAATTCAGAGGAGAGAGACAGCAGCATTGGAGCCCTCAGGAAGCTTCCTGCAGAGAGAATTGAGCAGAATCTAGAAGGATCAGTATAATTCCTTAAATATCTGTTTTGGCTATTTTCCCTCCTAATTGTAAAATAACTGCACGATAATTACATAAAACTTAACAATATGAAAAATAAAATGGCCGGGCATGGTGGCTCACGCCTGTAATCCCAGCACTTTGGGAGGCTAAGGTGGGTGATTACTTGAGGTCAGGAGTTCAAAACCAGCCTGGTCAACATGTTGAAACCCCATCTCTACTAAAAACACAAAAATTAGCCTGGAGTGGTGGCACATGCCTGTAGTCCCAGCTACTTGGGAGGCTGAGGCAGGAGAATCGCTTGAGCCCGTGGGTGGAGGTTGCAGTCTGCTGAGATCACGCCACTGCACTACAGCCTGGGTGACAGAGTGAGATTCCGTCTCAAAAAAAAAAAAAAAAAAAAATTGAAAGAAGAAAATAAAGATCATCCCTACTGCAAGTATTTTTTTTTTTTTAAATGCATGTATGTGCATTTTTTCTTTTATCTTGTTTTGAACCGGAGTCTTCTCTGTCGCCCAGGCTGGAGTGCAGTGGCGGATCTCAGCTCACTGCCAAGCTCCGCCTCCCAGGTTCACGCCCATTCTCCTGCCTCAGCCTCCCGAGTAGCTGGGACTACAGGCGCCCGCCACCTCGCCCGGCTAGTTTTTTGTATTTTTTTAGTAGAGACGGGGTTTCACCGTATTAGCCAGGATGGTCTCGATCTCCTGACCTCGTGATCCGCCCGTCTCAGCCTCCCAAAGTGCTGGGATTACAGGCTTGAGCCACCGCGCCCGGCCTAATTTGTAAATTTTTTGTAGAGACCAGGAGGGAGAGAGGGGCGGTCTCACTGTGATGCTCAGGTTGGTTTTGGATTCCTGGGCTCAAGTGATCCTCCTGCTTCAGCTTCCTGTGAGCCACTGCGTCTGGCCAGTCCTCATATCCTAGAGCCGTGAGCCGTTAGGGTGGGCTTCTCACCCTCGAGTGTCATCTTCAGGAGCGGGCCTCTGGCCCACTGGGCCCAGATGCTCTTTAGGTCCCTGATGGGTCTACGTCCCAGCAATGGAGATGAGGGCAGTGGTGGACCAGTAGAGCTGGGCGCCAGGCACCACTCTCAGGCCTGGGGCAGCTCAGAAAATCGGCAGTGGTTCAGGTTCTTGGGTCAAAAGGCCAGAAGCTGCTGAGCAGTGGGCAAGTATGGGGGTCGCAGCCAGACACTCAGGCCACCAGGGCACAGGCCGCCATGTTGGCAAAGCAGGCCTCAGAGGTGAAGGTGAGATAGAGGGGGCTGGGTCCTCTGCTGTGGTTACAGCGTGGGCTGCAGGGCAAAGACTTTCACTGCATTTCTTTGGGGAGGGAGAAGCCCCAGGCGACTCCCAGTTCACAGTCTCAAGCCTGAGGTATCGGACTGTCAGCAGTCTTAGTGATGAGCTCCTTCCGGTTCCATGGGCAAGCATCCCAGTGAGTCCTGGCGGAGACCTGCCCAAGGTCCTCACCCCTGGCTGAAGTCACCCCTCCATCCCTCCTCCTCCTCCTCAACCCTCCTTACCCTCTCCCTCCCCCAAAGGGTGAGGCTGTTTTTTTGTCACTCAAAGAGTAAAAGAGCCAATGATATTTTTATGCTGTTTCCCCAAGACCTGCCTCCATGAATCTTTTTCAGGACGATTAAATCCTATCCATTCCAGGTGATCTTCCAGGACAACGGAGCCACCTACTCTCCCCTTTCATAACTAGCTTACTCTCCTCCACCCTACTTTTATTTATTTATTTATTTATGAGATGGAGTCTCACTCTGTCGCCCAGGTTGGAGTGCAGTGGTGCAATCTTGGCTCACTGCCACCTTTGCCACCCGGGTTCAAGCAACTCTTCTGCCTCGGCCTCCCAAGTAGTTGGGATTACAGGTCTGCACCACCACACCCAGCTAACTTTTGTGTTTTTAGTAGAGACGGGGTTTCACCATGTTGGCCAGGCAGGTCTCGAACTCCTGACCTCAGGCGATCCACCTGTCTCAGCCCCACAAAGTGCTGGGATTATAGGCGTGAACCACCGCGCCCAGTCTTCAATATATTAATAACCTTTATAGCCACAACAGCACTAACCTCCTGAATTTCAACCCAGATATGGGGGATCTCATGGCAATACTCCCTGCAGTTGTACAACGTCCCGTTCTAGAAGCCTTTTTCAAAGCTCCTCTCAGCGAGCACATTCTATATCCTAGTTGTGATGGGGGAGGACAAATGTTTTATGGCCTCCTTGTGTGGCATGTGGGGGGCAATGGTGATATGCCAGCGAGTTTACAAGTTTCCCTATAGACCCAAGGAAGTCATTGGTCAAGCTGGGAACAGGACACTCGGCTCGTGACGCTGATTCAGTCTGGATGGAGACCTGGTATTTGTTAAGTGGACAGCTCCTGTCAGACTTAATCTCATGGGGGGACTTCTAGACACCGTTGTTATGGAGACAGATCCTATTTCTGTGGCCCGAGAGGAGAAATGCTCTCTGGATGCTCCAGGATGCTCTGGCGCAGCACTAGAGAACTGGGTCTTTCATAGGGAAATAAGGAACCAGAGAAAAATTCAGAAATGTGGTCCTGACTCACGGGACTCTCACTTTCCATACATCTGTGTCAACATAGTCAGCTCCGAGGGATGTTAAAGGAGTTAAAACTTTTTTTAAAACTGTCACTCTCTTGCCCAACACACAGGCGTTCACATCATATTTACAGCATTTCCTTCTTACTGCTCCTGAGACCTGAGGAAGGATGTTCATCTATATTCTCCACGAGGCTCCTGGAGGCGGAGTTCTGACAGTCCCCTGGTTCCAAGATCACAATTTGCCCTTTGGTACAATCCTTACTTCATCCCTACCAAATGGGGGACTCTCAGGGACATCATTAGTCCTCTGAGAATGAAGTGAAATGAAATAACTCAAATATATTATTTATTTATTTGAGACAGGGTCTTGCTTTGCTGCCCAGGCTGGAGTGCAGTGTTGCAATCATAGGTCACTGTAGCATTCACCTCCCCAGCCTCGAATGACCCTTTCCTGCTCAGCCTCGGGAGTAGCTGGGACTACAGATGCCACCACACCTGGCTAATTTTTTTATTTTTTTTTTGAGATGGAGTTTTACTCTTGTTGGCCAGGGTGTTGTGCAACAGCGCGATCTCAGCTCACTGCAACCTTCATCTCCTGGGTTAAAGCAATTCTCCTGCCTCAGCCTGCTGAGTAACTGGGATTACAGGCATGCACCACCACGCCCAGCTAATTTTGTATTTTTAATAGAGATGGGGTTTTCTCCATGTTGGTCAGTCAGGCTGGTCTCGAACTCCTGACCTCAGGTGATCCATCCACCTTGGCCTCCCACAGTGCTGGGATTCCAGGCGTGAGCCACTGTGCCTGGCCTACACCTGGTTAATTTTTACATTTTTTGTAGAGACAGGGTCTCCTTATGTTGCCTAGGCTCATCTCAAACTCCTGGGCTCAAGCATTCCTCCTACCTCAGCCTCTCACAGTGCTGAAATTATAGGCATGAGCTACCATGCCCAGCCAACTATATATTCATAATATGAGGTATATTAATGGGCTTTTGAATGTTTGTTTCAGGTTAACATTTATAAGTGGGCCGTGGCATCCTCTGCGACCTTATTTACATGAACACCTCTCCCCAAGAGTCATTTCAACTTTACGTGAGTTATGCCCTCAGTTCCTGGTAGACCAAGTGGTATATTGAGTCAATGCCATTGTCAGCACTCAACGAAGTTAAACAGGCAAAAAAGGCTTCATTCAAGACTTGTGCAATCAGCCAGGCATGGTGGCTCACGCTTGTAATCCCAGCACTTAGGGAGGCCGAGGCAGGAGGATTGCTTGAGCCCAGGAGTTTGAGACCAGCCTGGGCAACATAGTGAGACCCTGTCTCTATTTTTAAAATAATAATAAAAGAGTTGTGCAATAGAGGAGAGAACCTGGGCTCAATTCTGCTGAACCAAGGAGTTGGAGTGGTTTAAAGAGCTGCAGGAGTAGGTAATCATAGGCCACTATGTTTGCTAATTGGTCTTCACAACTCAGAGTAAGGTGTCCGCTGAATTTATGCCCTTACCTTTCCACAGAGATCAGGAGATAGGGTGCTACCTCCTTCAATGTTTACGTTTCAAAAAATGACCCCAGCCACCTGTGGTGGTGCATGCCTGTAATCCTAGCACTTTGGGAGGCCGAGGCAGCAGGACTGCTTGAGCCCAGGAGTTCAAGGCCAGCCTGGGCAACATAGGGAGAGCTTGTCTCTACAAAATATCAAAAAATTCAAAAAATTAGCAGGGTATGGTGACACATGCCTGTAGTCCCAGCTCCTCAGGAGGCTGAAGTGGGAGGATCACTTGAACCTCCTCAAGGAGGGTGAGGCTGCAGTGAGTCGTGATCACACCACTGCACGCCAACCTGGGTGATAGAGTGAGACCCTGTCTCAAAAAAAAAAAAAATTATCCTTAGGTAGATCCTTGAGAAAGACATTTACTGGCTTGTGAAGCTGAAAGAAGCTGCGTATATTTCAAAGGGTCAGAGAAAGAATTTGCAATGGCAAGTTTCTTTCTTTTTTCTTTTCTTTTCTTTATTTTATTGTATTTTATTTTAGACAGAGTTTTACTCTGTCCCCCAGGCTGGAGTGTGGTGGCGCAATCAGGTCTCATTGCAGCCTCGAACTTCTGGGCTCAGGTGATCCTCCCACCTCAGCCTCCCGGGTAGCTGGGACAACAGGCACATGCCATCATGCCCGGCTAATTTTTAAAAAATCACTATTTTTTTATAAGAGAAGAGGTCTTACTATGTTGCCCAGGCTGGTCTCAAACTTCTGAGCTCATGCAATCCTCCTTGCCTCGACCTCCCAAAGTGCTGAGACTACCCACATGAGCCACCATGCCTGGCTACAATTCCAAGTTTTCTAAAGTGATTGTGACAAGAAAAGGGAGGTCAGGGGCCTACAGTTGGGAAGAAGCCTTCTAAAGTTTAGCCAGAGCAGGGAGAATGGTAAGGTCATCTTGGTTATCTAAGTCAGTTCTTCACAATGCACCCCAAATTTCACTCTTCTGCTTGAGAAAGACCTTAAGCCCGGTGATACATAAACTTGCAAATTTCAGGCTCCTGGATGTGTGCTTTCTTATGACTAGCCCATTGAAATGAGCTCATAAATGTTTTCTTTCAGTGCTTTCATACCTGAGTACTTTGGTTGATGAATTCAGCGAACATTTATGAAGCATCTGGTCTGTACCAGCACCATATTAGGTATGAACAAGATGGCAACATCTCCTCAAAGAGATACCACAGCACTGAAGGAGATGGGTGAATTAATGAACATTTTAAATATGATGTGAGGCCAGGTACGGTGGCTCATGCCTGTAATTCCAGCACTTTGGGAGGCCATGGTGGGCGCATCACCTGAGGTCAGGAGTTCGAGACTAGCCTGGCCAACATGGCAAAAACCCCGCTCTACAAAATACAAAAATTGGCCGGGTCGGGGCCAAGCCTGTAATCCCAGCACTTTGGAGGCCCGAACTGGCGATCCACGAGCAGGAGATCAAGACCAAGCCCCCCCCTGGGGCAACACGGTGAAACCCCTCCACTAAAAAATACAAAAAACTAGCCGGGCGAGGTGGCGGCGCCTTAGTCCCAGCTACTCAGGAGGCTGAGGCAGGAGAATGTGTAAACCCGGAGGCGGAGCTGCAGTGACTGAGATCCGCCACTGACCCAGCTGGCGACAGAGCCGAAAAGCGTCCAAAAAAAAAAAAAAAAATACAAAAATTAGCCAGGTGTGGTGGCACATGCCTGTAATCACAGTTACTCGGGAAGCTGAGGCCGGAGAATCGCTTGAACCTGGGAGGTGGAGGTTGCAGCGAGCCGAGATCCTGCCACTGCACTCCAGCCTGGGCAACAGTGGGAGATTCCATCTAAAATAAATAAATACATAAATAATAAATAAATAAATATAATGTGAGAGTTCCTCAAAATAGTAAATAGAGTTACACATGACCCAGGAATTCCACTTGTAGATATCTACTCTAGAAATGAAAATATCTATTGTAGATGTGAAAACATATGTCCACACAAATACTTGTACACAAATGTGCACATCAGCATTATCCATGATCAACAAAGGACAGAAACAACCCAAAGTCCATCACCTTATGAATGGATAAACATGTGGTATATCCATACAATGGAATATTGTTCAGCCATGAAAAGGGATGAGGACGCTGGGCACGGTGGCTCACACCTATAATTCCAGCACTTGGGAGGCTGAGGCACAAGAATTGCTTGAGCCCCGGAGGCAGAAGTTGCAGTGAGCCAAGATAGTACCACTGCACTGCAGCTTGGGCTACAGAGTGAGACTCCATCTCAAAAAAAAAAAAAAATTCTCAGAGACAGGGTTTCACCATGTTGTCCAGTCTAGTCTGATGCCTGACCTCAAGCAAAACCTTTGTTTTTGTATTTTTTAATAAGAGACAGGGTTTCACCACGTTGGCCAGGCTGGTCTCGAACTCCTGACTTCAGGTGATCTGCCTGCCTCAGCCTCCCAAAGTGCTGGGATTCCAGGCGTGAGGCACTGCAGGAAGGTGATTGACTCTTGGTCTTGCTGTCTTTAAAGGGCTCTGGGACGCGTGGCCCCAGGGGTTTGTGTTTGGCTTGTCAGTGAGCATCAGCTGGGAGCAGTGCCTCAGGTTAGCTGTTCTCTGGTCGCTGTCAGCACGACCCACACGTCTGTGTGTCGCCCTGGTGGGTGTTTCAGTCATTATGGGCCCTCCTTGCCTGACATTTGGATCAAAACTCCATTGATCCCCTCTTCCTCCTCGCCCCCACCCATGCTTCAACCCTGAGGACCAGGGCACTAATGTCCCTGGAGCAGGTGCCAGGACCCCCTTGACACAGCCCTTGGTCTCTGGAACCCTGACTGTTAGGGTAAGCCTTCTCAGCAGCAGATCCCCAGACACGGACATTGGAAAGGCCACTCCAAGACCGTCTCAGCCAGGGCCCTAACTACAAGCTCTGCTTCTGGAGACATTTGCCAGGTGCCAAAAACATCTCCGGTGCTCTGTCCAGGAGCAGCCAATAGAGAGGGCAGCCCGGCCCCCTCCTCCTCTACCCTATTGGCATCCCAGCCTCCTGCCTCTCTCTCTCTTCCCTCCCCGCTCCTCCCTCTTGCCTGGGCTGCCTGCCTCAGAAGTAAGGACCTGGGAGGGTGCAGGACGCCTGGTCTGCCCTGTGGGTCCTGGACAGAGCCCCCACCTCTGCAAAGATGACTTGGAGACAGGCCCTCCTGCTGTCTTGCTTCTCTGCCGTGGTGCTCCTGTCTAGTGAGTACGGGAGGGTCAAGGCAGAGGGTATTAGTTACATGGTAAGGGAGACTTCCCATGCACAGGTAGGGCTGCTCAGGAGATGCAGGTAGAAAGGGGTATGCTTATTTGTTAAGGGGTGTGTGTGTGTCTGGGTGTGTATATGTGTGTGTGTGTGTGTGTGTGTGTGCAGAACACAAATGTAATACAGAAAAAAAAAAAAGTAAGGAAAGAAACAATAAAGCAAAAAAACCCAAGCTAACTTGCTTGGTGGGTTCCTGGGGAGACTGGCTCTGCAGCTGGTATGTGAGACACCACGGGCCCCCTGCCAGGGCCTGGCAGGACGCTTAGCCTGGAAAGCAGGATGGGGGCTCAGCTCAGGGTCTGGGCTCCCCTCTGACGCTGCAGCCTCACTCTGTGCCCTTGTCCTGCAGTGCTGAGAGAGGGAACCGGTGCATCTGTAGGCACCACACAGGCGGTGGAAGGAGAGGCGAGTGAAGGTGAGTGCAGGGGCCACCCACGGGGCAGGGCAGGTGCAGCCAGTGAAGCAGCAGCCCCGACATCCCCATGCTGCTGGTAACAGACCTCTCCTGGGTTTCAGATGCAAAACAGAAGATTTTCATGCAGGAATCAGATGCCTCGAATTTCCTCAAGAGGCGCAGCAAGCGGTCCCCCAAGCCCCGAGATGAGGTCAATGGTAAGGATGCTGGAGGGACCCCCCATCACCACCTCTGCTTGCATGTCCGGCTCCTCCTCTCCCACAGTCAGCCAGGCGGTAGGATGCAACCAGACACCAAGGGCTCACCCCAGGTCCTCGGGTTTCAAAGGGACTGCAGCTCTGAATGAGAAATTACACCCTATTTCCTGACCATAGGTCGTACATTGGATTGAATACTTTGTCAGGGTAAGGAGGCCCCACCTCTGCAAAGATACTTGGAGACAGGTCCTCTTGTCCCGCTTCTTGGCTATGTTAAATTACTACATTAAATGCACCTAACAGGGATAAAATGCATTCGATTTCAGAAAGGTGTAGGGAGGGAAATCTATGTTCCGGTCTGGAGGAGCTCCACACATCAGTGTGGGCTTTGCGAGTACTGGCACAGCACACCTTCTGTGTAAAAGCAACAGCTTCGCACAAGGGGAAGGCACAGGACACTGGGTGCTGAGAAATATGGATTTGGGGACAGCTGTGCTGCTAAGTGGCCTTGGCTACTTCCTCCCTCTGGTCCTAATTTCCTTATTTACAAGCCTCTGAAAGAGCTGTGTTCAACCAGCAGAGTTTTTTTTTAAGTTTTCATTTTCAGTGCACTGGGGTGAGCCTGTCTGCCGCACAGCCTGCTGTAGGGCCTGTGGAGTCCCGGCTTCAGGGTCCTCATGCCCTTGACCTGTCAACCCCTGAGGGCATTTGAGTTTCTACTCCTGAATCTGCTGCTTCTAAGACGCTGAGCTCAGACCCTACCGCCCAAGTCTCTGGCTTGAGTCTTTCCTCCTCGTGCCTGTGCGTGAATGAACTCTTTGTGTTCTTCACGGCACTCAGCAAGGTGATTTGCTTGGTAAAAATAACAGGACTGTTTTCAAATGATGGGAAGAACAGAGATAGAAATGCTTGGAGATGAAATTTCTTTAAAAAAAAAAAAAATTTGATAAGCATAACAATGCTAGGAAAACTTCCAGGCCTCATACAACTTGATATTTAAAAGTTGGTCAATGTCAAGAAGCACTGAAAGGTTGGGAGGGAGGCTGGACTATTCTCGATCAACATTGGAGAAGGAATCTTCTGACAGACTTCCAGGAAAAACAGGCATGATTTTAGGCCAGGCAAATAGCTTCTGTCCTCTTTTTTTTTTTATTTGAGATGGAGTCTCACTGTCACCCAGGCTGGAGTGCAATGGCAGGATCTTGGCTCATTGCAACCTCCACCTCCCAGCTTCGGGTAATACTCCTGCCTCAGCCTCCCATGTAGCTGGGATTACAGGCACTTGCCACCATGCCTGGCTAATTTTTGTATTTTTGTAGAGACAGAATTTTGCCATGATGGCCAGGCTGGTCTCGAACTCCTGACCTCCTAAAGTGCTGAGATTACAGGCATGAGCCACCGCGCACAGCCTCTTCTATCCCCTTAAGCTGACTCCAAACAATGAGCTACACCATTTAACCTGAAGTTCCTCACCTGGGACAGAAGCTCGGTGTGTCTATTAGTCATGGGAGGTGCAGGACAGCCTGGAGAACACCCAGATGTGTAAACGCCTCTGTTGTCACCCGGTCAACTTCTGTGGATGGCAGGAGGGCAGTGCCCAGCGATCCCTCAGGTTGGATAAAGGGCAGGTGACAGACACTTCAATCAACTTGAATTTGGAACCAGGAGACAGGCATCTGACATCTCTACGCCTCTGGGATAAAGGCGAAGGTTACTTCAGGGTGAAAAGAGAGTGTGATGAATGCATGTTCTTGAGAAGGAACGTACACAATGCACAGAATGACGCATAGTATAAAATTACTATCTTGTCCTGAGGATTAAATTGTTACTCTTCATAACCTCAAAGCTCCAGTTTGTGGCACCTCTGAAAAGGCCACTTGGGAAGATTGTTTCCTGTCCTGAGTACACAGGGGACAGAGAATGCTTCTTTAGGAATTGGCAGTGACTTACTAAGTACCCGCTTCCTAAACCCTAAGCCCCCGCACCTCCCACAACGGCTTTCTGGTACTTGGAGCAACATCAGGACCCACAGTGGATGGGAAGAGGGAAGCTGAGCCGGCAGTGGCGTGTGGGAGCCTGGTGTCCTCGCTCTCCCCCAACCTGCTGTGTGACCTGTGTTAGGTCATGCATGTCTCTGAGCCTGAATCTCCTCTGAGAAATGTGTGGATGCCGAGTGAGAGGTGGGGCATGGATATGGATGGGATAACCAACCCCTCCTGACAGACTCAAGTTTCTCGCAACTAAGTAGGTAACGCCAGACGTTTGGGAAGAAACATTCCAGACGTCTGGAATCTGTACTAAGCCCAGTTCACAGCTAACTTGATTTTTAATCTGAGTTAACTTAAATAATAAAAAAGTAACAGAAATAACTAGTATTTATATAATTCATTAATTAATGTAAGCGTCTTACTTTCAAGGAGGACTTGAGATAGTTTCTGTTTGTTTGTTTGTTTGTTTGTTTTGAGACAGAGTCTTGCTCTGTCGCCCAGGCTGGAGTGCAGTGGCGCGATCTCAACCTCCACTTCCTCGGTTCAAGCAATTCTCCTGCCTCAGCCTCCCAAGTAGCTGGGATTACAGGCACCTGCCACCATACCCGGCTAATTTTTGTATTTTTAGTAGAGATGGGGTTTTGCCATGTTGGCCAGGCTGGCCTTGAACTCCTGACCTCAAGCAATCCGCCCGCCTTGGCCTGTCAAAGTGCTGTGATTACAGGCATGAGCCACCGCGCCTGGCCTGAGATGGCTTCCAATATTATCATTTTGCAAAGACTTTTCGTTGTTTCTCCCAGCACCCCTGTACTGTGGGTAGGGGGATAGGGAACCATGACTTTCCCCAGTTTCTCTGCTTCCTTCATCACCCCCCAGCCTCCTCTTGCATATCAGAGTTGATGGGGCAAAAAAACAGTACCTCCGTCTGCCCCATTTGGTGTGAGAGGAATCCCACTGTGAGACTGTGAGGCGTGCTGAGGCACCGGTTCTTCTTGCCCTAGACGTGGCCTCCCTGGCCTCTTGGGTTTCTGCAGTCGAAGCTCGCATTGGGGGAAATACCTTGGAAGTAGGGACCTTTATATTGCTTCCTCCAGACAACCGGGAATTTTTATTCCAACAGCTGTAATGCTTGGTAAAACTTGTCTTGTATCTTTCTCCTTAGTGAACTATAGGTCTCTTAAGCAGAGGGAAGGGTTTTGTTTATTTATTTTTTGAGGCAGGGTCTCGCTCTGTTGCCTAGGGTGGAGTGCAGCAGCGCGATCACAGCTCACTGCGGCCTTGAACTCCTGGCCTCCAGCAACCCTCCTGCTTTAGCCTCCTGCTTTAGCCTCCCTGGTAGCTAAGCTCAGAGGCGTGAGCCACCATACTTGGCTGAAGGGTTGGAATCTTTCTTACTTGGCTTTTTAATTCCAGTGCTTAGCCTACATCCTGGCCGTGATAAGTGTTTGAAAATGTTGCATGGCTGTGAGATGAAGTTGGATTATTCCTTTACGGAATTCATTTCTCAGCATAGGATTTCTGGTTTCCTAGTGGCCTGGTATACATGGATACACCACCAACTTTATCAGCAGAGCTAAATCATTTTACTCTTTGGGGCCTCTATCTTCTCACCTGCAAATGAGGCAGCTGGATCCGACAATCACCTTAAAGTTTTAAAGTCTATGGCAGGAGTAAATAATTTCAGGGAAGTCTTCAACCACAATCCCCCACAAACCACTCACCCCCCAACCAGATGTGACTTCTCAGACGAACTGTGTTCCCCTAAGTGTGTGCCCCTAAACGTCCTCATTCCTGGGGGGCAACTCTTGCTTCTTTTCCTTTCACAGCGGAAAACAGGCAGAAGCTTCGGGCTGATGAGCTGCGGAGAGAATATTACGAGGAACAAAGGAATGAATTTGAGAACTTTGTGGAGGAACAAAACGATGGTAAGAGCTCTTCAGCCAGTGTCTTCAGGGAGGTGGCGCTTTGGGGAGAAATCACATGGTTTGTTTTCTCTTCTTCTACCCAACTTTTTGTGTGTGTGTGTGTGTGTTTTTGAGACAGAGTCTTGCTCTGTTGCCCAGGCTGGAATGCAGTGGCGCTATCTTGGCTCACTGCAACCTCCACCTCCCAAGTCCAAGCGATTCTCCTGCCTCAGCCTCCAGAGTAGCTGGGATTACAGACGCCCTCAGCTAATTTTTGTATATTTAGTAAAGACAGGGTTTCTCCATGTTGGTCAGGCTGGTATTGAACTTTTAATTGGAGGAGGGAGGAAAGGGAAGGTCTACTTTCAATTCATACCCACGAGAGCCTTGAAAAGAAGGGAGGGCCAGGCTCAGTGGCTCGTGCCTGTTATCCCAGCACTTTGGGAGGCCGAGGCGGGTGGATCATCTGAGGTCAGGAGTTCGAGACCAGCCTGGGCAACATGACGAAACCCCCATCTCTACTAAAAATACAAAAATTAGCTGGGTGTAGTGGCACGCAGACTGAGGCAGGATAATCACTAGAATTCAGGGGCAGAGGTTGCAGTAAGTCAAGATTACGCCACTTCACTCCAGCCTGGGCAACAAGAGTGAAACTCCATCCAAAAAAAAAAGAAGGGAGAAAAATGGCTACACAGAACTCAAGAAGGTGTGGAAGGGGACAGAATACCCTTATTCCCATTGGCTTGGGGACTGTGGGGATGGGGCAACTGTTTGCTGACTGTGTGGATATAAAACTCCTTTCCCTCCCTCCTCCTACTTGGGCATCACCGTGCCAGTCTGTGTTCTCCGTCTAAGCACGAGAACTTAGGCTTCAGTTCCTTGGTAGGATATTGGGCAGATTCCAAACTCACTCACAGGTGCCTTATATCCATGTCAATGTCCTGGCTCCAGGTCCTTCTCCGTCCTGGAAAATCAAGGCCTTCATTGACCTATTCAATGTACTCAGCATCTTTACTTACTGGCAGAAGCAAACCAGGAAAACCGAACTCAGAAAACACCTTGCCTTCTACCCTCTCACCCCACCCCCAGCATTAACATCTACAGCCCATCTTCAGGCTCCAACTCATCCAAAAACATCAGATCCCCTGAAAATTTTCGTACGGTTTTCTTGTGGCTTTATGCTTCTCCTATTTGTATGCTCTTCTCTAAGCCTTGGTCTTTTGTTTACTAGCAAAAAATAAAGAGTAGGAAAGGCCCAGGGAGGCCAAGAGTTTTCAAGGGCTGAGGTGGGCGGATCACTTGAGGTCAGGAGTTTGAGACTACCCTGGCCAACATGGCGAAACCCCGTCTCTACTAAAAATACAAAAAAATTAGCCAGGGGTGGTGGTGCACACCTGTAGTCTGAGCTACTCAGGAGGCTGAGGCAGGCGAATTGCTTGAAACTTGGAGGCGGAGGTTGCAGTAAGCTGAGATCACACCACTGCACTCCAGCCTGGGCAACAGAACCAGACTCTGTCTTAAAGGAAAAAAGGCCCAGAGAGACCAGTGTCTTTGGCCAGGTAATCTGCACACTTCATTCCTGCCCTCAACCCCTCAGTAGACAGGGTTCCTGTCTGCTCTCAGAAAGTGCTGGCTGCACCAGGGCTCAGTGGAGGATGGTACGGCTGGGGACACGGGTAGTGGATGCCCTGCCTTTGAGCCACAGCCTCCCATGGGGTGGAATTTAATTTTGCTGTCTATGAAGTACCCTCAAGGGTCACCCACACCAAACATCCTTAGGACCATTTAATGGGGATCAGACCAGTATACTAGAGAATGTGTGTGTGTGTGTGTTTATTTCTTTTCCTTTTTTTTTTTTATGGGGACGGAATCTTGTTCTGTTGCCCAGGCTGGAGTGCAGTGGCATGATCTCGGCTCACCACAAACTCCACCTCCGAGTTCAAGAGATTCTCCTGTCTCAGCCTTCCGAGTAGCTGGGATTACAGGTGTGCACCACTATGCCCAGCTAATTTTTTGTATTTTGGGTAGAGACAGGGATTTATCATGTTGGCCAGGCTGGTCAGGAACTCCTGACCTCAAGTAATCTGCCCATGTCAGTCTCCCAAAGTGCTGGGATTATAGGCATGGGCCACTGCACCTAGCCCTGTTTATTTATTTATTTATTTGTTTATTTGGTCTTTCTCCAAATTTCAAGACAGTAATACTCCTGAGGAAAATCACCTGGTACTTGCTGGGTGCACGTGAACTTGGACGTGAGGCCCCAGTTTAGGTCGCCTTTGTTGGACAGAGTTAGCTCTTTCAGTTCTCCTGGCTGTTTGCTCTGATAGACTGGGGAGGCAGCACCCTCGGAAGGCATTTCCTAGTGAAAAGGAAATCACCCCTGCTCAAGTGCTACAGGGTGTGCCCATTGCCCTGCAGGTGGCACCTGGCTGAGCCCTGCAAACAGGTGTTAGGCTTGGATCCTGGCAAATGAAACTTCCTTAGGAACGTACTGGGAAAACTTCAGGCTGTGACAGCTTGGAAGCACATACTTCTGCTAGAGATGTGTTTATCTTGGTGGGCAGCTTGGGGAGAAGCATTTAAAAGTTGAAAATGTGGCCTTCAAAATTCCTTCAGTGTGATTTGGACTCATACTATTAAAATAGTATTCTATTTTGAGCAGTTTTAAATGTTTTAGGTCCAAAACTCCAGCATGTCGATGGAAAAACGTTCCGTTTTCCCTTTCATGATGAATGCGGGATGCAGGGTTGGGCACCTGCTGGTCCTCTTACCGGAGAGGGAGACAGGAGGCCTTAGGTCTTGCCCACAGAGATGGAGAAAATACAGGCCTTTGGGGAATGCAGTTCCAGAAGCTGTTGTCCTGGAGCCCTTGCTCTGCCAGGCACTGTAAGGGGCCACCTAATCCTCACAATCTGCCTCTGAGACAGGTCTTGTAATTTCCAGCTCATGGTTTCAAAAATTGAGGCTCAGGCTGGGCACTGTGGCTCACACCTGTAATCCCAGCACTTTGGGAGGCCAAAGTGGGAGCATCACTTGAAGCCAGGAGTTCAAGACCAGCTTGGGCAGCTAAGCGAGGCCCTGTCTCTACAAAAGAAAAAAAAATTCAATTAAAAAACATAAGGCGGGCATGGTGGCATGTGCCTGTAGTCCCAGCTACTCTGGAGGCTGAGGCAGGAGGATGGCTTTAACCCAGGAGTTTGAGACCAGCCTAAGCAACATAGACACCGTCTTACCAAAAATGAGAAAATTAGCTGGGCTGGTGGCATGTGCCTGTAGTCCCAGCTACTTGGGTGGTTGACAGAAGATCACTTGATCTTGGGGAGTTCAAGGCTAGAGTGACTATGATCATGCCACTGCACTCCAGCCTGGGCAACACAGCAAGACCCTGTCTCAAAAACAAACAAACAAACAAACAAACCCACATCAAAAATAAAAAACTGAGGCTTAGAAAGGATACACGAATACCCAAGGAGATGTAGGTAGTAGATAGCCCTGGCATTAGAACCCCAAGGCTTATTTGCCAGCAAAGCTCCTGTTCTTGTAAATCAAGGATGAGCAAATGCAGAGAGGTCTTTTTGGAGAGCTTCTTTGATCCAGGAATTGGCCCCTGGATGGAGTGAGTGAGAAAGATAAAGCAGAGTAGCCCTCAGGGGGTCTCCCCAGAGCTCCATCAAGGCAGGGGTCACAAGGTAGAGCAGGCCTGGCCTCCTGAGGATGAGTTTTGGAAAAGGTGGAAATCATATCAATCTTCTCTCCTCTCCCTTGCCTTTGGCTCACAATGTTGCACAGGGTCCTGCTTGCCTGAAACCATCCCTGGGGCTCAAGGTGTCTGACTTCTAAGTCCTCCCCTGAGGCCCCTGACATACCTGTCAGTCAGGACCCTAGTTTCAGCTAGCTGTCTTATCTAACCGAGTCACCTACTCTTTCTTTTTTTTTCTTTTTCTTTTTTTTTTTTGACGGAATCTCGCTCTGTCGCCCAGGCTGGAGTGCAGTGGTGCAGTCTCAGCTCACTGCAACCTCCACCTCCCAGGTTCAAGTGATTCTCCTGACTCAGCCTCCTGAGTAGCTGGGATTACAGGCCACCACACCCTGCTAATTTTTGTATTTTTAGTAGAGACGGGGTTTCGCCATGTTGGCCAGGCTGGTCTTGAACTCCTGATTTGAGGTGATACGCCTGCCTTGGCCTCCCACAGTGCTGAGATTATAGGCGTGAGCCCCTGAGCCCGCTTCCGAGTCAACTATCCTAAGGGTTATTGACAGCAGTTGGATATTTGACATCTCCCCAAAGTACTTACTTCATAAAAGGATGCCCACCAGGCACCACGTCTCAAGCCTGTAGTCCCAGGACTTTGGGAGGCCAAGGTGTTTAGCCCTGGCAACATGACGAGACCCTGTCTCTACTAAAAATTAGCCGGGCATGGTGGTGCACGCCTGTAGTCCCAGCAACTTGGGAGGCTGAGGCTGAAGAATCACTGGAACCCAGGAGGCTGCAGTGAGCTATGATTGCGCCACTGCACTTCTTCTGCTTGGGCAATAGAATGAGAACTTGTCTCAGAAACAAAAACAACAAAAAAAGGAATGCTGAATCAACTTCTACGTCAAAACCACACTCTCAGGGTTGGCAAAGAGTAGCTAGTCTACTGGGCTTGAGAAATGTCCGAAAGAGCTGAAGATGAACGCACAAAGCTCTGCCCTGGGCCTGGCTCTGTGAGCTCCAGGCTGCCCCTGGGCTATCAAGTACCTAATGGGATTTTCAGCACCAAGGGGAGCACCAGCTCTGTGCCCACATAGGAAGGAAACACTCCTGGCAGCTGTGGTGCCTTAACATGCCCTGCTCACTGGGCCCTGCACCCAACTGGGCCAAGGTGAGACTAGGCCTGAGCACGCGGCTCTCACGGGTGCTAAAGACCAAAGCAACATTCTCATTCCTCATAAGGACTTCCCATCCTTCCAACATCTTTGACAAATGCATTTTAAAAATGTGGTAAAACACACATAACATAAAACTTGCCATTTAAACTCTTTCTTTCTCTTTCTTTCTTTCTCTCTCTCTCTCTTTCCTTCCTTCTTTCCTTCCTTCCTTCCTTCCTTCCTTCTCTCTTTCTTTCTTCTTTCCTTCCTTCCTTTCTTTTTATCTTCTCTTTCTTTCTCTCTTTCTTTTCTTTCCTCTCTTTCTTTCCCTTCCTTCCTTCCTCCCTCTCTCTCTCCCTCCCTTCTTTCCTTTCTTTTTTAGATGGGTTTTGCTCTTTTGCCCAGGTTGGAGTGCAGTGGCGTGATCATAGCTCACTGCAGCCTCAACCTCCTGGGGTCAAGCGATCCTCTCACATCAGCCTCCCAAGTAGCTGGGACTGTAGGCATGCGCCATCACACCTGGCTATTTTTTTTTTATTTTTTGTAGAGACAATGTCTTGCTACACTGCTCAGGCTGGTCTCAAACTCCTGGCTTCAAGCGGTCCTACCAGCTTGGCCTCCCAAAGTGCTGGGATTACAGGTGTGAGCCACCACGCTGAGCATAAACTATTTTTAAGCATATGATTCAGCAGCATTTAGTACATTCACTGTGCAACAATCATTGCTATTTCCAAACCTTTGCATGGCCTCAAACAGAAACTCTGCATCCATTAAGCAATAACTTGCCATTCCTCCCTCCTGGCAGCCTCTGGTAACCTCTCTCTCTCTCTCTCTCTCTTTTTTTTTTCCTGTTTCTGTAAATTTGCCCAATCTAGGCCAGGTGCAGTGGCTTATGCCTGTAATCCCAGCACTTTAGGAGGCCAAGGCAGGTGTATCACTTGAGGTCAGAAGTTCGAGACCAGCCTGGCCATCAGGGTGAAACCCCGGCTCTACTAAAAATACAAAAATTAGCTGGGCATGGTGGCATGTGCCTGTAATCCCAGCTACTCGAGGTGGAGGCAGGAGAATCGCTTGGAACCCAGGAGGCGGAGGTTGCAGTGAGCCGAGATCGTGCCACTGCACTCCAGCCTGGGTGACAGAGCTAGAGTCAAAACAAAAGCAAAAACAAAAACTTGCCCATTCTAGATATGTCATCTAAGTGGAATCACAATATTCATCTGCTTGCATCGGGGCTTATTTCACTTAACAGAATTTTTTTTTTTTTTTTGAGACAGAGTCTCACTCTGTTGCCCAGGCTGGAGTGCAGTGGCCATATCTCCGCTCACTGCAAGCTCTGCCTCCCGGGTTCACGCCATTCTCCTGCCTCAGCCTCCCGAGTAACTGGGACTACAGGCACCCGCCACCACACCCAGCTAGTTTTTTGTATTTTTTTTAGTAGAGATGGGGTTTCACCATGTTAGCCAGGATGGTCTCGATCTCCTGACCTTGTGATCCGCCCGTCTCGGCCTCCCAAAATGCTGGGATTACAGGCTTGAGCCACCGCGCCCGGCCAACAGAATATTTTTAAGGTTTGTCCATGTTGTAGCATGTGCCAGAACTTCATTCCTTTTACACACACACATTTTGTTTCTCCATTTCTTTGTTGATGGACACTGGGTTTTTTTCCACCTCTTGGCTATTGCGAGTAGTGCTGCTATGAACATTCACGTACAAGTATCCGTTTGTGTCCCTGTTTTCAATTCTTTTGGGCATATTCTTTTTTCTTTCTTTTCTTTCCCTTCCTCCCTCCCTCCCTCCCTCCCTCCCTCCCT